>NW_026068025.1:2205826-2221670 GCF_014885135.2 Alexandromys fortis | reverse complement strand
TATATATATACACACACACACATACATATATATATATATATTCTGGTCTGGCAAATACCTCCACTCTCATGCCTTTAGCTTGTCTTGTTGTTCCCAGCACATCTTGGTGCCCATGGGGAAGTCTCTCCCTGACTCCCTTGGCCACACCACACTGGAGATACAACCATGAGCACAGCTTCAAGGTAGGGTTGTACTCCATTGAGCCCACAGACCTCTGAGCTAAGGCAGGCCTTCCAGCCCTTGCAGAAGGCTTTACTTCCTGTTTGCAGCTGGAGGACGCTGGCTGAGGCTAATCCTCGGTAGCTCCACAAGAGGAAGATGACCAGTTCTAAGTCCGTGTGGAGTCACCTTGCCATCCTTTTAGGAGTCACTGCTTCCCATCATGTGCTGCACTGGCAGCAGCGACTTGTCCAGGATGAAGCCCTGCAGATTATAAGGACTTCTTCCATTTCCCCTCTCACCCACCTTGCTGCTCCTGGCATTGGACACCACCCTGTGGAGCAGGCCACAGTAGAGCATGTGACTGCTGTGTTAATACCTTCCTTTCTCCATCCTGGCCAGAATTCCTGATCCAAAACCACATACGGCTAGTAAGCTTCTCGCTCTCCCTCGTCCCAGCCAGCTCTGGTTGTGATGTTTTCCCTTTAAGTTCAGCCCTCCCTAGCCAGCCAAGGTGGTTTGACTCGGAAGTTAAACTATGAACACAAGGTATATTATAGTCAGGGTGGCCTGGCCTGTCCAATGCCCCGAGTCTCCTGATAACATTGCACATGGCTTCAGCCAGCCTACATTCTAACACAAGAGGGCAGGGGCTACTCCAGCTTAGAGTACACCTCCACTGTGTCAGTGTGGTGAGACTCAGCCCTGACAAGGGAGGTCAGTTGTCTTCAAGAGACCCAAATGATAGGACCTCTGACTGTCTTTCCTATGATCAGCCCCTGGGACATAGTCTCAAAAATTGGTCTAAAGTGGATCCCCAAATTTATAAAGGGAGAAAAAGAGGAAGCCATTTTGTTTTACTTTGTAACAAATTAGATCAAGAATGCTGGCAACTTCATGGCACATTGAGCTGTAGTCAGCCAGTAGCTAAAACTCTGTAGCTAGCTCAAGGAGGACGCTGAGATGCCTTCCTGGTCTATATACTCATGGTTTTTCCTCAAAGCTTACATTTGTGATGGGAATGCTGCCCGTGGCGCAAACTTGTCTTTAAATTCAGCCCCAGATGGCACCTTGACAACCTTCCTCTGTGTGCACCCCAGCCTCTGCTCCCCCGCTGGCTTCTCTGCCACCAGCCTTGCTCCTCCTGGCACCTCTGCTCTCTCCTCCCTCTTTGGCTTCTCCCACATGGCACCTTGATCTTCTCCGCCTGCAGAGCTTTCTACCGCTGCTCTCCCTGAGAGTGGCCTTCTTCCTCATTGCTCACCCAGGAACTTCACATGGGGAACTTGGAATGATAAACAGCCATGCCCTCTTCCTCAGAGGACATTCTCCTCCTTCATGAGGTGGCTAATGGGACCTGGGCACCACCAAGTACCTGCTCCTTCTGCGTGTCTGACCTGTCTCAAATAGAACCCAAAGTAGATGGTTTAGTCAGTATTTTCCACCTTCATTAAGAATGTCAAAAGACCCACTGTGGCTTTGACCAAACATGGAAAACAGCTGTCTCGTCCTAACCACCTGCTGTACACATGAGAGGTCCCAGTCTAAACTTTAGCACACAGCTAGGCTGACGGAGCCCATACTCATACCCTAGTTAACAGGCAGGCCAGGCTCCATTGCAATGCCCATACAGAGCCCCAGTGGTTGTAGCAGGCTACTAATATAGAAAACAACCAGGGGGAGTTCCACCAAGTCTGTATGATCATCTATTCAGGGGAATGAAAGACTGACGCCAAACCCGTTAACTATGACTGGTTATCAGTGATAATACGGGAACCTGGGAACCTCGCCCTCTTGTGTTACAATCTAGGGCAGCTGGAAGCTGCACAGTATGCTAATGACGCCCCTGGAAGTCAGGGAGGCCAGGCCACCCTGCTTGTGTTACACAACTGCCGTTCCAAGCACTGACTTTAGACAGAGGCCTGAAAAACTAGACCAAGGTCCCCAGGATCCTCCACCAACTTTACTGCGCACAGTCTTCGAGGTCTTTAGAAAATGAGAGTCAGCTGGGTCAGATTGGAACAAAGCTGATAACAGGCAGGCTGCACGCTTGTTTGTTACTGGCCAGTCTCTGACTAGCCCAGGCAATGCTCCAGATAGTGCTCCAGAGCCATCTAGTGGCGCCCTGGTTCAGTCTAACCACACAAGCGTATTCAAATGAGCTTGCATCATATTCAAAAGCTGTTTGCAGGCGGTGATGGATAACCATGAACGCGGCCCAGCACAGAATCCTAAATTTACTTGAGATATTATGAGGTTAGATTTTTGTTTGTTAGGGCATCTTGGGAAGGGGGATCTCATAGTGCAGCTGCACAGTTCTCAGTGTGAAGTTTGGAGACAGACAACCTCATGTTGTAATGTCGAAAGGTCAGACAGGCTTAGAGGAAGCAAATCCAGCCTCGCATTTGAACAGTTTTGCTGCTATTGTTGCAGTCAGCCAGAAAAGCTCAGCTAGGAGTGCCCGAATCCAACGGCTATACCACTCCTCTGGGGCAACTTCCAATCAGCAAGATGGGTTTCTTGAGGGAAGGCCAACCTTTTGTCCAGGACCTCATTTTAAAATAAACCTTGAACAAACTCTACCAGACCCCGACTAAGGCTCTATGGTGAAACTCCAGCCCTTTCTCCTATGAAAGTGAAGCTTGGGTTACATTGGAGACCCTCAGATGTTGGAGATGCCAAAACTATAGGCTGTCTGTTAAGGGAAGCTGCATATATGGAGTAGAGCTGACCCAAGAGAGAGGAGTATACTTCAGGCAGTAAAGTTGGATAGGCAGAGCCATATAAGCCCTTTCATGTTGAGCATGGAGCTGTAGGATTTGGAGTTTGCTCTGCTGGGTTCTGGTCTTGCTGTGGTGCAATATCACTCACTATGCCCCCATTCCTCCCTTGTAGAATGGCAATGCATATTCTGTGCAATTGGAAGGTGGAAGCATGTGACTTGCATTCTGATTTTACAGGGAGTTACAAATAAAAGAGCTTGCCTGGAGTCTCAGATCAGGCTTTGGACTTTTAGACAGTGTTGAGGCTGTGAAAGACTATGCCGTTGAGCTAAATGCATTCTGCAGTATGACACGTTCATGACCCCATGGGATCCAGAGAATGGAGCGTGATGCTTGGGTGAGATTGTCCCCCACAGGCTCATGTATTTGAACACTTGGTCCTCAGTTGATGACACTGTCTAGGGAGGTTTTGGCCATGTGTCCTTGTTGCATGAAGAGTGTCACTGGAAGCAGGCTCTGGGAGATTAAAGGCCTTTGCCATTTCCAGTGACTCCCTGCTTTGTGCTTTTGGTTCAAGATGTGTGGTCTCAACTTGCCGTTCCAGCCACTGTGTCTATCTGCTGCCATGTCTCCCCACAGTGCTGAGATGGAGAGACTCTTACCCTCTGAAACTGTAAGCCCAAATAATCCCTTCCTTCTGTAATTTGCTTTGACCATGGTGTGTAGTAAGAGGCACTTGTTTGTTCCCAGCCGCTCAGACCCGAAGTAATCACACAAAAACTGTATTATTTAAATCATTGCTTGGCCTATTAGCTCTACCTTCTTATTGGCTAGCTCTTACATCTTAATTTAACCCATTTCTATTAATCTGTGTATTGTTACATGGCTGTGGCTTACTGGCAAGGTTCCAGCTCATCTGTCGCCAGCAGGGTCTATATGGCGTCTCGTTAACTCTGCCTTCTTTCTCCCAGCACTCTGTTTAGTTTTCCCTGCCTAGCTCTGTTCTGCCCTGCTATAGGTCCAAGGCAGTTTCTTTATTAATTAATGGTAATCACAGAATACAGAGAGGAGTTGGAAGAAGAAAATGGGGAATGGATATGATAAAATTTCATTGTATGTATCTATGACACTATTGAAGAATAAATCAAATAAATAATANTTTCTCCCAGCACTCTGTTTAGTTTTCCCTGCCTAGCTCTGTTCTGCCCTGCTATAGGTCCAAGGCAGTTTCTTTATTAATTAATGGTAATCACAGCATACAGAGGGGAATCCCACATCAATGGTGTTTTATCACAACAATATAAAAGTAATCAGGCATAGTGGTATTTGCACATGACTTTAATTCCAGCACTAAGGAGGCAGAGGCAGGCTGATTTCTGCAAATTCAAGCCCAACCTGGTCTACAGAGTGGGTTCCAAGCCAGCCAGAACTGCACGGTGTGACCCTGTCTCAGAAAGGGGGAACTAATACAAGGAGGAAGAGGCTTATTTGGCTTACACTTTGCAGTGCGCTATTTTAAAAAAAGAATCAGGACAGGAACTCAAGGCTGGAGCTTGAAGCAGAAACCACGGAGGGGCACTGCTCACTGTCTTATCCCCAGGCTCGCCTTCAGCCTCCTTTCTCATGTAGCCCAAGCTCGCCTACCCAAGCATGGCGCCACCCACCACGGGCTGCAGCCTTCCAGTCAACTATCAATTTGTAAAAAAAAAAAAAAAAAATCCCGGATATTGCCATAGGCCAAGGTGATCTAGTAAATTTCTCAATTCAGGTGTCCTACTTCCCAGGTGTCTCTAGGTTTGTGTCTGATTGACAATTGAAGCTATGATGGTAGGTTAACCAGAGCTAATGGTGTATGAAAATGTCTTCTAGAAACCCACTAGTTAGTAAACCCATGTCAAAATACAACTTTGAAAAACGTTTGAAGGGAATTGCCTTTCAAGGCAGACAGTGCTGCTCCTAGAAGACATGGTTTATTAAACAAAAATCAGAGTGCAAGGCATAGGATACCTCCCGAGGGGTCATTGACCAGGGTGGGGGCCCTCAGAGGTCTCCACAACCATACAGGCTGTTACCATCACCCTTAGTTTTCCATCAGACTACACCGCAAGTGGAGATACCACAATGCTTTGGCTGAGGAACATAGACAAGTCTATCTCCCACTCTCCAGGAAAGTTCCCCACTGGTGGCAGCTTTTGCGGTGCTGGAAGGTACTGTGTAGGCTACCAGGGATAAAAGACGTCAGTGGTCTTGCCCAGAACTGGGCAATGCGTGCTCTAATACTGACCAGCTGGGCAAAATTTCTCCACTTGTACAACAGGGCTTAACTGTTATGGGGTAACTGAACACGTCCTGATTGAAGTTGAGGCCTGCCCCACAGCAGGGGCTCTCCTGCCTGGTACTGCACACCTGATCAAAAGTCTGTGTATGGGGAGGTCACAGGCCCTACGGTGGAACCTTGTTGTTGTTGTGATTATGTCGCCAGATTGTCTTCTATGTGTTTGTGTTTATACCAGGGATGCTCTCATCTTTGGTAAGCGATGTTTCTGTTTTGTTGTTTGTTTTTGCAGTGGGCTGCAATGAATGCAGAGTTATAACAAAGTGCTAATAATAAGTGACCATGAGTGCTCAGCTCCAAACTGGATATCTACACCACTCCCTTAACACACGCGCACACACACACACACATGCACACATGCACATGCACACACGCACATACACGTACATGCATGCATGCACATGCACACACATACACATACATGCACGTGCACACACATGCAGGTGCACGCACGTACACGTACACACACACATGCACGCACGCACTCACACACACTCAAGGTCTCAGACATTTTTGAGGAGTTACTAGCAATTGGTAGCCGCTGGCGAAAACAATCTTTTTTTTTTTTTTTTTTTGGCATGGTCTTACTGTGTATTCCTGGCTCGCTTCTACTCACTCTGTAGANAATAATCCCTTCCTTCTGTAAGTTGCTTTGACCATGGTGTGTAGTAAGAGGCACTTGTTTGTTCCCAGCCGCTCAGACCCGAAGTAATCACACAAAAACTGTATTATTTAAATCATTGCTTGGCCTATTAGCTCTACCTTCTTATTGGCTAGCTCTTACATCTTAATTTAACCCATTTCTATTAATCTGTGTATTGCTACATGGCTGTGGCTTACTGGCAAGGTTCCAGCTCATCTGTCGCCAGCAGGGTCTATATGGCGGCTCGTTAACTCTGCCTTCTTTCTCCCAGCACTCTGTTTAGTTTTCCCTGCCTAGCTCTGTTCTGCCCTGCTATAGGTCCAAGGCAGTTTCTTTATTAATTAATGGTAATCACAGAATACAGAGAGGAGTTGGAAGAAGAAAATGGGGAATGGATATGATAAAATTTCATTGTATGTATCTATGACACTATTGAAGAATAAATCAAATAAATAATACTTTTTAAAAAGTAGTTTCATATCTCCCACCCTGCACCGCATGGAGATCAATTCATAATTGATCAAAGACTTAAATATAAGATCTGAAATTTTGAAAAGTTAGGTGGAAAATTGGGAAATCACTTCTAGATGTCAGCACTGGCCCGACCTTCTTGTAAAGTATAATAAAGTATAGAAAATAACCCTACAAACTGACAAATAGGACACGTGAATTAGAAAGCTCTCTCTGGGACCCTGGCAGGCTACAGGGTCTCTCCAGGTGCTGTAGTCAAGTGCTCTGGCTCCAGGTGCTGCAGGTCAGATGTTCTGGCTCCAGGTGCTGCAGTCAGGTGCTCTGGCTCCAGGTGCTGCAGTCAGGTGCTCTGGGGACCTGGCAGGCTACAGGGTCTCTCCAGGTGCTGCAGTCAGGTGCTCTGGCTCCAGGTGCTGCAGTCAGATGCTCTGGGGACCTGGCAGGCTACAGGGTCTCTCCAGGTGTTGCAGTCAGGTGCTGCCCCCCCCCCCCCTTGTTACACTGTTAGTTTTTCTTTGCTTTTTGGTGGTTTTTCAAGACAGGGTTTCTGTGTGGCCCTGGAACTCACTCTGTAGACCAGGCTGGCCTGGAACTCACAGAGATCCACCTGCCCCTGCCTCCTGAGTGCTGGGATTAAAGATACAAACACTGTAAAAGATCAAGACAGGATCTCCTTGCCGAAACCTACCAGTCCTGTAGCCATGTGTGCAATGAGAGTAACCTCGGTGAGACCAGGACAGAGGCTTCTAGAAGAACAACCATAAACTTCACCAAAAAAAAAAAAAAATTACCAGTTTAGAAATGACGTAAGTGGCTCAGTGAAATTATGGAGTAAGAATGTAAGGAGACTAAATGTCTGACAGATGCCCAAGAACACAAAAACACAAGGCTGCTGCTGGAGACCTCTGAACTACACAGCAGGAGCCCACTCTCTGCTCCTGGAGCCCACTATACCCCACCCCCACTCCAGGAAGAGAAAGAGACTTAATCACATAAAATCACAGGAGGGAAAAAAAAGTCTTTAAAGCTACTTGCAATCACTCTTCCAAAGCAGCCCTTGAAGGGAATGGAAGCTGCCAGCAGGTGGCAAGATACACAAAGCTGTGCTGATTTCCTGCAGCCAGAACGGAGGAGAGTCTGAATTGCATTTTAACTGCAAAAGGAAATGCTAATTTAAGTTAAATATCGAATTTCAATAAGATTTTTGTAGAGTGCTAAAAATCTTGGTTACTAATAGTTTTGGTTGTATTCGTCTCACCAGAACTCAGCCTGGCTTCTGGCAACTTTATATTTACCAATTGAAACTATATCTAAGATGTAGCCTGTGCAATGTATGAAGCCACGTGAAGCATGAAGTAGCTTCCTTTGTGTCGCTGAGCTTCTTTTCCCATCTACTCTCAGCGTGTTGGTGCTCTGCGGTGGGCATGATGGGACAGAATGCTGGCATCTGTGACTCCTTCCATGTTTTATATTAAGGCCCTTTAAGCCGATGCAGTTTTCTTTTGTGTTGTAAAAGATGTCACCGAGTCATGAGTCACGTAGAATAGTGTCAGCTTGTCAGAAATGAGCATTCAGTGGGTGGGGGTTGTTGTCTGCCACGCTGCAGTCTCCCTGCAAATTCTAAGATGTGCCCAGTTTGAATTCACACAATAGGAAAAGTCTGTGAATGAAAACTCAGTGCTCCTATATTGGGCCCCAAGTTCCCAGCATGCCCAAACCACAGCCAAGGGCACCAAATACAAATGAGACAGAAGCTGGCCAAGAGCAGCAACCCCAGTAGGGAAGTCTGGCACAGCACCTCCACTCAAGGTGTTGCTAGGACACCCTGAAGTGCCCCATCTTGATGCAGAAGCTGAAACGGGTAATGCTACTTCTGCCCATCCTTGTTAGTAGCAGAGGCAAAAGCACAGATGGGTGCTGTGATGCCCCACCCCAGGGCTGACTGTTCTGCTGTATCAGGCCCAGCCAGTGGACTTGTATTGATCTAGGTCGACTTGTATTGATCTAGTCAAGCTAGAAAATTGCAATTTTCCCCCATGTCATAAGAGGGAAAAAAAACAACAAGAGGTAGAACAATACCATCTAAAGAAAAGTCGTACGACAGTGCACGTTTCCTTGCTTTGGAACACTTCAGGACCCTTTGTGAGACGGAGGACTGGAGCACAATGAGATCAAATCAGCTCTAAATTCAAGGTAATTTGCATCTGGTTTTTGCTGATGGTGACTTTGATAGCAAGAATAAATGAGCTGTCATCTCAGCTGGGTTCTGGGGAGAAGTGTGCCGAGCTGAGCGGTTGGCTCTATGATGCCCAGCGTGCCAGGAGAATTGTGCCGCGCTGAGTGGTTGACTTTGTAACAAGCAAATGGCCACACTCACCAACCCGCTGCCTTTTCAAACCCTTACTTGTGTGAGTCACTAATGAGGGGTAAAGCCTGTCCTATCTGACTGGGATGGCTTCTAAAGCCACTAGTGATCACAGGATTAACTGTCTCATCTGGCCTAATTGAGGAGTCCTGAGAAGGCTTGTCACTTGCTGCATCCTAATAAAACGGGATATTTACCTACACGTCACCTGCCTCCCATAGGAATCGCACATTGAGTTATAAAATGAGAGCGAGATCCGTAAAGGAACCACAAACAAAAGTACCAAGCAAACAGGCCTGATAGGCAGGATCAGGAAATCCACTCACAATGGGTCTTGCCATCCCATAGCCCAGGAGAGGAGAGCAAGAGCTGGCTGGTGGGATTGCATGAGATTAAAAATCCACGGAAGAAGCAATCAGTAGAGTGAAGAGATCCGACAGAACAAGAGGGAGTCCTTCCTTGCCAGTGCTACCTCTGATGGGAGTTACTATCTAACATCTAAAAAAAAACTAAAAAATTGCCGGGCAGTGGTGGCGCACGCCTTTAATCCCAGCACTCGGGAGGCAGAGGCAGGCGGATCTCTGTGAGTTCGAGACCAGCCTGGTCTACAAAGCTAGTTCCAGGACAGGCTCCAAAGCCACAGAGAAACCCTGTCTCAAAAAACAAACAAACAAAAAAACTAAAAAATTAAAACACCAAAACAAACCCATAAATCACCTAATCAATGAATGGGTAAATGAATTGGACAGTTCTCAGAAGTAATAAAATTGGCCAATGGATCTATAAAAATGATGTTCATTTGATTCCTGTATCCGTTAGGAAAACGCAAGTCAAAATTGCATTGCGGTTTCAGGGCCCCCACCCACCCCAATTGGTATGACTGTCATCTGGAAAACAAACAGCAAACCCTAGTAAGGATGTAGGGGTGAGGAGTAGGGGACGTAGGGGAAGAACAGAGCACAGTGCTGGCTCAGCCACCGTGGAAGAAACTCCACCGTGGAAGAGCAGTGCCACCCTGAATGTACACCTGAAGAATATGAGGGTCTCTACATAGTTCTCTCCCGTGTCCTTTACTGGACTGCATACTTAATGTCAATGTTTGAGGAACAAATCAAACATGGCAATAACTATGCATCTCTCTGGAGATCAGAGTGGCTTGCCATGCCGTGTCCCTTCTAGGAGACTCTTCTGCCCTACTGGGAACACAAAGTGGCCTCTGGAGTGTGACTGGTTCACAGGACCTAGGTGCCTACACTTATGGCTTGCAAAGGCTGTGATCAGAGCTCATGTTACCTGGTAGCCTCAGGGTAGTCAGACTTCCCACAGAGCTATACGTGCCTTCCCTAAAAGTGCACTGAGAATTCATTTGGTGGCCTACATGATATGGGCTGGGTAGTCCAACAATGACTATCTCCATGCTGGAGAGGCTGAGAGCCCAGGAGATGCTCAGTTACAAGGCTGGATGCTTCAGCCACGCCAATAAAGGCCTGGAGGATTCCAGAGAGACATTGCTCTTCAGTCCACACAGGAAGACCTGAGCAGCTGATGGAGGCATCGATAATGGGAGAGAGGGCCTCAGGTTCAAGAAGCAAAGGTCAGTAAGCAAGCAGCATTGCTTCACACACACACACACACCCCTTCAGATTTGGGCCACTGCCAGAAGATGCTGCCCACTCTAAGGACTGACCTCCGGCCTCCCCAAGGTAATCTTTCCTGGAAGCCCAGAGTCACGACTCTCAGTTGATTCCAGATGGCAATTAAGATAAACTATCAAGCAGGGCCTGGAGCCACAGGGGTTTGGTTGTTTTGTTTTGATTTGGTTTGGTTTGAAACAGGGTCTCACTATGTAGCTCTGGTTGTCCTAGAACTGGCTGTGTAGACCAGACTGGCTTCAAACTCGCAGAGATCCATCTGCCTCTGCTTCCCGAGTGCTTGCCTCAACACGTCCAGAGTGACACAGATTGTTTGAATCCAGCTACTTAGGAAGTTGAGGCAAGAGACGATGGATTTGAGCTAGGCTAGCCTGGGCTACTTTTTGAGTCCCTATCTCAAAATAAAAGGTGGAAAGAAACTGAGAGAGACTATTTATAATACTGAAGTAGAGGACACTAATTTAAAAGATCCTAAAACAAACAGAAAATAGGGAAAAGCAAGTACAGTGGTCATGAGAACATCTTTGAGTAGTCACAACTCTGGTGTGAGGTGGTTAGGGCAAGACGGATGTGGGGACTCCCGGTGGAATCTAGTCAGCAAGCCACAGAGGAAGCTCCTTACTGCCGGTCTTCATGACAGCTGAGTTATGAAAACAAGGAAGTCCCCACCAACAGGCAAGTGGGCAAAAGAAGATGAAGCATACATTTCTGTGGCGTTTGTTTCAACAGAAAAAGAAAACATTCAGGGAAAGAGAATAGAACTGGACAACATCATAGGGAGTGAAACAAGAAGACATGTACATTGTATTGTGAAACAAAAAGACACGTACATTGTATCTTCTCAGCCTGTGGGCCTAGCGAGAAAACGGGGAGGGAACCCAAGGTCACAGCACCCAGTGCGCCTCAGTGAAAGTGCTATCATACAATCCATCATGTTGGATGAGAAAAGTATGCTAAGAAAATGAGACTAGGTTTTACTCTGACCAGCCCAGCCTGGTCTGAAACTCCAGGCTAGCCTTGAACTCAGGACAATCCTCCTGTGGCAGCCTACCAAGTGCAAAGATTATAGGCAAGAGTCAGCCCTACCCAGCTTAAAATCTTTTATTTTTTTTTCACACACACACACACACACACACACACACACACACACACACACACGCTGTCTTGAAGTACCAGAGGCCTGTCCAGAGTCTGTTGGCTGAAATCCACGTTAGAACCATGTCTCTTGGGAGAGTCCTTGCTCTCAGTTGCTGGTGGCCGCTTTTCCTTGGCTTGAGGCTGCATTACTTGGCTCTCCTCTTTTTCTTCCTCTGCCTCCATCTTAGAAACACACCGTTGACTGTAGTTAGCTGACCCAAGACCGCACTCACTCACCCTCACCTGAAGACCATTAGCATACAGTCACACCTGCAAAGTCCCTTTTCCACGGCAGGACACCCACAGGGAGGAGAATCTGCAGACTTTGGCAGCTGACCACAACTCGTCCTCTCTAACCTTACCTGACTGTGTTGGCGAGGCCTCTTTGCGTATCATGCGTGTGTTAACGCTCAAGGGCCAATATGGCGGTCCTGAGAAAGTCACAAGCAAGAAATGGCAGCGTGGTTTGTTTTCTTTGCAAATAGAGTGAACTCTCCACTCCCTTCTCTCAGGTCAGCTTCTCTGAGAACATGGAGCCTGGCGATATCAGCCTGTTTCCACCTGTGCTGTCCCTTCCCGCCCCAGCCCCAGACAGTGGCTTCCGGTCTGCAGTGCTGGGAGGGACACTCTGAGGTTCATAGGCAGGTCATAGCTGGTAATTCATGGCCACATTATGAGTAGGAAATATAAAGTGGTGTCTCTCTCAGTAGGAATATCTTTCTCTCTATCCCGGAAGTGCTATGAGCATGATTAATATCCCCCTGGGGTAGCCTGCCTAGGCCTCCAGGAAATGGCATTTCCTTAGCTTACAGATGGTATCTGTGGTGTCTTCCTCCGTCTTCACTGGGTCGTCCCTCTGTCTGTCATCATCCTAATTTCATCTGATCTCACTTCACCTTAATCATCTCTTTACTCTAGACATGAGTAAACACTCTGAGATAACAGGGGGTCATGAACTTGGAGAACACAGGTCAGCCTCCGTCCTGTAGCTTTGATGGGCCAGCCCAGGAGAAGCTGGGTGGAAAAGTCCTTGGTGATGGAGATGATAATTTGAATAATGAGAACAAAACCAGTTCCAGAGGTCATGATCAGGCACAGCTCTGCACTCTGGATGTCCTGGGAAATGTCAGTCTGGCACCCGACTCTGTGACCTTCCCTTCTGTCCTTCTTTCTCAAGACATCCAAGTGGTAATCCCCGGTCTCCATCTTCTGCCTCTCTCACTCTCTCCTTTTCTGCCAGCACCTCTGATCTCCACATTTTCTGCTCCATGTTAGGCTTGCAGCTCACTATTCAGCCACCATTGTTAGATCTCCAACCCACTCTTCCTCCACCAGCCCGTCCCGACGAAAGCTCCAGCTTCTGTCCGCTGAGCCTTTATTAGCAGGAGGTTGGGACCTGTTGGATAAACTCCCACAAGACTGGAGATGGCTGCCAGGCTCAAAGTCCCTGGTCAGTCCCAACATCACGTATCGATCTCATCCATGCCCTCCTCAGCCCATCCATCCACCCACCCACACATCCATCTGTCCCATCCATCCATCTAGCCATTTAGCCATCGATGGGCACTCATTAATTACATATAAGTTTAGTAAGTGCCTTCCACCTTAGTCAGAATGCACCAGTGCACAAAATAGACGAAGCGGGCTGCCTCTCAGATCTCACATCAAAGGCTACGTAAATGTTTTCTATAAACAGTGAGATATTAAATATTTTAGGGTTTGCAGCCCATATGGTCTCTCATAAATACTCAATTCTGCCATAGCTATACAAAGGCAGCCATCTCTCCATGGATGAATGAGCATGATTCTGTTCCAAAGGCCATTAGCATTGGTATTTTGTATTGTTTTTATACATCATGATTATGTTTTATTAAAGCAGCAGAAAAAGTGACTGTTTCACCCCAAGGAATCATGTTATCTGCATACCACAAATGCTTTGATTCCATCTATTTGTCCCTGAGCTCTTTGCCTTCAATAGTGTTTCAGCACACAAAAGAGAGGTATTACCTCATCTCAGTAGAAGTGGGCTTTGTGTTTTTCTTGTTTAGAAAAAAAAATATGGTGGATCTGACTCCTCTGGTGCCAGTCTATTCCCACTTAATCTAGATTCTTGAAAACTAAGGCTGTGTTTCCACACGCGTGCACACACACACACACACACACACACACGTACGCGCGCGCACACACACACACACGTACGCGCACACACACACACACAGTTTGAGGTGACAGCTTCAGTTCTCCGTGTTGGGTACTAATGAGCTGAAACGCCAGCAGCTGGAGCAGCCGTGTTGCTGGTGGCATTGCCAGTGGTTGTGACGAGTTGAGACACCTTCATCACTTACATTCCAGTACGCCCTTTTGATCAGCAAATGTGCTTTTGTGAACTCTACCCCTTGCGGGTAAGGCACATCAAGCAGCAAAAGGCAAACTTAAAATTGGCAATCCTGATAGAATATTCAGGGTTTTTATTATTGGGTTCTTCAACAGAAATTAAAGCTAGTTATTTTTCCACTGTAGTCTGAGTAGCCATTCTGTGTCCTTTCCTACCTCTTTGCAGAAAAGATACTTGGGCATTGCACACTGGTTAAGGCAAGAGACTTAGCTGTTCGCTCTCTCTCTTTTTTTTTAATATTTATTTATTTATTTATTTATTTATTTATTACGTGTACAGCATTCCTTCCATGTGTACCCACAAGCCAGAAGGAGGTGCCAGGTCTCATTATAGATGGCTATGAGCTCCTATGTGGTTGCTGGGAATTGAACTCAGGACCTCTGGAAGAGCAGCCAGTGCTCTTAACCACTGAGCCATCTCTCCAGCCCCTCTTAGCTGTTCTCTTTAAGGACGTTTGTTTATTGGCCCGTGTGCCAAGAGACAAAGACACCAGAACGTGACTTGTCTGTAGCCTGAGCAACACATTCCAGCAACGGGGGTTTCCTGCCCTCTGCTGGTTCCAAGTGGATATTTATCTATTTAGGAGTGTGTACGTATGTCTGTATGATAGAACATGTGTGTATGTGGGGGTGAGTGTGCACATACACAAGGCCAGAGGTCAACATCGGAAGTCTTCTTCCGTCTCTCCCCACCTCTTTAGAGATAGTGTCTATCAGTGAACTCAGAGCTCACAGCCAAACTGCCCGCAAGCCCATCTCCAGCTCCCCAGCGTGGGGATTTCAGGTGTCTGCAGTCATGCCCAGCTTTTATGGGAGTTCTTGGGATCCAAACTCTGGTCTTTGTTCTTGTATGACCAACGCTTTACTGACAGGGCTGTCTTTCCTGCCCAACAACTGTATTTCTGGTGGGTAGAACACATACACATTTCCCCTTAAAAACAAAATAAACAAAAGTAAAACAAGTGAGATGTGAAGGCTAGTGTGGGCTCTTAGCCAAAGAGCCAAAATTCCGATTCCATATAAGACATCATTGAAGGTCATCAAAATTGTAACGCTTACCCAGAATTTTAGATTCCCAGTAGAGTTAGTAATGATGACACGTGGGAAAAAATGTCTGCCATGCCATTTTCTAAACAGGGGGTCTCATCTGCTGGCCTCACAGAGAATGCTCTGTGAAGGCCGGGAACACCAGGCAAACATAAGTCAGCCTGATGACTTCAGTCCTCCAATGCTTTTTATTTGGTGTGTGATCCCAGTAGGCTCCAGGATTTTCCCTGCTGGGGCCAGGAAGCCTTCAAACTGGAAAACACAGGCAAATGAACGTCCAGAGAAGGACACACAAATGCACAAGTGGAAAAGTCTCTCTCTCTCTCTCTCACACACACACACACACACACACACACAGCTACAGGACCAGTTACCCTGTACTCTTTTGAACTGGTGTCTTCTGCCATCCTCGAATGATGAAGTGCCATCACCTGCCAGCTCTGACTTTTCTGGATATTTCTGCCGAGACGCTGCTTCTCTCCCTAAGTCCCACTTAGGATGAGCATGCTACAGACAGACATGCAAGTGATGCCACCACTGGCCCACACACATACTGTCTGCCCTGTGTGACCTCCCAGGGCAGTGATCCAAGTAGGGCAGGGCTCAGGACCTAGGAGTTCTAAACTCTTCTTCTGGTAAATGGCAGGCGCTCTCTACACAGCAGCATAACAGAGAGCCATACTATTCCAGCCGAAGGCTTTCCCACAGCTGCTGGGTAAGCGTGGTAGTCTTTCTCCATGGCAAAGTTAGAAATCAAGAATCTTAAAGAAAAGGCCGGGCGGTGGTGGCGCATGCCTTTAATCCCAGCACTCGGGAGGCAGAGGCAGGCGGATCTCTGGGAGTTCGAGGCCAGCCTGGTCTACAAGAGCTAGTTCCGGGATGGGCACCAAAGCTACAGAGAAACTCTGTCTCGAAAAA
>NW_026068025.1:2062531-2204500 GCF_014885135.2 Alexandromys fortis | reverse complement strand
ATGCGTGTGCCCCGAGCCTGTGACTATGTATTCTCCAGAACATCACTTGACGGCCCTATGATGGAACACAGCAGAAAGAACACTGGGTCTGGCTTCTCTCATTCCACTTCATGGCTTCAAGAACATCCTGCTGTACCCATTTTTTTTCTTGTTACTCAGTAAGATCCCATCTGGGGTGGGCCACACTCTAGTTAGCCAGGAAGGAGTAAGAAAATGCCTATATAAAATACACACATCAACCTGGTATGCTAAAACCATCAAGCTGTAATGTGGAAGATGACCCTGTGCTTTGTCTGTCCCTTTACACAGGCTGCAGAATCCTCTAACTTCGAGGAAGAGAGTACCTTCCTCACACTAATGGAGAGAAGTAATCTTAGCCCCAAAGACTGGGAACCTGGGGCTATGATGGACCTGGAGCTATGTGGACTTCGGCCTCTGTCCACACAGTTCCTATGAATGACTGTTCTGGAACCCACTGACTTGCACCTACAGTGTAATTTCTATCATTGTAGACAATTCATCATTTTCTGTCTAGTATGGGAATATCTTAGTCAACCTGGGTTCAGCCCTAGCTTTACAAAATCGTTCAAATGAATTTAAAACTCTGATGTTTTTCTCTTGTAAATCTGCCTTTTTCATATTTGGTTTCTAGAGCAGAGATGCCCTTCAGGTCAAAGATGGGTATGGGTCATTACCAGAATGGCCTGTGCTCCCTCATCAGCTGAGGGGCTCACGGTGCCTCCTAATCTTGGCTAGTCAAATAAAGCTTCCATAAACACCCGCTCGAGCTTGTTTATGGGCACAGCGTCATTTTTCTTAAGTAGCCACGGCTTGTGGAGAGGCTGACTTGATTTGAGAAGTCAGCCTATGCCTGAGTTGATTAAGAAACTGCCAGATTTTGGACATTTTTGCCACATTCATTCTCTGCTGAGCAAGCAGGAGGCTCTGTTGTGGCTGCTGTCATCTTGTGCTGAGAGCCACAGAGAGGATGCTGGGTGCCCCTGGAGCTGGAAATGGGGTCAGTATCATTTGAGGACACAGCTGTGGACGTCACCTGTCAAGAGTGGTAGGACCTCAGAGGAACCTCTGCAGAGACGTGATGCTGGACACCTACTGCAGCCTGCTGCTCTTGGAGCATCGCATGGCCAAGTCTGAAGTGGTCTGCAGGCAGGAGCATGGATTTGAGCCATGGAGTGGAGAAGAAGCTTAAGCGTGGAGCCTCCGAGGTTGGCAAGACTCCAGAGGTCAAGCGCTAGCCTGAGAAACTCAGCGAGATGTCACACACACACACACACACACAGAGCAAACTATTCACTTGAAGCATTCCTTATGTGACATCCGAATCCACATCAGTGCAAAACCCTGCGGATGAAGACACCCACCTCCTAGATGAGCTTGAAATGGCACCAAAACCCCGAAGAGGTCACCAGACTGAGGAGTGCGCTGTAGTAAACAGGCTGCTATGGTTCTCCTGAGTCTGTGCCAAGAGCCACTGAGAAATCCCACAGACCCACATTAGCGGGCATCAAACAACTCCCGACAGTGAGCGCTCACTTCAAATTTAAAAATAAATGGGGCTCAGGATGGGGCTCGGTGGCGATGTGCTCTCAATATTTGCGCCGTGTGTCTACACTTATAAATTCTTCATGTTACCTTCATCTTGAGGATATAAACCCATGGGTGTTTGTAAATATAATCAGTCATGGAGAAACTGTAGCCCATTTAAAATTCCCCTTGAGCAAGGACATTTGTTTGATCATGGTGAGTTAAAAGAAAAAAAAAAACCTTTGCTAAGAAACAAGGTGCTGAATGGTAACATACAGGTCTGTCCTCAGACTGTTATTCCCGCCTCACACTGTAAGTCTGATGTTAATTTTGAAATGAAATTATTATTGGACATTAAAGTAGTTCGACTATAGGCAAATAAACATAATGATATAGAAAGAACCGTTGGGAAGGAAAGAAGGAAGGAAGGAAGGAAGGAAGGAAGGAAGGAAGGAAGGAAGGAAGGAAGGAAGGAAGGAGAAAGGACAAGCCAGAGGTGGGTGTGGTTCAGTGATAGGGCATGTGTTTAATATGAGCAGGCCTTGGGTTCCACCCCAGAAGGGTAAGGGAAAGGAGGTAAGAAAAAAAAAAAAAAAAGAAACGGGAGAGAAGAGGGGAAGGAATGGAAGGGCGGGGGGGCTGTCAAACTGACTTCCAAGGTGGCGGTGCCATTTTTGGATGTCTTAAAACGTCCAGCAGAGGTCATCATTCTGGCCAAGCCTAGGTCTCATCCACCTGGCTCTCACGCCATTCAGCAGGCAGCCTGAACGCCTCAACACCCTTCAGGACCGGGTCAAGCTACTTAAAACCCCAGCCCCAGCCCTTGCCTGCTGCCTCCTAGTCTGGACTGCACGGCTGGCTCTGAGTAGTTCAGGTCAGCTGGCCTTCTCTCTGCTCCTCAAACTCACTGCACACCAGCTCGAGTCCACCCTGCCAGGGACATTGGAGCCTTGCTTAATGCCGTCCTCTGGGTGCTGGGTACAGTTACCAGCAGGGTCTCTGAGTCAGGGCAGGTCCCTCGTGAGGTCTTCACAGGCTGTGTTCTGATCATCAGCTGCACGTCACAGAGAAGAAGACAGAGGCAGAGAGAAGCTCACTCGCTGGCTCGGCTGGGGCACGAGACATAGGCACTGACGGCCGCGGTACCTACAATTCTGTCAGCCACCGAGCAGAAAGCACCCAGATGCCCTGGGCCTTCTTGGGATGCTTCAGAAGGGAGGCTGTGTTTGCCACTGAGGAAGGCAACGGCCAGTGTGGCCCTGCTGACCAACGGTTAGTGACGAAATGCCGTTCACTGCAAGCGTATTCATCAGATGCTAAAAACGTGTTCCACTAACGTGGGTCTCCCTTGAAAGCCTGTGTACTCTTTGACGTAATGTGTTTCAAAGTGTTATTCTAAAAGGATGGCACAGGGCACAGGACATTTCTAAAGCGTTCAGCAGTGAGTTCCTAAACTGGGTCTAGCGTTGACTGTACAGCTGCTCCCCTGCACCCCTGGGACCAGCTTCA
Organism: Alexandromys fortis; assembly: GCF_014885135.2. Lineage (NCBI taxonomy): Eukaryota > Metazoa > Chordata > Mammalia > Rodentia > Cricetidae > Alexandromys > Alexandromys fortis. Next base: position 2,201,446 of record NW_026068025.1, on the reverse strand, counting down.
CAAGATCCTCTTGGCCCTCCCCGCCCCCATCACAGGAGCTCACCTCAGCCGACCACTTCTCTCCTGTGGTTGTTTTCTGTCTCTGATAGGGCACTTTTCAGGTGAAAGGCGCCTGCTTTTCTGAGTGCTGAGGCACAGCCACGAATAGGAAGAAGTTCCTGCCCTCAAGCACAATGACATATTGAGAGGCCAAAGCAACCATGGTGTGTGTGTGTGTGTGTGTGTGTGGAGGGCTGAGTGGTGGGGATGAAGGCTGGGCCCAGCATGTTGCCCTCGGCATCCTGTGTTCTACATAGCATTGATGGAGGCTCCTGGAGTACCCTCAGGAACCCAAGTGCTACGCACGAGGCTCTGTGGGATGCCATGGAACAAAATCCATGAGGTCCAAATGGGGCCCTCTGGGGCCCTCGTGCCTTCCTGCCAATCCGGTGTGTCCACCTTTCCCTTTTGTGGAGAGCACTCCCTTAGTCAGAATTCTCACTTCTAGGGGACTTGGACCAGGACTCTAGTGCAGCATCTGCCTCCTAGGGCCCACGAATGGAATGCTCTGGACAGCAGGAGCTGGACCTGGCTTGCTTCCTGACAGAGAGTGGCAGCTTACAAACACTTGTGGGAAGGATGGCCAGGCCTCTTCACTTCTTGTATAGAGAGGTCGGTGCCCAGAGTGGCAGGCAGATGACAGGACTGAGCCCAGAATCTGGGCTTCTGAGTCCTTGCCAGCCTAAAGCGAGCCCCTTCTGCATTTCCTAAGGAAGATGATGGGCCAGGAGTCCAGAGATGTCCTAAGTCCAAATTCCCCCAGCACAAAGCCCACCCATTCCATCCCAACCCTAACCTCAGGTTCTGGCTTCAGATTTCAGCCACCTCTGGCCTTGGGCAAGACCACTCCTTCTCTGGTGACTGGTGGCCAGGCTTTGTCCAGGCTGGGCCACAAGAGGGGCTGCAGAGCCCTCTCTGTAGATGGGAAGGAAGCCTACAGGCCTCACGATCCATCCACTCACTTACATGTAGAGGTGCACTGTACCCTCTCCTGGCCCCAGGGACCCAGGGAGACCAGTGAACAGCCCGGGTACTATAGGTTAACATCCTCAGAGGCCATTGAGGATGAACCCCACCTCATCATGGTCTACTTTAGGACCCATATCCCGTTTCCCTGGTAACTCAGAAAGGTAAACATGGGCTTTGCCACCTTTTAGGATTTAAATTACCTTATGAAAAGGTGGCCATATTTGGATTTTGTTGAGGCCCACTGAGGCAAAACTCTTATCTCCTGGTCAGAATAGAATCTAAATTCTACCTCTGGCCTAGTGTGGGGACCTGGCAATCTAAGCTTCCCCAAACACTATATAGTATAGTTTTCTCCCCTAGGAGTCAATCCAGCTGGGCTTGTTATTCACCTAAGCAGGTATCCACCCAGCCCCACCCCAAGAAATCTGGTTCACCTGAAGACACCTAAGAGGAAGAAAGAACCAATTATCCCCTTAACGAGATCACGTGTGTGTCCCTCCCGGGAACCCCTCCCTGAGTGGGGGTTCCTCCTCACAGAGCTTCCACCCCGTAGCGCCATGGAGCCCGCCAACTTTTTAGGGTTACTCAGAAAAGCATAACTTACTTTCCCTTCTCTTCGATCTCTTTCTCTCAGATAATGGGCAAAGCCTGCGAGTGCTTTTCCTGACTCTCTAGACCTTCTCACTCAGTCTGGGACGCTCTTCCCCAACCCCTTTCCCATCATGCACCTGCTGATCCACCATGTGACTGCTCCCTGCTGTCCTCCACTGAACAAGCTACCCTCATTTACACAGCGTGCCTTTTGTTCCTTCTCCCTTCTGCTGGAAGCTTTTGGCATTTACACCTCGTCTACCCTGTTGCTATCCTCTCAAATGCTCATAAACTAATGTTCAAGTCCCCTCTGAGTCCGTCTCTAGACTAAGAACCAGAAGGCAGGAAACCTGGTCTTCCCAGTAACACAAGGCAAGATGGCTGGATGGAGCTGCAAGAGAGGGAGCTCTTGCTCTGGAAAAGAGGGGGGAACTTCATTTACTTGTCAGGATGAGAGAGGGGGACCAGCCAAGACACTTCCCACCAACCCCAATAACCTGGGCTTGATCTCCTGAACTAACCTGACAGAAGGAAAGAATTGACCTTTCAAGTTGTCCTTTGACCTACACGCACACACACAAATACATAAAGAAATATAATTTTGAAGTGCTTTAAAAAGCAATCTGGAAAGGAAGCAGTTCATGCAAAGGTCTAAGGAACCAAAGGGAGGTGGGAAGTCGGGGGCAGTTGGGCAGGAGAAGATGGGAGGGAGAACTGAGTGGGAGCAGGAATCAGGGGCCATGGAGGATGGGATAGTGGGGACCAATTGAGAGTTTACATTCAGTGTGGTAGGAAGCTGAGCGACCATGTTGGGACTGTGGTATCACAGTGGAATGGAGCGTCCTTGGGGGCCCTTTGTTGTTAAGGAATGCATGAGAGGCTCTAGTGTGACCCCTTGTGCTGAGGAGGCACCATGCGCTGTTCCCTCAAGACCAGGGACTTCTACCACAGTAGACAGGATGAGAAGGGCAGACTACTCACCAGGCTGTTCGTCGGCTGACAGGCACTCTGGCCTCTGCCCTTGCCACCAGCAGGCCGAGTGTGGAGTGTCTGGGTTGAATGACCCAACATGAAGACGGCTTGGGCCTTAGGCTTAGCTAGATCCCATCTCAAATCACTGACCTTCGATGATCTTGGTCAAGTCCTAATCCTCTTGACAAACTTCCTCTAATGCAGAGAAACGATGCCTCTTGGTTGGCCTGCCAGGGCATGGCTAGCGTCAAGAGAGACTTCCAGGCACTGCATTTGAATTTAGTAGGCACTCTGTCCCTCGTCGTGACCAAGGGCCAGCCACGGCAGTCTCACCTGTCTGAATGCAAATTCCCAGGGCAGGAATTTCATCCCGGATAGTGCAGGAAAGGGAGCTGTCCCGTGACCACTCAGGCACAACTGTCGTCCCTGCTCTCAAGTATACTGAGCACAGGGCCCAGAGCCCCAGCATAAATCACAAAACTTAATGCTACACAATGTTTTTTTTCTACCTCCCAATGCTTTCAATATGTCTGCAAGCTGGCCATTAGCAGTGCCATCTTAACTGATGGAGAGACAGCAGGTACATGAGTGCCCTGGCAATCGAGTGGCCTGAAATCTGACCTAAGCCAGGAGAGGGGGTGCCGAGAAACTGCAAACTCAGAGGACACCAAAGGCAAGTGGTATGTAGCGACCAGGACCAACTGTGAAGTGTAGCCACAGGCAGGGCCTAGACCTGCTGGTCAGTGCTGTAGGGGAGGCTTGTGTGCAAAAACGAGGTCACAACACTTGGGCCCCAGCTGGCTTAGATCCTGGTGGAAGAATCCTAGAAGAGCTGCAGGGCTATGCACCCTACCAGACCAAACCAGGAGCTGAAGCACTCCCCCCTCCGCTCCTGCAGACCCCACTATAGGAAAACACTGGTGGAACGTCCCTAGACCACCATACCAGGGGTTAGAGAACACATCGCTCCTTCTCTGCTCATCTGGAACCACCTACATCTGCGGGATGAGGAGCCCCTGGGTCTGTGCTGGGGCAGAGGGTTAGAGATCTGTCCACTCATAGAAGAAAGCTGGACAAAGGAAGGGATTCCTCCTGCACAGGCTTTGGTCATGGAGATCCCAGGGTCTGAGCCCTGGGCACAATGACATCAATTTCCAGAAAACAAACCAACACAGATCCTACCAAGAGCATTTGTCTGCACTCTGTTCTCAGCTCCAGCCTCACCCTGGCCTCAGGTGTCACCAGTTTGACTTGTGCTGGGGAAGGGCTTCTTTCAGTCCACGGTCCTCCTCTCCCTTCTGCAAAGGAAACATGGTTGCCCATCTCAGGGCCAGGAAACCTCTATCCGAAGGAGTTCTGGGAGGGTCCAGGACATACCTGTAGGAATGGATGCTTCCTGTGGGAAAGGAAGGAGGGCAGGGCAGTAAGAGCCAAAGAATGAGGCAGAGAGGTACTTTGTGGAGGGGGTGGGAAGTGTCCACGGAAAAGGCTGGAATCCTACCCTTGGGTCTGAGCAGAGGCCATGCTGTCTCTTAGCAATGTTGCTGCCATGTCCTACTCTGTCCCTGAAGATGAGCTTCCGCCCCAGGGAGTGCTATGGTCCAGCCTGCAGGGGCCAGAGGACGTGTGAATGCCCGGCATGTGGCAGAGGCAGGCAGAGGACAATGAGACACACATCTCAACACAGTAGCACTCAAAGAGATCAAAATGCATTTAATGTGGTCTAGTCTCGTTGCCTACATCTTTAGATACCGCTATGTATTGAAAATAACATGAAAATTCTCCAGTTTCACCATTTAAAATAGATTTAACATTCTATGACCTCACACAGGGCAGACACCCATACAAGGGCCTCCCTGTGGTGTGTCCTTCTGCCCCCAGGCCCTCAGCTGGACAAGGACCAGGTGGCACAGCACCAGCATGGGCTCAGGGCAGCCGCTTCGTTCTGTGCAGCTCTCACACGCTGCACACAGCACCCACCCCACTGACATTCACATACACGCACCCTGGGACCTTCACGCACTCACACATGTTTGCATGCATAGATGCACGCATGGCCTCCATCAGGACCTGGTGCAGAAAGCTTACCACCGGACTCCTCAGACTGCTGCACACTGTGTACAGCCTGCATAACCAGGGCAGGGCAGGGCAGGGACTCACGTCGGACTGTGATTGTGTCTGTGGCCAGCACCCAACCTGACCAGTTCAGGTTAGTGAGCACCAGACCCACCTTACCCCTATAAAAAAACAAGCACACATGTACCTGTGGGCAGACACACACGGACTACTTGCACATAAACACCTGTGTATACCATATATCAGTATACCAAGACTCGCACACAGGGAGGCAATCATGTGAGCACATCTGTACACGCAGGCACACACACCCTGGCTTCCTTCCTCACGCACTCCCCAGGGGCCAAGCTTTCCTGCTTGGCACAGGCACACGCTCCCCTCTCAGTGGCCTCCCCCATTAGGTGCACTAAAAAGAGGGGCTAGTTTGGTCTTTAGCACAAGCAATAAATAAATACAGGGAAAGAGAAAAAAAAGAGGGCAGGAGAATTTGAAAATACAGCATCCGCCTGCCTTTGGCAGAGATGAAAGGCAGCTTGAGCTGCTCTCCAGCAGAGCCCAGGGACTGGACCATTCTGGCAGACCTGGGCCTGGGAGGAGGATGGGCCAGAGTGCTGAATGTTTCAGGCCACTGAGATGAGCTGGGAGCAGGCCTTGAGGGACCAGGAGCCCCTAGACCTTGCTCTGGATGCAGGCCCACGTACTCAGAAAGGTGCTTGGGCTCCCACAGTGGTACCCAGGGCCCGGGATCTCCCCTTCTTCCCTCCCGCAGCCTGACAACTGCACAGAGGTGGGTGAGAGCCAAGCACCCCTACACTGAATGCACCCTCAAGCCCCAGGGCCAAGGCTAGAAAACTCAGTGAGATGTGAGGACAGAGGCCAGGCCAAGAACACAAAGGAGCTGAGGTCTCTGCAGCAGGTCTTAGGCAGACTCCTAGGCTAGAACATAGCATGAACTCTTAAGTTAGATGCCTGGGAGCAAGCCCACCTCAGGTCTTTCTAACTGGGCATGATGGGAAGACTTCACGGTTTGGGACCTCGGGGAGGGAAAGCTCCATCACAGGCCCCTAAAGGCTACACAGAAATTGTTTTATGACATTTCTCTGGTCATCTCTATGGTGGTAGGGGCAGGGTGGGGACTGGGGAGGGGTCCTCCTCTCCTCTCCTTTCCTGGACTCTGCCTTCCAGCAGCAGATGATTGGCTGGGGCCAGCTGGGCTACCTCATGGCGCCCCAGGAGTGTGGGAGAAAAGCAGGTAAGGACATGGTGGCTGTGAGACAGGAGGGGTGCAGTCTGCACCCTCGGGGAGGGGCTTTCTGGGTGTCAGGAGTGGAGTTAGGGGCAGAAGGGAAGGATTGGACAAGTCTGATAAAACCAAAAAGACTGAAGCCAGTCAACCAGAGTGTCTAAGGCACAACTCAAACTGTGAGTCCTACGGGGGTGGGGCTGACCCACTTCCTGGGAACGTGGGAACCAGACCCCATGCTAATTTCCTGAGTGTCCTTTCCTAAGAAGCACCCACTCTGGTGTTTCCTACAGGCCCTCACCGCAAGGGGTGGAGACCCTCGGGCAGACAGGGAGTGAGGAACAGGGGCACGGAAGGGGACCTCCCCTGGGTCCTAAACCCAGCCCTGATCCAGCTGAGGTACAAAGGCAAACACAAATGATCAAGCCAGATTCATCCTAGTGGGCCCCCACCCCCAGAGACATCCAGACACTTTATTAGAATCGTTAACATGGTCACAAGCCTGATTCACCCTTGAGCAGGACACGTAAGGGAGACACCAGACCTCCGAGAACCTTCCGGGCTCTCCATCCAGCTGCTTGCCTGGCAGCTGGGAGTAGAATTCTAACTGTCCCCACACCATAGATTTTAAAAAAATGCAACCACATGTTAGTGTTTTCTTGTGTTTTGTGGGGTTTTTTTTGTTTTGTTTTTTGTTTTTGTAAACAGTCTTATCCAAGTTAAAAACCAATGAGGTGTGCACACACAACTTTCTCCCATCAGGGCTGGGACCTCTCCTGAGCGGCTTCTGAGGCCTCCAGAAGAGTCCTCTACCCCTGCTGTTCACCTTACCCCAAGAGGTCACCACCCCAAGAGGTCACCACCCCAAGAGGTCACCACCCCAAGAGGTCACCACCTCCTTGCCCATAAATATACATCTGAGGCCACGGGCCGTTCATTCTGGTCACCCGCTCTCTCACCAACTTCCCCAGGCTATTGCAGAAAGAACATGGAAAGACTAAGATGCTACAGAGTTTGTGGCCCGAGGATTTGGCTTGCTCTGCTCAAACCCAGGTCCCCAAAGGACCTGGGACCTATTGTGGTCAGGGCGGTGCTGTACCCAAGTCAAGGGCACTCAAATCTCTGACTCCCGTCTGTAGGACCGCTGCTCAAGGGCACCACTGCCGGCCTGCAGTCGGTCAAAGTCATGCTCCGGCTGAGGGCTGCGGCCATCCCGGTCTGTCGCCACCTCATCCTCCTCATCTCGGCTCAGGAAGGCCAGCTCGTTCTCATAGCAGAAAGAGTTGGCACTGGGCAAGAGGAACTTGTTCTCCACCAGGTCCTTGGCGCTGCAGCGGGGGGTAGAGGGCACCTCATAGGTCTTGTGGAAGTGTGAGTAGTCAATCTTGTACTGGTTCTTCTCCTCGAAGAGCACTGGCTCAAAGCGGTGGCCCCACAGGATCTCATTAGCCAGGTAGGAACTGCGAGCCTGCGTGGTCATGGCCGTAGCCTCTACCATGCCTTCTAGGATGACGACAATCTCAAAGTCGTCTGTCTCAAGGTCCTGACGGCTAATGCCGAACAGAGGGCTGGCCTCATCAATCTCATGCAAGATAGTGATGGGTGATACCAGGAAGATACGGTCCAGGCCCTTATCAAAGCCCACGTCAATGTCGATCTGGTCTAGTGGGATGTACTCACCCTCCTCTGTGACCCTGGGCTTGATGAGCTGAGCCCTCACGTGGGCCTCTACGATGTGGCTCTTGCGAAGGTTGCCCACGCGCCACATCAGGCAGAGCTTGCCGTCACGCAGAGCCACGACAGCATTGTGGCTGAAAAGCAGAGTCTGCGCCCGCTTCTTGGGCCGGGCCATCTTGGCCATGATGGCACCAATCATGAAGGAGTCAATGATGCAGCCTACAATGGACTGTGCCACCACCATGAAGACAGCCACCGGGCACTCCTCAGTCACACAGCGGAGCCCGTATCCAATGGTGGTCTGTGTCTCGATGGAGAAGAGAAAGGCCGCCATGAAGCCGTGGACCTGCAGCACACAGGGTGTACGGCCACGGCCCTCGGCTGGCTCCAGGTCTCCGTGGGCGACAGCAATGACCCAGAAGATGATGCCGAACAGCAACCAGGAGGCAAGGAAGGCCAGGGAGAAGATGAGCAGCATGTAGCGCCAGCGGATATCCACGCACGTGGTAAACATGTCAGCCAGGTAGCGCTGTGACTTCTCATCCATGTTGGCGAATTCGATGTTGCACTGGCCGTTCTTCTTGACAAAGCGGTTGCGGCACCGGCGCCTTGTGTGCACCTTGCCGTTGCCGAAACCGTTGGCGCCGGACATGGTAACCAGGTGCAGTCCGTCCTCCTCTGATGAGACGATGCTGTAGGGGTTGGCCCGGCTGGCTGTGGTCATCCCGGGGTCTGGTGGACCCTGGCCTGCCCCCAGGCTGACTCCAGGCAGGGGCACTTCTGCAAAAGAGAGGACAGTGGGTCTGTCTGGGCAGGCAGCCAGGGCCCATGACGGTAGCTGGCAGACAAAGCCCCCGTTTAGTCACCACAGATCCCGTCTTCCCTCCCACTCAAAGCCTGCTCCTCAAATCCACCTTCTCAGCTTGGAAAACAGGCCCCCCCTGGCTCCCAGCAGTGCCGCTCCAGCCAGAAATCTTGGGCTCTGCTTTCAAACATATTTCTATTTCTCCCACCCTCATAGCCTAAGTCCTGGTCACCTCCAGCCTGGACCAAGGCAGGGGCCACCTCCCCAGCCTCACTTTGTCTCCCTTACTCTCAGTCCCTGAAAGGGACCATGTTAGATCCCACCCTTCCTTCTCTCACAGCCAGTGGGCCCTGGAGCTGCAAGGTCTGTAAGGCAGTCCCATAGCTTTGTTGCCTGGTTGAACACACACACACATCCCCCCACACTACCCACACACACATACACACATATGTGCACACGTGTGTGTGCATGCTATTCACCCACCTGCTCCCCCTCCCCCAGACAAGCACCCTCCCAGATCAGTGCTGCTGTACATCAGACTGTGCTCCCATGTTGCCAGGGCAGGCCTCCCCGTGCCCCAGAAATGCACACATGGTTCTGACCCACACACTGCACACCCCAGCCACCACGGATCCTCGTGTAGAGCAGCAGTAGCAACGACCATAAAAGCTGTGACATTGGCCTGTCTTTCCCTCACACACACTGGTCATTTACGCCCCTCACTGTCTTACCCCAGGTCTAGAACAGGTCTGCCGAGGCCCAAACCTCATCGTGTCTGACATTCTATGTTCACTTTGCCTGTCTTCACGAAGTCCACGGCATCCACTAAGCACCCATAGGCTACACCCATGACTTTTCTATCATGGGGTTATACGGTATAAGGGGCAGCCCTAGAGCAGACACCCAGATTGGGTCTCTTTAGGTTTCCCTAACTTCAGAACAGGCAACTCCCACGCCTCCGCTGAGGACTACAGGTCCAGAGACTCACACGCATCACCTGCTTCCATTACCACTTTTGGTCTCCTGTAGGGAGCACCGTATCTCCAGGCCAGCCTAGCACACACTCTTCTCAGAGAAGGCCTGAAGAAAGGGACCGTGGCCAGCAGAGCAAACCCAGGTTTGCACATCCCGATTGATCCATGAGGACCAGTGGCAGGCTAAGCCAGGGATCGTAGCCCTGTCTGCCTCTGGAGACACTAGCCTATCTCAGCTGGGCTGAGCAGAAAGTGGGTGTCCTCTGGTGTAGCAGAACATTAATGAGCTGGACAAGAGCCCAACAAAGCCTTGGAGCCCTCAATCACCTGATGTCACTAGGAAGACAAAGAGATTCTAGAAGAAGATCCCATGGGAGCTGGGCACCTAGGGCAGGCTAGATGTTATCAGAGCTTCCTGCCCTTGGACTCTTGAGGGTAGTAGATCTGCCCATTTTTTCAGACAAGGGGGCTGAGAACAGGAAGACACTCCCCCAGTGTGCCTGTAGGCACAGATAGCAATGCTAGAATTCAGCCCTATCTGGACAGCACAATCCCTGGCCACATCTACATCAGAGGCTCAGAGGGACACAGCCTGCAGACTCTGCTAGCAACACAGTGGTATGGGTGGAGACCATCAGACCAGCCAGATCAGGAAGCACTCTCCGAGTCTATGCCGTAAGCCACAGTGCTGCTGAGTCCCTGAAGCCTGGCAGACACAGACAGGGCCATGAAGCCTGAGAACCACAGAAACCCTACTAGGATGGGGAGAAACACATCCAAGATCTTCGAGTCTTCCTCTAACAGCCATAGGGGGTTCAAATAGGAAAGGAACTCCCAACCAAGACATATGGGCATCAATCAGGAGAGCTGAGATCCAAACCTCATGTCTAACACAGTTTCCTGCCATGTGACCTTAGGCTCAACAGGGCCATCGGTCCTCATTCTGACATCTTCCCCTATGGCTACGTCAGTTGACCACCTCACCATGGGTCTGTGTAGCTGAGGCTTGGGGCTGTAATGGTGGATGCTGCTTCTGTCTGGGCCAGGAGGCAGAGGGTTGGCGGGGCTGAGGACCCTGGGGACCACCCTGGGAAGACATCTCAGCCCCAGATTTCTGAGTCTTCCAGGGTAAGGTGGTCAAGGTTGGGGTACTCAGACGCCGGGGGGAAGCTGCCAGATCCCAGGAGCTAGGCTTGTGTGACCTAGAGGCCTTGAGGGATGTCCAGCGGGTCATGGCGGCTCTGGCTCCCACTATGAGCAGTAGCTGACCTGCAGGGAACAGAATCACAGGCATCAAAGACTGGGGAGCCCCATCCAGAAGCCTGATCCAGGAAGGCAGCCTTCCATCTGGCCAGCCCCATGGAGCTGAGAGTGTGGCAGCCACTTCTGGAATCATTTAGGCAGCATCACAGACCTGGAAACTCCCACTTCTGCTGATATTCCACCCAAACCACAGAGAAAATCAACTTCATCAAGTGTATGCCTGTTCTGTACCTTGAGCCAGAAACCGATGGTGAGCAAAGTCCCTTGTCCCCAGACACCCAGAGAATGTACGTGAGCAACAGAAGCAGACAGATGTGGGAGACCCTCACGTGGAGGATGGTGAGGACAGACCCAAAAGGAGGACCCAGAAGCAGGAATTAGTGCCACAGAAGGCCAAAGGTCAAGAGGAGACCCCCACACCAAGGCTTAGACAACAAGAATGTACTAAAGATCTCTAAGAAACACGAGGCAGAGCCTCCGCCGGGGTCATGCAAGCTGGCAGGCTCTTGCTCAATGGGCATGTCATGAGACTAGGAAAGAAAATCAATGAGATTTGTTTCACTTGAAGAGGTCTAAGCAAGAAAAGAGGCCAGCACCCCACTTCAGAGGTGGGGAAACGGAAGCCAAAGGAGAAAACAATGTTCAAGCCAACACTGAGGACCACGTTAGCAAGGCCTAAGCTGGCCAGTGGCAGTTCTGAACACTGCCAGGAGGGAACGGGGAGGCTCAGTGGAATACAGTACCTGAACCAGACAAGGAGAGTCGACACTGGACAGCGCTCAAAATGAGACCAGGCACAGTGGGGAGGAGAGGCCACAGAACCCGCAGGAAGAAATGACCTGTCCTGGACCAGATTCTTGCCCTGGCATCTGCAGGCGCAGCCTCTCGGCATCCAGTTAGCTTGGAGCACTGGCCAGGGAGGGCCAGGACTGGAGCTCTGAGTGAAAAGAGCTGCCACCTAGCCTAGGGTGGGGCCTGGGAGTCACTGGGAGGTTCCTCCGGATGGAGCAGGACATCCCATGTCAGTCTCCAAGGCTCTGGGACACCTCAGGTTTCGCTAACATCCGGGAGGAACTGGGACAAGGCTTGGGCCCATAGTCCCAGATGTCGCCTGGATAGTGACTGCAAAGAAACCGGCCCTGGAAAAGGAGCATCGGGTGAGGCCTCTCCCTTGGGCTCCTCTAGGATGAGGAGCAAAGGTGTCAAAAGTTATCGACTGCTGCTACCTCCCAGACACTCTCCTGAAACTCTGACATGCTCGCCCAGGTAATCCCTGTAATGACCGTGACAACTAATCCCTTTTCCAGGGAGGAAACTAAAGCTCAGAGAGTCTGAGTCACTCTTCAAGGGACACACAGTCTCCAACTTTCTGTTCTGGAGAGCTGGGATGAAAACATCCATCACTCCGGCCTCCAAGAGCAGGCTGCAGGGCATCACGTTCCACTACCAGTTCTCCAGACCCCATTTCTTACCCATCTGTTAATAAAACACACACTATTAACTGTCCCCAAGTTGGCAGTCAACAGCAGACTTTTAAGGGACAGGGGACTCTTGGAGCTCCCACATCAAAAGACTCCTTGGAGGTCATCTGTGCAGGGAAGGCACGCGTGTGACCCGCCTGAGCCTGTTCCTTTCACCTGTGCCTGGAACAGACGTCAATCATCAAACACAGAGCCTTGTCCCCACTGTAGCCAGGAGCAGCCAATGCAGTCGCTACCCAGAAGTCTTAGCATGAGAGGTTCCACGAGGGCTCCCTGCCTCAGCCACAAAGGAAATGGGAAACCAGGCAGGCATAAGGCACAAAGTTCTCCCTTAGGCCAGGCCCTGCCCAGAGAGCAAACCTGTGGCAGAGAGATGGCCCTGCCAGAGCTAGGGGACACAAGACCAGAAAGGAAGCTGGTCTCATTGCCGAGAGTTAAATTAAGTAAGGCTGTTCAGGGGATGGAAAGTTGAGAGGGCTGACATTTCTTTCTCTAAATCTGGGACGATGATTCCCAATCCAGACTCCCTGGTCAGATCCTCAGACAACCTTTGCCCTCTTCCCCGGAAAACGTTCAGGGTCAGTGAACACGCTGGACTCCTGCTCCAAGTTTATGTTTCCCTATGCTGGGGAAACAATGGCCACTCCATGTTGGGGTGGGTAGGTCAGTGCTGGCCCCCACCCCCAGGCCTCACCGCTTTGCAGTCCCTGTCCTGATTCTAGCGACCACATCAACATTTCTGCCTGAAAGCTCTCTGGCCATTAAAGCACACTCTGCCCATGGGCAGGGCAGGCTGGGAACCAAAACCACCAGGAGCTCCACTCCCTGCCCCTGGCATGAGACAGCTCTGAAGTCTATGTTCCACGTGTCACCTTGGCTGGGTCCTCAGCTAGGATCCTCCAACTGGTTAGATCCCCAGCTTGTTCTAGCTCCAATCACATACCCCTCTCCAAGCAGTAACCCTATCAATAGCATGTCTTTATCACTCCTTACCTGTTCCTCCTCTGCCTTGTCTCTCTGAGTTTCCTCAGCTTGTCTCACATGAAGCTCCCTACACTGGTAGCTTTGTCCCTTGGCTCTGCTCATGGGGCCTCTAGTGTCTCACATCTGCAAAGCCTCCTTGAATTCCAATATCCCCTTCTCCAGGATGAGCTCAGTAGACAGTACAACCCCTCTTCTCCAAGATGTCCTCCGTGCTCTCTCCTCTCCTACCCACTCTATAAAGACCTCTAGTGTTCTCTCTCTCTCTCTCTCTCTCTCTCTCTCTCTCTCTCTCTCTCTCTCTCTCTGTGTGTGTGTGTGTGTGTGTGTGTGTGTGTGTGTGTGTGTGTGTGTGTTTCAAAACAGGGTTTCTCTGTGTAATAGCCCTAGCCATCCTGGAACTTGCTTTGTAAACCAGGCTGGCCTCGAACCCAGAGATCTGTCTGCCTCTGCCTCCTGAGTGCTGGGATTAAAGACAACCATGCCCAGGGACCTCTGGATTCTCTTGTCCTAGTTTCATCCCATCAGGGCCAGAAGTTGCTTCTACACTGTTTGAAAGCGGTTCTTGTCCTAGCCCCACCTCGGATCAGCCTTGGAGGCCCGGCGGGCTGGTGCGGGCCTTGACACAGGAACCGCGAAGTGTTCCCGAAGCAAGGAGGTGGCAGTGCCGTGACGGAGTAGGCAGAGACAAGCACAGACGGGTGGTCAAGCAGATGGGTGGCTAGACCGGGCTGACAGATGTGTGGGTGTCTGGGCAGGAGTGACCAGATAATGGGTGGTTTGGTGGGCGGGTGGATGGTAGAGCAGATGAATGGGTGAAGGAAATGGAGTAATGAACGGATGGGACGGGCAACTAGCACTTCAGGGCGGATGACTGACAGGTGGGTGTTTTGGTGGTCAGATGAATGGACGGATGGGTGTGTGGATGGGGCGAGGTGGGGAAAGTCGGCGGGGTGCGGAGCAGAACCAGGTGAGAGTGGGAGGTGGGGGTGAGAGGATGCGTGTCTGATAGACGGGGCGTCAGGAGCGACTGGATGGATAGCAACAGCCGACTAAGTGGGTGGAAGAGACCAATGCGGGGGGGGGGAGCGGAGGCACCAGTGAGCATCCATTGCGGGATGATGAGCTACACAAGTACACATCAGGACCTCACCCCCACCAACTTGGAATTGTCGCTAAGTCCAATGCCAAGTGGCAGCCACTGTCTTTAGAAATACCCAAGCAGCTGCTGCCATCACTCAAAGCCAGCAGAGAGGGGTGGGACCTCCAGTTATTGGACCAGCGCAGAACAAGACAGTCACCACTGATGATGGCAAGTGTCGTGGTGCTCTCCAGGCACAGAGTAGACACCTCACACACATCCTCTTGCAGAATCCTCATGGGGCCACAGGTCTGGAATGACTACCCTTCCCTCTTCAGAGAAGCAGCAATGTCTCCAGGGTCATGAAGAAGCTTGGGACTCTATGCCTGTGTTCTAGTTACTCCTGCCAGGTTTCCCCAGTGCCACCCCCAGACGGCGGATAGTATGATAGGCAGTATTCCCACGGATGGTGTGTAGGTGAGCAAACAGAGGACAGGGGGCAATAGCATTTCAAAGGTGCAGACAGGAGTGTGCCTGCTTGCACACACACACCCGACAGGGTACAGAATCAGTTTTCCATCTGTCAAAGGGGCCCCTACCTCCTGACCGATCTGTCAAAGAGATTAGGAGAGAGGATGATGGGAAGGGCTCCCTGGAGGCCAGGACCTTGAGATGTTGTCACCTTCCCCACCTCTCAGGCAGAGGTCACGGGGACGCCCAAGTCAGTTCTGTCACACTGGCTTTTCTGGTTGGGATTAAAGAAATGGTCAGTGAGTCACCCCCACATTCTAAGCCTCTGGGGCAAGCGACAATGGCAGGTTCGGAGATGCAGAGTTATTTTCAAAGCGGGGCTCTTCCTCTTACAAGTTGTGTGGCCCTCGGGGAGTTACTTCCCCTTTCTGTAAGCCTCTTCATCCCTCACTGTCATCTTTAATGCCATCTGTGCCCATGTTTGCCCCTCAGCTCGTTTACTCTAAGAAACCAGGAATCGGGAGGCAGGGCCAAACGTCACACAACTGGGATCGTCCACGGCAGGGACAGCCTGCCTGTGAATTGTGGATGAGTCCAGACTGGGCTTGGACCTATGTGCACTACTCAGTACAACCCAGACTTGACGGATGGCTCCTCCCACTGGGCACAGCAGGAGCCTGAGACTAAGAGGTCAGTCATCCAGGTCAGAACTCTGTGCAGAGAAGCTAGAGAAGGTTCCCGAGAAGAGTGAGGGCTGAGAGTTGCGAATAATTTGTTCATCCCACTTCCTGTTGGCCACCCGGCTACGGCCAGGCTCTCTCAGTTTGACTCCTCACCGGGGCTTCCCCCAGACCCACAGCTCCAGTCCAAAAACTCCAACAATCGTTCCTCTTTTTTATGAGGAAACGGGCTTATTACAGAGAAGTGACTCACCCAAGGTCACAGGGCCCGGGTGGTGGCTGCGGATTTATAGATATATGGTCCAGGGCCCCTAGCTTACCCTACCCTGCAGCAGCTACAACAGTTTACCAATAAGCTGCCCCCTCGGCTCAGCAAGAGCATCTTCACAGGAGCAGACATCATCCCAGATGAGAAGGCTGATCGTACAGGGCAAAGCCTCTCTAGATCTGAGGCTTGGGCCCCAAACAGGCACCAGCCAGTGAGGGAAATGCTCTGCTGGCTCAGGCCTCTTCTCATGCTAAGGCTGGAAGGCCAAGTTCTGGAGGAGACAGGCGCTTCCTGAGGCTCAGGTGACATGCCAGGCTCTAGCCAATATCCCCATGAAACTGAGCACGGCGCCAGGAAGTGAGAGCCAGCCACAGCGCAGGGGCTGGGGCCTGGCCCAGCAAAGAGTAGAAGATAGCATGTCAGCAATGATGCCAGTTTGTTGAGGGCCCCTTCCCTGGCTTCCGACTCCACACACCTCAGCAGGTGCTGCCGGATGAGCAGAATCCTAGCTCTCCTGGCGTGCAGCAGCGGCCACACGGCAAATCAGGGTCCTCGGCAGTGTTCAAGAGTGTTGGTTCAGGATGTGACACCCCACCCGGACAGCTGAGGACAGAAAAGAGGCTCCACGTGCGTGTCTGGACACTTTTTGGGAGACATCCAGCATCTCCTCAGGGTACACTCAGTCCCCTGTTCCCCATAACCAGGGCACCTGAGTCTCAGTGTTCAGCCAGATGTGACTGAGGGAGTTGGGGATGAGGGAGACACACTAACCCCAGTGACATGCTGTCCTAGATGGCCAGGAGGAGTGGACAGCACTCTGGAAGCCTGAAGTTGAGGCCAGGACTAGAGGCTGTGGCCCCATCAGGGTAGACAACGGGCACCAGATGCCAGAGAATGTTTCTATGATATTTTTATCTTGAGAACATCCTTTGGGAGTTGGGGGACAGAGTGTCCTTGGCTCCAGGCCCCTGGGAGTAGCAAAGAACAGGGACCTCTGAGTATCCTCTGCCAGGACAGCAACAGTTGCAAGGCCCCATCCTGGAGTAAGGAGCACCTGGCCAGTATTTAGGTTTCATGGGTCCCTGGGTTCTGATCCAGCTTGCTGTGTGTCCAGAAAAGCAGATCTCTGCTCCTCTCTCATGTTTCTGCTACTTTTCCACAGGGCCTGTTCAATGCCAGCTCAGAACTGGGAACTTGAAGAAGACAGAGTGAACCTCTGACTTCATTGGATGCTTTACCAGCAAGGGATGAAGCAAGGCAGCTAGATTAGAGACACAGAGCCCTGGGAGCCTAGGAAGGCTCTGGCCCGTGGTGGAGAACTCAGGAGCTTCCAGGGGAGTCTCGTTAGGCCTAGGAGAAGTGCACTGTCACAGGGACCATCCATCCTGAGATGGCCAACACAACAGCAAGGGTAGGAGGGAGCCAGAGGTGTGTGTAAGTCTCAGAGTCTCCCAGATCTGGGAGCAGAATCCAGCTCTGCTTCTCTCACACTGGGCCTTGGCAAGCTCTTCCACCTCTGAACTTTCCTGAGCCTGCCAGTAAACCCAGGGGCCTTCCGACCCAGCAGTCCCACAGCCTACAGAACCTGGGGCTGAGAAAGTCTAATGGAGCACACTGTTGTCAACCTAATTACAGGGAAGGTGAAGCTATATTGAGAGTTCCAAAGGAAACAGGCCCTGGTCCAAGGTTACACTAACAGATGAAAGAAACAGAGGCCAGAGAAGGCTGCATGTCATACTGACGAGCTTGGACTTGATCCCACGAGTTGCACAGATCTCGAGAGCCATGATGGAACCTGAAAATCTTAAGTTTCAGCAATATGAACTGGATTCCTGCCCCTTCCACTGTAGCCCTGGGCAAGTTGCATCATTTCTCGTACCTCCGGTACAGGACTAATAATAGCGCCTGCCTCATGGGGCTGGGATGGGCTCTCAGTGAGTCAGCCCATGGGGATTGCCCACAGGAAAACCTCCTGCCCAATCACCCTGCCTATCACAGCCCAGGAAGCTCACGGGGCCCTGTAGGGCATGGACCAACCCCTGTCACAGGAAGGAGGATCAGATAACCGGATGGGTATGAACCCCAAGAGAGGGGCCCAGGGGACAAAGGCCTGCCAATGTCTAGTTTCCTTGGTGTCTCTTTTCAAACTTCAACTAATCTTAAGTCTCAGACATTTCCTGAGCACCTTGTAGGAGCTTGCACAGAGGAGCAAGAACTTAAGAAGAAGAAGCAGCCAGATATAACAAGGAGAAGCCTGGAGAATTTGCCAACATAAAAAAGTGTATCAGAACTGGAGAGATGGCTCAGCAGTTAAGATCTTCTGTTATTGCAGAGGATTCAAGTTCAAGTCCCATCACCCACGTTGGGTGGTTTACAACTGCCTGTATATCCAGCACCATGGGAGTCAACACCCTTTTCTGACTTTTTTTTGGGCACCAGTACACATGTCACACACACAAAACACACACACACACACACATAAATAAGTCTTCAAAAACTTTTATGGTGTTACTTATCAAACCTATCACAGTAAAACAAAAAGCAAGTGATAAATAGCCATTAATTGATGAATGGATAAGGAAAATGTGATATAAACATACAATGGAATATCACTTAGCTGTACGGAAAATGAGGGAACCACAGGAAGTTCCACATGTGGCATCTTCAAGAAATAGTGTAGGCCCAGGAGGAGACAAGAGCTGACTGAGGACAAGAGCCACAGATATGCGGGGAGTTCCTCAACTCAGTGAAAGTTGCAGACCCAAGCAGGAAGCCTGAGCAGACACAGGACAAGACCTGGGCCCCATAAGACCATCTCTAAAACTGACCACATATTAATGTACACAAAACAAGCTCCAAATACAAGAAAATTGAAATGACATCCTGTATTCTAGACCTGGCCACAATGGGTTAAAGCTTGGAGTTAAAGCAGCAGGGGTAACTACAGAAAGCACACAAGCTTGTGGAAACTGAGCAACACACTAGTAAATGAGGCATAGGTCACTGGAGGGGTGGGGGAGGAAATCCAAGACTCCTAGAATGAAGTGAATATTAAAACACAGCTTATCACAATCTCTGGGACACAGTGAAGGCAGTCTTACATGGAGCGTTTATAGCAACAGTGCCTACATCAAAAATTTGAAAGATCTCAAATAAATAAATGAATGATACATTTTAAGGCCTTGGAAAAACAAGAGTAAATCAAACCCTGAGCAATAGATAGGAAGAAATTAGCAAGGTCAGGGCAGAAATTCATAAAATAGAAACAAACAGAAACAATACAAAGAATTAGCAAGATGAGAGCTGTTGTTGGAGGCTGCTTGTTTGTTCCTGGCTGCTCAGCCCTGAAATAACCACACAGAATCTGTATTAATTAAATCACTGCTTGGCCTATTAGCTTATGCATATTTCTAGCTCACTCTTATCTCTTAAATTAACCTATTTCTATTATTCTATATTTTACCACGAGGCTCATGCCTACCGGCAAGGTTCTGACTGGCACCTTGTGTCTTTCTACTCTGGTGGCTCCATGGTGGCTCCCTGACTCCACCATCTTTTTTCCAGAATTCCATTTAGTTTTCCCTGCTTAGCTCTATTCTGCTAAGTCACTGGTCAAAACAGCTTCTTTATTCATTAATCAATAAAATCAAAACATATGCAGAAGGACTTCCCACACCATTGCCCCTTTTCTGTTTAAATAAAAGGAAAGTTTTAACTTTAACATAGTAAAATTACATATAACAAAACAGTATCAAGCAAGAATTACAGTTACAATATTTATATCTACTTTATCTTTTATCTTAAGTAAGGAAAACTATAATTACAACTATCTATTCTTCAACTCCATCAAAGACTCCAGAAGGATATAATATTACCTAAATTAACAGTGAATGCATTGTAAGCAACTTCCAGAACTCTAGAATTGACAGAGACATCTTGCTACCTGGACAGTCACCCAAAGTTCTTCTGTACTGTTGGGGCATCCATCTTCAGTCTATAAGCCCATAGTATCTGGCAGACTTTTCCATGAAGTAGGAAATTTCAAAGACAGTTCTGCCTATATTGGCAATTTGTCAGTCACTTTTTTCTGTGTCCTGCAGAATGTCTGGCAACTTTTTCATGAAGGAGGAACCCTGAAGAACCGTCTCACCTTTAGGCAAGTTCAGCAGCCATTTCTCTGTGTGTCCCTGCATGTTCAGTTCACACAGCATACCTTCAAGCAATCTAGGCAAGAGCAGTTTCTTGCACAAATGGTTATCAAACTTCATGAGGAGCCTCTTCGATGGCCATCTTCCTCTTGAAGTAGATTGGTACTACCAGGAGCAGATGTGTCTCATGTCATGAAAAGTCCTAAGTTATTAAAACTTTTTAAATGCCACATTTTGTAGGTCTTTGAAAGGTTTGAAGATTATCTATCTAACTGAAATATATCTCTATACATCTAGAAAACCTAACTAACATGACTACAAGTTTGACTACTATAGATTATTAACTTATATTTCTTAATTATATATTACATTTCTAAATGAGCTGCACAAACACAATACCTTAATCAAGAGCAGAAATATATATATTATACACACACACACACACACACATATATATATATATATATATATATGATGTGGGAGTGCCCTCTGTATGCTGTGATTACCATTAATGAATAAAGAAACTGCTTTGGACCTGTAGCAGGGCAGAACTTAGCTAGGCGGGAAAATTAAACTGAATGCTGGGAGAAAGGCAGAGTAAGAGAGAAGCCATGGAGCTGCTGCCAGAGACAGACACTGGGAACTTTACCCAGTAAGCCACTGCTACGTGGCAATATACAGATTAATGGAGATGGGTTAAATTAAGATGTAAGAGTTAGCCAATAAGAAGTTAGAGCTATGGGCCAAGCAGTGTTTTAAATAATATAATTTCTATGTGATTATTTTGGGGCTGAGCAATCAGGAACTAACTAGTGGCCTCCTTACAACACACACACACATATAATATATATAATTTGTATCAATAAACCAAGATCCATACCAAAGCAAATCTCTATAGTATATCCCTCTTTAAATGCAAACACACATTTATAAACAATCATTTAGGGAATTTGAGCATAGTTATCTCCAAACTGCTTCCTGACTTTTGTTGGGCAAAGTATTTTGCGGGGAGTTCACGGTGACCTTTCAAGATATCTTGGTCTATCAAACCACATTAGTCTGGAAGATATCCACAGGTTCTCATCCTCTGTGGAAACAAAAGAAGAACCTCTTTTTCCAAAGCAACAAATCCTTAGATCCAAATTCTGAAGACATGATACCTTTAAAATATCTATGCTGGTTTAGCTTAGCAGCCCATACAATGAAATGCCTTTCTGTACTTAGCTCCTTCACAGTCAAAAAATTCAAAGAAAACACAATAATATACATAATTCATACTCAGTGTATTTTTCATATTTACATGGCTTATTTTTCTTACTCTATTACTTTTTCTACAAGTTTAAAATTTATAATCTTTACTCCTTTAATCTATGGCTGTCTGAACTCTTTTATATTACATTTACTGTCTCTTTACTCTTTTTCTTCTCTCTCTGAAGCTTATGTGCATTTTTTAAACACACTGTGTCTCATTTAGAGGTCTTTCATGTCTGAATCTGTCCTATTGTGTGTCTGTGATTCTTTTCTCCTGGAGAGCTTCTTAAAATGCTAAGTTGTGGCCTGACTAGGACTAAGCCTGCTTTGCCTTTTGGCTCCACCCAGTCCTACAGGTCAGAGGTCCCTTCATTGCCTCTGAGAGCCATTCTCTCTGCCCCAGATCCAGGGTCCGGTCACAGCTGGCCTGCGTTGCTATTAAGAAGCTGTAGCACTTGGTTCACAACCTCATTTAAATGCTTTATAGCCAAACCTCCCAAAAGAGTCAGAGTTCATGCTGGCAGCATGGACCAGGAAGCCGCCATTTAAAAACCACAAGGGTTTTTGCTGCTACCCCTTAGTCAGGAAAACTTCTTGTAAAAGAATTGTGCTTCTGCTTGCTTCTAGCAAAAGAGCCCACCCAAGAAAATGCTTAACTTTGGGTGTGTGTGTGTGTGTGTGTGTGTATCTAGAATTCCTTTTTAAGCTTTCTCAGGTTTTATGTGGATTTAGTCGACCACATTGGCATGCCAATTTGTTGTAGGAGGCTGCTTGTTTGTTCCTGGCTGCTCAGCCCTGAAATAACCACACAGAATCTGTATTAATTAAATCCCTCCTTGGCCTATTAGCTTATGCATATTTCTAGCTCACTCTTATCTCTTAAATTAACCCATTTCTATCATTCTATATTTTACCACGAGGCTCATGGCAAGGTTTCGGCTGGTGACTTTCATCTTTCTCCTCTGGTGGCTCCATGGTGTCTCCCTGACTCCGCCATCTTTCTCCCAGAATTCCATTTAGTTTTCCCCGCCTAGCTCTATTCTGCTAAGTCACTGCTGAAACAGCTTCTTTATTCATTAACCAATAAAAGCAACACATAGACAGTAGGACTTCCCACACCAGAGGGCTAAAGAAATATTTTGTGTTTTGGGACACCTGCTGCTCACAGTTCAAATTCCAGCCCCACATCAGATAGCTGCCAGCTGCCTGTACCTCTACTGCAGGAAGATCTGAGCCCCTCTACTGACCTGTAGTACAGGCACTCACACAGGTGTCCACAGACATGCACACAAACACATACATATAAACAAATAAAAAAAAATTTTAAAAAGTGTTAATGAAACAAATATCTGGCTTTTTGAGAAGATAAACAAAATTGACAAAATTTTAGCCAAATTAACTAAAAGGAGCAAAATACTCAAATCAATAACATTAGAGATTAAAAGGGAGATATTACAACAGACATCAATGAAATCCAGAGAATCATTAGGATATACTTAAAATATACACTCTGCCAAATTGGAAAACTTTTAAAAATGGGTTGATTTCTGACATACCAAAATAAAACCAAGAGGAAATAAATAACCTAAACAGATCTATAACCAGCAATGAGATTGAAGCAGTAATAAAAAGTCTTCCAACTAAAAGAAGCCTAGGAACAGATGGAGTCACTGAAGAAAGAAAGCTACCAGAACTTCAAATAAGAATCAATATCAATACTGCTCAAATTATTTCATAAAATAGAAAAGGAAAGAAAGCTTCCAGACTCTTTTTATGAAGCTAGTATTACTCTGATGCCAAACCCAGATAAAGACAAAATTAAAATTATAGAAAAATCTCCCTAGTGAACATAGATGCAAAAATCCTAAATAAAATACTTGTAAACCAATTTCAAAATCACATCAAAAAGATTGTTTATGGGGTTGGAGAGATGGCTCTCCAGCCAAGAGCACTGGCTACTCCTCCAGAAGACTGGGGTTTGATTCCCTGCACTGATACAGCAGTTCACATCTGTAACTTTAGTCCCATGGAATCTGATGCCCAGTTTGGGACTCTGTGGGCACTGGATACAAATATGGGTGCACAAATATATATGCAGGCAAAACATCCACATACATAAAATAATTGCTTTTACTTTTAAAGACAACAGCGTGAGCAAGTTGGCTTTACCCCAGTGATGTAAGAATGGTTCAACATAAGAAAATCAATAAATATGATTCATTGCCTAGATAGATTAAATGACAGAAATCACATGATCATCTCAATAGACATAGAAAAAACTCTTTGGCAAAATCCAAGATCCCTTTATGAAAAAGAAAAACACACAGAGGCTAGAGGTGGAAGAAGCAACCTTAATATAATAAAGGACACATGCTAAACCTATGCCAACATCGCAATAAGTAGAGAAAAATGAGAAGCATCCCCACTAAGATCCCTGGGAGCAAGACAAGAGGCCCACTGTTATTCAGTATAGTGCTTGACGTCTCAGCTAGAGCAACAGCAAGAGAAGGAAATAAAGTAGACATAAACAGGAAAGGAAGAAGCAAAAGTATCCCTGTTTGCAGATGTATTATATACATAAGGGACTGTAAAGGTTGTTCAAAAACAAACAAACAAAAAAACAAAAGGCTCCAATATAGAGCTTATAAGCATGTCCGGTGAAGTAGCAGGATACAAAATAGACACAAAAGGATCCTACATGCCAATGATAGACTAAAAAAGAGATCAGAAAATCCCGTTCTCAATAGTTACAAAAACAAACAATAGATAAATAAATAATCCGAGAATAAATCTAACCACGGCCATGAAAGACCTCTGTGATGAAAATACTGAAGGAAGAGATTAAGGAAAACACTCGTATACACTAGCAGATAACCTTCCATGCTGACGAGCTGGAAGACATAGTGTAGAAATGACCGCCCTACCAAAAGCACTCTACAGATTCATCGTGATCCAAATAAAAATCCCAGTGCCATTCTCCACATATATAAAAATCACAATTCAAAAATTTGCGTAAAAATCACAAAAGCCTGAAGACAGTCAAAGCAAAGCAAAGATTACTGTGGGAGGTGTCACAGTGTCTGATCAAATTACACCACAGAACCATAGTAATAAAAGCAGCATGGTACTGGGGCAAAAACAGGCACATGGATCAATGGAATGGAATTAAAGACCCAGATATAAGTCCACGCAACTACAGCCACCTAATTCCTTGACAAAGATACCAAAAACACACTCTGGAGAAAGGACATTCTCAACAAATGGTGCTGGTGGAGCTGGATTTCAGCATGCAAAAAAAGTGAACTTCATCCTCTTCTTTCACCCTGAACAAAACTCAACAGGAAATGGGTCAAAGCCCTCAGCATAAGACCTGATAGCCTGAAACTACCAGAGGGGAAGCCACCTACAGGCACAGGGCGGAACTTTTGCACAGGCTAGAAGACCAGCAGTAGCAAAGGGCGTCTCTTGGGGCCACTCAGCTTCTGTAGCAAAAGAAACGGCCAGCCAAGGGAAGAGGCAGCCACAGGACGGAAGGGCATGCTTCCCGCTATACATTTGATTGCTTTGTTTTTCAGACAGGGTCCCTCTAGGTAACCCTGGCTGGCCTGGAACTCCCTTTGTAGACCAGATTGATCTCAGACCTGCCTGCCTCTCCAGAGGCAAAGGATTTGTGTCTAGAATCAAGAATTCGGAAAGCTAAACATTAAGAAAAGAAACAACCCAATGGAAAAATAGGCAAGCCAGGTAAGTTGGTCCATGTTTTTACTCCCAGCACTGGGAGGCTGAAGCAAGAGGAGCTCTGTGAGTTCAAGACTAGCCTGGTCTACTAGCAGTTCCAGGAAAGCCCAGGCTTCATAGAGAGACTCTTTCTTATAACAGGCAAAAAAAAAAAAAAAAAAAAAAATTCAAGGAACTGAACAAACAAAAAAATTAAAAATTTCAAAAGAATAAAACATTGCATCTCACACCAACCAGAATGGCCATCATCAGGAATACAAATGACGACAAACGCTGACACGGATGTGGTGAAGGGAGAGTTTTTCCCACTGTTAGTTTCCACCACACAACCAGTGGAAACTAGTGCCACCATGTTGGGAATCATTCTGGAGATTTCTCGGAAATCAGGAACTAAAACTGTCATGTGACCCAGCTACGCCTTCCTAGGCATATACCTGCAGGACTCTGTACCCTAGCAGAGACTCTCACAGGTCCATGGCCATGGCTGCTCTGTCTACAACAGCTAGGACATGAAACCAGCCTAGATGTCCATCATCAGGTGGATGGATAAGAGAAACGTGTGACGTGGACACAATGGAATATTACCTGGCTGTAAAGAAAGACGAAACCATGAAACTCTCAGGGAAATGGATGAAACTGTGAAAACAATACTAGATGGGGTAACTCTGGCCCAGAAAGACAAACTTGTGTGCTTTCGCTAACTTGTGGATCTTCAATCTTTTGTTCTGTGTGTTTAACTTGAAGCACAAGCCAGGCAACGAGGAAGGAGCCCTCGATGGGAGTACAATGAGAAAGGGAGATGGTAGAGCATAGGCAGATGAAAACAAAGAGGTGGAGTCTGGAGGCTGAGAGACTTAAGTGAGGAGGATCATGGGAGCATAGGGAAACCAGGGGTGCAGAGGAAGACCAACCGGAGGGAAGATTCACGGATAACCACGTGGAAGCCTGCCCTCTCCCAACCCAGCTACAAAAGTAGTTGGAGGGATAGTGAAGAGGGGATTGCTGGGGCTTGAAGGATTAAGCCAGGATAAGGGTGAGAAAGTGGAGGAGAGAGGAATAACCCTAACTAAGGATGCATGAAATAGCCTCAAGAAAATCCACTATTCTAAGCTAACTTCAAACACAACTTAAAAAAAAAAGAGTTCAAATTGAATAACCCTGCATGGGTGGAAATGTGCAAGGCACAGGATACCTCCCTAGGAGTGGTTGGTCAGGGAAGCCCCACAGAGCTTCTAAACCACATAGGCTAGCTGGGCACCATGGCACACACCTTTAATCTCAACAAAGCCAGGTAGATCTCCTAGAGGCCAACATGGTCTACACAGCAAGTTCTAGGATAGCCAAGGGCTCCATAGTGGGATCCTATCTCCAAACAAGCAAACAAGCTATTGCCATGGCTCTTGGTTATCCTCCATAAC
Organism: Alexandromys fortis; assembly: GCF_014885135.2. Taxonomy (NCBI): domain Eukaryota; kingdom Metazoa; phylum Chordata; class Mammalia; order Rodentia; family Cricetidae; genus Alexandromys; species Alexandromys fortis. Next base: position 2,175,320 of record NW_026068025.1, on the reverse strand, counting down.
TATGGAGTAAGACCCTATCACTGAAGAAACTGCAAACTTTGGCTGCAGGGCATAGAAAAAGCAACCTTAAACTGACCAGGAGACTTCCTCCCTGCTGGTCAGCTTTCATAGGGCTGTAAGGTGCTATGCAGGTGTGGAAGGAGGAAAGACATCAGTCTTACCCAGGGCTTACCTTGTATGATGCATTACCAACCTTCCCAGCAAGACATGCCTACTGGTGCAGTAGTGGTACAAGTGTTATGGGTTAACTAATCACTTTCTGGTGGGATACAAGACCTGCTCCACAGGAGGGGATTTCATGCCGGGAACTGAAATACGGATCCAAAGTCCCTAGCTCAGAAGGTCGCGGACTCTAGGAAAGGACCTGCTATTGCTGTTTTCCTAAATGGCCATGCTGTCTATTGCTTTCTGTTTATGTTCACACACAGACTGCAGTGCTTTCAGCCTGGGTCAGAGGTCATTATGCAGGGGGCAGCAGTCACTGCAGAGATGAGTAACCAGTCAGTGTCAAAAGTAAGAGACAGTGTTCAACCCTAAGCAGGACACCTGCATCATGCCCACCACCAAGGCTCAGGGACGTCACAGAAGAGGAGGCCAAAAAAAGGCAAGAGCTGAAGGATGGGAAGGAGTGCCGCAAATACTGTTTTATAGCCAGGAGGGCTGTCATGGACTCACAGATACTGTGGTTACTTGTATACAGTTAAGCCAAAATTCTAGCACAGACAGAGGAAATTACCTCCAGGCCCACCCCAGACTGAGGAGCCATTGGCAGTGGGTCATTGCTGAAGGAGAGAGAACCACTGTTTTCTGAGGATGTGGCTACTGGTTGAACTCCCATATGCTCTATACCTGTGTACATTTGAGCAGCAATAAATGGACTTAGTAAAAAGACAGACAGACAGATAGACAGATAGACAGATAGACAGACAGACAGACAGACAGACAGACAGACAGATAGATAGATAGACCGACAGACAGTGGATGGATAGGTAGATGATTGATAGAAAGGACAGATAGGTAGATGATAGATAGACAGATGATTGATAGATAGGATAGATAGATAGATAGATAGATAGATAGATAGATAGATAGATGATAAACAGACAGACAGATGATAGATAGATGATAGACAGACAGACAGACAGACAGAAATATCAAAAAAAACCATGAAATTGAGAAGGGAGTTGCTGAGAGAGATACAGAAGGAGTCAGATGGGAACAGAGGTGAATACAATCATATTTCATTGTATGCATGTATGAAATTCTCAAGAAAAAAGAAAAAACCATAAAATTTGCAGATAAATAAATACAATTTGAAAAATTATACTAGTGAGTTTATCCAGGCCCAGAAAGACAAACACCACATGTTCTCTCTCATCTGGTTTCAAACCCTTTAGTTTTGTATATTTCACTTGAAGTTTATGTGATGGTCAAAACAAAAACAAAAAACAAAAAAAAACAGAAACAAGCCTGTGGGGGGCGGGTAACACATTAAGGGAGGGGAGATAGTCAAACATAGGCAAAAGGAAAGCACAGAGTGGGGATACTGGAGGTAGAGAGGTTCCAACCTGAAGTGGGGGTGGGGTAACAAGTCAGGAAGGTGAAGCAGAGTGGAAGGTCCATGAAAAAGCTATCTAGAAACAAGCGATCTCCTCACTCGGGTGAAGAATGACAACGGTCCCTATCTCACGAGGATTTAACTAGCACTTGGTGGGTCAGCACGTGCAGATGGACCAGAGGAAACCGCGCTACCAATCCAACACACCTGAAGGGGATAAAACATAGGGGACAGGAAATCATGGGAAAATCCTCCAGGTGAAAGGTTTAAGTGTGGTTGGTAGACAGGAGGGCATAAGGAGTGGGTGAGACAAAACCAAAGACACATGAGTTTAAAAATTTTTTTTTTTAAATTCAGGGTTTGTAAGCTAAGTAAAAACATAATACTTTTTAAATAATTTAATCAGAAGTACACTGTTCAGCTGAACAGTTCTGTTCCCAGAAGACACGGGTTACTAAATGGTCCAGTATTTCCTCACTATGCCCCTGCCCCTCCATTTTGGAATGGTAATGTGTATTCTGTGCCATTGTGTGTTGCAAGTATGTAACGTACTTCTTTTCTTTTACAGGTTTACAATTAAGAGATTACCTTGAGTCTCAGAAAAGACTTTATACTTTGTGCTTTCAGGCTGTCTTGAGACTATGAAAGCCTAGGGGACTTTTGAAGTTGGACTAAATGCATTTCGCGATAAGTTATGTTCCAAAGTCTTTGGGAACCAAGGGGTAGAATATGATGGTTTGAGTGGCAAAGGCCTCTATAGACTCATGCTTGAATTTTTCATCTCCAGTTGATGGAACTCCTTGGGAAGCATTAGGAGGTATGGCCTTGTTGGTGGAGGTGTCTCACTGGGGACAGGGTTTGATGTTTCAAAGGACTACCAATGTGTGTTATCCCTCCCTCCCGCCTCTGCCCCTGATTGTATCTCAAGATATAAGCTCTCAGCTCCTGCTCCAGCGCCATGCCTGCCTGCCTGCTGCCATGCTCCCCACCTTAACTGTTATGGACTCACCCTGAAACTGTAAGCCCAATAAACTCTTCTATAAGCTGCCTTGGTCATGGTGTCTCTTCCCGGCAATAGAAGAGTAATTAAGACAAAAAGTAATTGCGAGCACTCAGCTGTGGATGGATGTCTATGTCCACCTCTCTCGTCTACGGCTCAAGGAACTTTGTCCAAAAGTAGGCAGAAAGCATGCAAGAGTCAAAGGAGATAGAGAGGGAAGCTGCCAAATGCTCTCTTTTAGACATGACATGGCTGTTGCACACAGCTGCTGAGGGAGCAAGAGTCACGTTTTAGAGATATGTCTGCTAGCAGGTTGTCCATCTCCAGTTTGCTCATGGGCAGCACTAACTGGTCTAAAGAGATGATTAATACAAGGATGATGATGATGATAGTAATAATAATAACGAACAGAAGCAGACAAGAAGTTGAGAGGGAGGTCGGGGGTAAATACAATCAAAATACACCATATACATGCACCAAGCCTTCAAAGCATGAATGCTGAATATTCTTTTTAAAGAAATGATTCCTGTGCTCAATAGGCAGAGTACACAGAGCTGAGGCCTACAGCAGGCAACCAACGAGGGTCACATGACTTGCCATGTCTCTAGACCCACATGATGCAGTCTCCAAGAGGCCCTTCACGGCGCAATGCCCTCCTCTGCTGGTCAGAGCGCAGTGAGTCCTTCCAACTCAGAGATGCCTCCTCCTTGCTGTCTTCCAAGGTCTCCCGACTCCCCTGCACCCGTCCAGAGCACCCTGCATGTCTCTCGGGCTGTACCCTGGGCCTTGCTTCTGCTCAGTGTATCTGAAAGTTCCAGGTGGGTGGCCAAGCAGGTTTGAGAGAGGAGGGAATCGGGCACAGACGCATGCCGAAGTGGGCACACCAGACAGAGGCCCTGAGGCTAGCCAGTGGCCTGGTGTGTCCCAGGAATCTGAGTGGTGGTATGCCCAAGTTGAGCATGCTGGAGAGATGGAGGAGAAGCTGAGAGCACAATGGATAACAGGATGGAAGACAGCGACTCGGGTGGGGACACGGGGCTTGCTGGCTTTCCCTTCTTCACGAACCAAAGCAATTAATGTATAATCCTTGTCGCAGAGTGATACCTGAGCTTCCTGCTTCCTTGTCCTCCCCTGCCGTGTTCTTACTGCCTTACCCAGGGCCCTTTCATCTCTATTCTCCAGCTCCTACAGCTTCTTCAGTTCCCATCCCCTGTACTTCCCTCTGTCACTAGGACCAGGCCAGCCTAAGTTCCCGAAGCTGCCCTAGCAGGCCAGGGCCACCCCTGAGGATGAGGCCTGGGTCTGATTCCCCTGAGGGGCCCCAACATGTGACCTGGGAGGCAAAAGGAGGGTAGGTGGGAAGGTGGACACTGTCCTATGCCAATAATGCCCACGAAGGGGTGGGAAGATGGACACTGTCCTATGCCAATAATGCCCGAGCAGGGGTGGGAAGGTGGACACTGTCCTATGCCAATAATGCCCGAGGGTGGCATTTAATACAGCAGCAGAATTCTCCCCACACCACATTCTTTCCATTCCCACTGTCCAGCCTTGGGGCATCTGGCTGGCTGGCTGCCCCCTTCCACAAATACTCCCTTCCCACACGCCCATCTTGAGCTCCCCAGTCCTTTTTAGACATGCCTGCCTGGTCTCTAGAATACCCTAACCCATGTCTGGGATTACTCAGACTCTTCTCTCATACTGTTAGCTGACCTTCCAAGACACGAGAAATTTCCCAGTCAACTGAAGCATGCCTAGCACCCAAGTTTCCCTCCACTTTAATCCTTGCACACACACACACACACACACACACACACACACACACACAGTTACCTGGTGCAGTGGTTAATCACTGGTTTTAGACTCACCACAGACACACACCTCTGGGTGTATCTAGATGTTTCTAGGAAGTTTAATTGAATAGAGAAGACCCACACTGAATTAATGCTGGCTGGGGTCCTAGACTATGTGAAAGGAGAAAGCGAGCTGAGGACCAGCATACACCTCTCTACTTCCTGAGGATCCAACCTGACCCATTGTCTCCCACTCCTGCCACCGTCCCCTCCCACCATGACGGAAGGTATTGACCAACTGTGAACCCTTCCTCCTCTAAGTCACCTCTGATGGACAACTTGTCATAGCACCAAGAAAAGTTACTTATTCACCTGACTACGCCAGTCAGGATCTCTCTATTGCTCTGCCTCCGAGCCCTGACTACAAAGGACAGAAGAGTGTGTGGCCCCATCTGTGTTGGATGGGATAGACGGTCCCACAGCTCCCTCCCTGCCCCATCACTGCTAGCTGAGGCGGCGCCAGGCAGTTCCTATCCACACCTGCAGATACCATCTCAAGAAAGACCTCGCTGCTCCTAGTTACCTTCGCAGCAAAAGCATCCTGCTGAATAAGTGGGTGGCAAATGCGCCCTGACCGTGGAACAGTGCAGCACACGACCAAGCAAAGGGTAGGGACCAATGCCAATTCATGAGCCCACGGGGCAGTCAGGGACCCACATTTGCTCCCCATGGCCTCATCCCTTCACCTGTTGACCCTGAAGACATGTTTATGAGCGCTAGACCTATGCAGGGTGTAGAAAGAATAGAGTGAAAGGCTCAGTCCTCTTGATGTTTGGGGTGGGATTGTTCTAGAATAAAGTCACCAGTGCATAAGACAAGGCTTTGGTAGGTGCTAGATGGCCACCCGGGTGGAGAGAAAAAGTGGGGGTGGGGTAGGAAGTTGAGGGGCCCATTGGGAAGGCAGCTTGGTGCCCTGCCTTTGGACACATGAACCATCCTCAGTCTCCCAGATCAAATCCACAGTTGAGGTCTAGCGTGCTCACCTCTACTTCAAAGCCCTTCCCAGGCTGGGCACCCAAGAAGAACACGAAACTGAGGAGGTTTCCAGAAGGTGAACAAGGGGTATCAACAGCACCTTGTCTAGTCCTGGTATGGTATTGCTCTTGGTGGCTCCAGTCAAAGATGAGACTGGGGAACCCCACCACCCACAGGTGACAAGTGGGTCCCCTCGTGAGGTTCTGTCTCCACGTACCTGTCCCCAGCCTCTTAACACTGTGCTTTCTAAACCCATTGAGGTGACATTATACACCAGAGTGCAGCATATGCCACCACCCTTTTACAGAGCCGAGAACTCAGAGCTCAGAGAGGGCAAGTGCTATGCCCACAGCCCGCCAGCTAGCCAGTCCTTGGAACAGCATGGGTAGGGAATTGGGGCTCCAGAGCTGCAAACACGGAGGTGCAGAGTCACTGGCAGGAATCCTTAACTGTGTGCCTCTTAGCAAGGGTTTTAGGTAGCTAACTGATGCCATGAAGAAGCAGGGGCTGCCAGGTACCTGAGTTGGTGCCTCGGGACTTGATGTCCACCCCCTGATGCCCCAGCCCATAAGCATAGTGGTCAAGAAAGCGGTCCATCTATGTGGAGCAGGGGTTTTACCAGCAGGTCTCGGTTACAAGAACCCCAGGAAAAGCCTGCTCCTGTTTGGTTCAGTAGAGTGAGAACGTCGTTCTTCGCCTACTGCCTGTGCCTCTCGACAACCTGAGAGACACTCCTGGGAAACCTGCCGCTCTGAAAGGGAAACCTCCATTTAGAGAGAGGCTCCCGGGGAACTAAGCAAGCTAGTCATTTTCAGACCTGGGCTAGGTATCTGGGTGAAGTCACTAGGGCACACTGCTGGAGCAGCCGATGAGGCTCACAAGTAAGTACGTCTGCCTTCCTACCAGCTCCACCTTCTGGGAAGATGCTAGGCTGGGGAGGGGATGGGACACGACACAACTCTTTCTACATCTGCTCCTGGTTGCAGCCTGCTGTAGCCTGCTCACTTCCACCTCAAAAGCACGGTATGTGTGACTAACCTTTGCCTCCTCCAAGTTCACATCTTTAGAATGGGCATGTTGCCTCCCTACTACAGCAGGTGGAAGATTAATGACATTGCTCCGTGTTCAGTGCCCAGAGCAGACCTGCGTGCACAGCAGGCAGCATACACACAGGGCTTACACCGCCATTGATATATGTGGCATCTGTACTCACACATGGCCTAAGGCATGGTGCGTGTTCTCCTTGAACATTCCCCCAAGATCAGGCCAAGGGCTTGGGGGCAAGAAGTTTATTCGGGAATTGGTTGTGAAGCTTAGACAGGGAATTTGAGCCAGGAAAAGACGGCAACATGGTCAACGGCCCCAAGGGGGCACCAGACACTAGGCCTAGGAAGACCCTTGGAGGGCCTCCAGGGTGCCATGGGTGTCAAGGGCTGTGGCCTGGCCTAATACCAAGTACTGAGAGCTGCCACAAGCCGGTACACTCAGCCCACAGCTGTGTATGCAGGCAGCTACGGCGCTACAAGGGGCGCAGGGCGGAGCCTACGAAATAATTGGCACAGTTGGCCTCATACAGAGGTCAAGATAGCTCCGTGCAGCTGTCACCGTGCAGGCAGCCTGTTTTCCCATGTGTGTGCCTTCCCAGAGAGCAGATCTGGTCACACCCATGGTGCTGTGTGCACCAAGACTCTGTGTCTGCTCTTGCACATGTGTATACACAGGCACGGACACACAAACACACACACACACACACACACACACACACCTTGTTCAGGGTTGTGCAGAGGGCAGATGCACACACCCAGCCTAAGCAATGCTGCAGGGTGGGAGAGATGGTCTGGTCACCTTGGCAACGGGCAGTATCTAGCTAGTCTGGGGCAGCTTTGGTTCAAAAGAAAAAAATATCCAAGCACTGAATACAAAAAGAGGCTGCGTGAAGAAAAGGAGTTGGGGGTGAGGGTGTCACCCCAAGCAGCCCCAGGCCAAGTGGGCCTAGCTGAGTTCCTGGGTATAGGGTCCTTTCAGAGGCTTGGGAAGCCTACACAGGGGAGAGCCATCAGGGGATAAGTGTCCTAGGGTAATGCTACTGGAGGTGGGGGTGGGGGTGGGGGGACATGATGCCAGGGCTACTGAGCCTCAGAAGGCATTTGGCACTCTGTAAGCACAGGCATGCTGGGCCATGCCTGCACAAAAGTCCCCAGCTCTGACAATTAACACACTAATTGTGCATGCTGTCCAGAGCCGGTGCATTAGCCCAGGTCATGTGGTGATTTATTCACGAGCTTCCAGCTCCTGCCCGTCCCTAGCTCATAGCCTCAGCTGCCTCTGCTGGGTGAGGAGGCTGAGATGGAGGCAGACACTTCCCTGGCCTTGCTTTAAAACCCTGCATGCTGTTTGTGTTCCATCAGCCAAGAGTGCTCGGGACGAGCCACTCCCTGCAGACAGTGGCAGCTGTAGCCTCCAGTCTGGCAGCGAGCGACAGCTGGGAAATGCCTCCTCTCATATCTGAGGAACTGGGGTTCAGAGGTGGCCACTGCTCAAGAGCCCATGGCTGGAATCTTCAACACAATAACAGAAATGTTTCCAGACTGCTACCCTCTGTGCAAAGCACAGCCTGCAGGGAAGATTGTAATGTTAGTCTCGCTTGATAGAGAGCAAACTGCTGTTCAGAGATGGCAAAGGACTCACTCAGGGCTAGACAGCCAAAAGAGTCAGAGCCACTGGCTTTAGAGCCCATATCCTGAAGGCCCCATCATTTAGCCTCCCTAGCTCAGTTCTGAGTGTTCCTGTGGGGCTGCCACCATTATAATACTTTAAAGATGGGGAAACTGAGGCTCAGAGGACTAGAGAGTTTTCTCGAAATCACACAGGTACCAAAGGAAGTAGACAGGTGACTTTGATGGACAATGGGCTCCCATGTGGGCCCTGGGTAGCCCCCTGAACTGTGACCCCAGGACTAGAGTCTACAAAAACACCTGCCTGGGAGCGAGAACTGCTCAGGGTAGTCAGCCTCCACTGCTGTCTGAGTCACAACCAGGGAGGGTGCCCTCTCCTGGGAAGTCACCTGCCTCTGGGGACAGCCCACCCACCAGCCCTGGAGGAAGACAGGACAAGTGTGAAGGACCCACGTCACAGAGCAGCAACTTTGGGTGGAAATTGCAGTGACCATTCCCCAAAACAGAGCCCCTCACTCAGGCCAGCACAGACTCTGCAAGTCAACATTAGCTTAGCAGCATTCTAAGCCCCGCCCCGATATGTTCCCTAGAGCATCCTGCTGGCTTCTCTGGAGACCAATGGGAATGCCAGGCTACTCTCACAGGGCTACAGCCACCTTGCCCGTGAGGACTAACTCCCCTGTGAGGGCTGAGGTAGCCATGAGGATTCACCATCATGTAGACTGCTCATAGAGCAGGCGGCAGAGCATGCAACCGGCTTTGAAGACCAACCCTTGAATTCCCTGGCTGTGTGATCTTAGGTCCCCAGACGGCCCTCTCTGAGCCTGTCTTCCCAGTGTCTGCTGGACATTTCTCTCAGGGCTCTGACAGAGTGAGGCATCACAGCAGGGCAGTGGGCATCTCTGAGTGACCTCAGCCTCTGCCTACCTCCCAGGACTCTAGAGCAGCTACACTAGGGCAGAGATCCGGACACAATAGTGGACATCTGGGGCTGGCTACTTAGGCCAACCGCCTAGCTGTTCCTGTGTCACACAGCACAAGAAGGCAGACCACACTCTGGAGATGGCTTTACCCACTCCGCAGAGAGGTTTCAACCACTCCCCAGCCTCCACCAGACACCCAATGCTCTCTTCCTCTTTTGGCTAGTTCACAGCTTTTGCTCCAAGTTCTGCCTTTTGGTCACGGTTCTCCTTCCTCTGCTTGCCCACATGTAACAAGCAGCAAGTAGGCATGATTGTGCGAGGATCGCCAGGTTCATAAGGAGTTTAGTGCTGAGCCTGGCGTAGAGAAATGTCACCATCTTTATCCTAGTGGCCACCATCCTGTCTACACACTGGGGACACATACTTCGCCGCAGGCCTAACGGGGTGTCAAAAGTTTCTGGAGAAACAGATGGATGTTTTCCGGTGGCTCCCCCTTCACAACACAAGCTCCCACAGCCCATGCCTCCCGCTCTTAACAGGCCATCCCTCTCCAATGTCCACAGCCTGCCCACTGCCTTCCCCCTTCCCACCATTCAGCCTCCAGCTAAGCTTCTGGTGCTGACATGAACACAGTGAAGGCCCACCAGGGGCCCCTGACAGTTTGCAAAACAGTAATTTAGAGATTGCTCCCAGACACCAAACCTTACTCCCTCAGGAAGCCTTAAGGAGAAGTATGATCCCGGGGCAGTGGCACACATCCTTAGGAGGCAGAGGCAGGCAGATCTCTGTGAATTTGAGGCCAGCCTGGTCCTCAGAGAGAGCTCCCAGACAGCCAAGGCTACACAGAGAAACCCTGTCTTGAAAAACAAATGAACAAACAAACAAAAAAGAGCAGAATGAGACAGACATCATACTTTTACAGACAGGAAAACTGGGTTCTGGGGAAACAGCCTGCAGATACTCGAGAGCTTGGGTAGACTACAGCCCCGTCCTCACCCTCTCTATCCCAGCACGGTCAGCAGGGCAGCAAAGACCGTCACTGTGCCCACACTGAGGATGCTAACCCTAAGCTTGGAGAAACCACATTCTGGGAATGAAGGGCTTAAGTGAAATCCTGAGAGAATGTCCTCTGCCTAAGGTACCATTGCTCAGTGTGGGCATGGAGACAGACCCAGAAACTAAACTGTATCCCCCTGGCCACTGTGGCCTCATCTGTGAAATACAGGACTTGGTTGCTCAGGCCCAGTGCCTTCAAACAAACAATAGTCAGGCATCAGTTGTGAAATGACAAGGAAGAGAGGCTCCTCACAGCCCGCGTCCACCAGATCCCAGCGCACCCGACAGGGCCACTGTAGTCCTGGGTTAGACCATTGGAGAGTGCTTGATCTGTAAGATGAACACGCGAGCAAAGGGAAGAATTTGAACAAAGGAGGAGCCGCTGAGGCTGTGGAAGTGGGAAGGAGCCTATGAAGAGAGAGGTTTCTATCTAGGGAGAGCCTGCATCCCAGGACAGGTGTGTGAAAGGAAAGGCCACATTCAGGGAGGATGCCCAGGATGGACAGAGATCAAAACCACCAGCCCTGGGGTGTAGCCAACCATGGGAGCAATGGAAGGGATGGACCTTCCATCCCGGCTCAAGAGAACATCAGAGGCCCCAGAAAATCCTGTAAGCCTCTGTAAGTCCGCGTCCTCCCAGGGATAGGAATAGAGTCCTAGCATCCTCCAGCATCTTAATGTAGGTGCAATGTGTCAGCATGTACGAACAAGACCGTGTAAGCATCCACTCTGTAGGCTTTCTGGGCCCAGAAGACCAGGGTATAGCCGGAGTAGAGGTGAACTGGAAAAGTCTGGACACCAGAGGCAGCAGGTATAGACTTACAGAGAAGATATAAAAGACCCCAGAGACACATGGACTTGGGGTTATAGGCCTGGTCTCAGAGGAACAACTTTGTCCGAATAGTGGGCTGCCTTGGCAAGGCAGAAGTTATATAGCGAGCCAGGGGAATGGTGTTCCACTGGGATCCTTGTGCCTTGGATTCATAAGCACTGCCTTCTCCTCCTGCGGCTGTCTGTGCGTACAGTGCCATACGCTCCCAGCCTCCTAAGTTCAGAAACATTGACGTGCAGTCCCAGCACCCACCCTCCCATGGCTCACACCACCGTCAGGCCCTCCAACTGCATCCAGCTACCTCTGCGCACACTGCACAGTGTCTGCCGTGTAGGGAGTCTGATCCTATCTGCACTGCCTATCTAAGGCCCCCACCTTTGAGTTCTCTGATCTGGGATCCTCTGTTTGAGGCTGCTGGATTGTGAAGAAGGCATGGTTCTGTGGCCATCTTCCCAATCCACATCAGCACCCCTAGGCTGAGGGAAGACAGGTGGCTTGGAGTCCCTCCAAATCCAGCCTATTTCACTGCCCTGGGGGAGGAAGCTCCTGTCAGTCCTCATGCCAAACGAGCTAAAAGAGGGTGGGGACCAGCTAGGGCTGTACGCCCCCCAAAACAGCTGCAGTAGAAGGTGGAGCCCAGAGAGAAAAGCCCTGTTGGGCATCTGTCCATCTGTCATTTCCTTGGCATCCCATTACAGCAGCCAGGCCAGCCTTCTCTGAGGAGCCCAGGCCTTTGGAGCGGGCAGTACCCCGTGCACACAGGCTGGCGCACATGCTAAGACAATGACCCAGTCTGTAGACCCAACAGAGAAGGGCCCTCCTGCTCTGTTCCTGCTCTGCCCTAACTAGTCCAGCAGCAACCACTTCTGGCCTCTCCTGCCATCTTCTCTCTGACACCTGCAGCTCACTCCTTGATTTCACGGTCTCTGCTCACACGGAGTCCACGGTCATTCTCCTCTTGACATGCAAGTTCCATGGAGCAGGGCTGCTTTGTCACCCAGTGTCCTAAGGCTATAGACTCTTTACCACCTCTGGAAGGACTCCTTCCTATGGAGTCTAGAGAGAGTCCAGTGACAAAAGAGAACCCTGGATATATCCTATAGCAATGGATTTTAGATAGCCAGAAGGGACAAGGCCCTGTAGACAAGAGGGTGTTCATCCATTTATAGGAAAGAGCCGAGAACAGAAAATGGGCAGCTGTGGCATAGGCCAGTGGGTTCTCTTTTGATTTTCTCAGCAAATCAAACTATCCACAAAGTCTAAGGCTTTACTGGGGAGGCTTGGGCTCAGGGTCTAGAGGATGGGACAGGCACCAAGGACTTAGATCATAAATGAGAGACAGGTTCAGGAATGGTTGGGGAGATGAGGGTTCAGGATGGGTGCTGGCAGGTGCAGAAGTGTTTGGTGTGGTTGGCCAGCTGCCCCACAGCAGACTGCAACTGTGTTTAGGCTTTGGATCCTTTGGCTCTTGTTCTCTGCAAGTCCCAGGGGACTTAGGTAGCAGTCAACTAAGAATTTCATTGTCTAGAGCCCAGAGATGGCTCTCAAGAGTACTCTAAGGGCCCTCCTGGGCTAAACCCTCCCCTGAGAAGACAGATGTCACCGTAGCCCTTGAGAAGCCAGGACCCAGAAACACTCACCTTGGAGCCTTTCATCGGGTCTCAGGAGTCTGTGAATGCAATTGCTTCTCCACAGGACCTGGAATCCCTAAAGCCAAATGGAGGGATGGATGGATAGGTGGATGGATGGATGGATGGATGGATGGATAATGAATAGATGGAAGGAAGGAAGGAAGGAAGGAAGGAAGGAAGGAAGGAAGGAAGGATGGGGGAGTGGATAGATGGATGGATGCTTCCTTAAGTATCAGATTCTTAAACTATAGATTTACATATAGTACGGGATGCATATGTGACTCCATATGGTAACTCAATATGGGTCACAAAAATTGCCAACGGTAAATATTTTGAACAGGCAATAATCAAAACTCAATGCAAAGTCAGCAGTCATGAATCCCATGCATTTTAGGCAGTGCTTTGCCTCGTACTGCACAACATCACTGTAGCCTTGATTCTGAACACTTCATGCCCACTCTGTACTGAGCCACACAACACCAACAAACATTGCCTGAAACATCATGGTTCAAATGAATGTTACGAACTGCGGTGTTTTTAATGCACGCACAATGTTCTGATCTTACAGAAACATATATTTCTCAGCATATAAGTATTTTATATATTTGGATTGTATGGTGGCTTGAATGAGAAATATCCCTCCTAGGTTCATGTTTGAACACGTGGCCCAACCATTGGTGGTGGTATTTGAAAGATTATGGAATTTTTAGCAGGTGGAGCCTTGCTGAAGGACATACAATATTGGGGGTGGGCTTATAGGGTTTACAGCCTCACCCTACTCCCTGCTCGTGTGCTCGCTCGCTCTCTCTCGCCTTTCCGTTCTGCCATGCTGTGCCCTCCCCACCACTGTGGACTCTAGCCCTCTAAAAATGTAAGCCAGACAAACTCTTTCTTTCTTAAATTGCTTTTGGTCCTGGTATTTTTCACAGCAGCAGAGAAGTAACTAAAACATATTGTACCATGAACATTTCATATATATATGTATATATATAGACACACATATATGTGTGTGCTATAAAGCATATATCACATGTGTTTATATATAACACACATATATGTATATGTGCTATGCTATATAAAATCAATAATGTTTGATTTTAAAAATTGTTACCAGACAGATGGTTCAGCGGTTAAAGAGCATTTGCTACTTTTACAGAGAACCTGGGTTTGGTTCCCAGTCCCCAAAGGGTGGCTTACAACTGTCTGTAACTTCAGTTCAAGGGATTTAATGCCCTTTTCTGACCACCAAGGGTACCAGGTATACCCGTGGTACACATACATACATGCAGGCAAAACACTCATACACATAAAATAAAAATAAATCTTTTCTTCAAAAATTGTTGCAAGGCTAGGCGGTGGTGGTGCACACCATTAAACTCAGCATTTGGGAGGCAGAGTCAGGTGGATCTCTGTGAATTCAAGGCCAGCTTGGTCTACAGAGTGAGTTCCAGGACAGGTTCCAAAGCTACACAGAGAAACCCTGTCCCAAAAAAGAAATTGTTGCCAGGTGTGGTCATGCACACCTTTAATCTCTGCACTCAGAAGGTAGAGACAGATGGATCTCTGGCTAGCCTGGTCTATAGCAAGTTCCAGGCCAAGCCAGTCAGGGCTGCATAGTGAAACTGTTTCAAATAAAGCTGTTTGAATTTTATTTTTTTAAAAAGTTCAATGAATTTCAGTTTGAGATCAGAGCAGATTTTTTTTCAATCATTCCTGAAAAGACCCTAAACATAGTTGTGCCGTTTTCTACTATGTATTTATGCAAAAACACATTCTCACCTCTTGACAGCTATAAAATCAAAATATTATCAATTCTGAAAATGTTACTCTATGTACTAGATACTCTATATCCTAGAGTATCTGATATTCAGCTAAAATTTAATTATTTGTGTAAAAAGTAGTATGTCCAGTTCATTAGTAAGCAAATTTTTTTCATCTTTATTAAATGATGAAATTACACACATATCAAAGAGCTGCTTTAAAATAAATTGCTTAGCCGGTAGTGGCGCATGCCTTTAATCCCAGCACTTGGGAGGCAAAGGCAGGCAGATCTCTGTGAGTTCGAGGCCAGCCTTGTCTACAGAGCGAGTTCCACGACAGGCTCCAAAGCTACACAGAGAAACCCTGTCTTGAAAGAAACCAAAGGAAAAAGAAAGAAAGAAGAGAGAGAGAGAGAGAGAGAGAGAGAGAGAGAGAGAAACCTTGTCTTGAAAAACAAACAAAAATAAAATAATCAAATAAAATAAGTTTCTTTATGATTTACTACCAGTAAATGCTTAATTAACCATCTTCTATACCTCTATACCCAGGGTCACAGGGTAAAAGTGACCACAAGTGGGAAAAGTGTGAAGAAACCTTGTCCACAAGCAGGGCAGCTCCCACCCCACAGCGTTCCAGAGCAGCCTAGCACACTTGTGACCAAATGCTTGAGAAGTTTGCTGTGCCATCTTCTGCACCCACCTGGTCTAGGAAGAGCACAGCTGTGAATGCCAAATGGCTCCCAGGATGGAGCAAACGAAAACGTCAGAGTCAAGCACATAAAATAGAGAGAGGAGGCGCTCTGAGAACCTGCACGGCCCTGCCCAGGATCCCAGCTCCAAAGGACGCGAGAAACTGTGTGTCTGTCCTCCAACCTGGTCCAGAGCAAGGGTGAAGTTGACTGGACCGGTCCATATTCACAAGGTGAAATCACAGGGGGACAGAAAGCTTCAGATCACTCAAGCTGGGTATGAATCCTGACCATGTCTCTTTACCATGAAGCCTCAGTTTATCTGCCTGTGAAATGGCCCTCTGCCATCTAGAGCTTTTAAGCAGCTATAAGGTGTGGCCAAGCGCTCATCTGGAACAATTCATGTGAAAGAGGGCTTCTGCCCTATTTTCAGAGTTACATAAGCGAGGGTTAGAGAGATGACTCTACCTTCCAGTCACACAGAAAAGGGACAGCCCCCACTTAAATCTGGGCCAATACGGCTTCTGGTGCTGATGGCTGGCACTATTCCCATGATCCTTAGCCATCTCCTGGGAGAAGATCTCAGGCCAGGCATCTTCCACCAGCCCACAGTTTTCTTAGGGCACTGAGGTTTCACTTCATGGCTTTGGGGTATCGATTGACATCTGGGTTGGGCCCCTGCCTCCCAACTGCTCATCCCTTTCTTGTCCAGGACATTTTGAGAATTAAATAGGATAATTTCTGGAAGGCACCAAGCACAGTGCCCAGCACCAAAAGACCTGGTAACAGTCATTTCATTGTTATCTGTGGATGCCAAATCTCAGGGAGATGTCATACCACTTCTCAAGAAGCACTGGCACTCCCTGTCCCCCCAAACCTCCTGGAGTAGGGGGAAGGCCATAGACACTGGTATCACCAAATAAGCATACCTCCACAGGGACATGCCTGGTGGTAGACGAGGAAATAGTTTAGGCCACAGGTCCAAAGACAATGAGCTTTTGGGGAAACCCGGACGCTATGGATGCCACCATTGGGCTCTGGGCACACAGAATGATGGAAACAGACTGGTCCCCGCACAACCTCACCGCACCTTGGTTTTGAAGCCGGCAGAGAAGTAGCAGTTCCCTGTCCTTTGGGTCAGCTGAGAAGATCCAGAAGGACAGGAAAAGACACACTGTGGCAGACACTAACCACTTGGCTCACTGAGCAACTAGTGGGGTAAGAGAGAGATCTGAGAACACCCTCCCCAAAGGAGCTGAACTCGGCATGAGCTGCAAGAAGATACCAGCCTGGACAGTGTCTCACATCTAAACCAAGGGAAGTGAAAGTCTTTGCTGTCAAAGGTGGTATTGTCAACTACAGGCATCCGCTGGCTATGGTACACAGGCTCTGCTGCGGTGTCCCTAAACTTGTGTGACACCATGGGGAGCTCCTAAAATCATAAAGACATCTATAGCCCCTTCAGCCTATGTAGAACCTATTTAGAGGGCCCGGGCACAGCGATGGCTAGGGCTGGACAGAGATCTAGGAAGTTTTAATGCATCAGAACGAGCAAGTTAGCTAAGCAGAAATTCGGTCTCTTGCCTGAAATATCAGGCAAATCTCAAAACCATCTTGCCATAGAAAGTAACATCTCCCACACCCTTCCATGGGCCCGGGCTATGTGTGAACTCAGATTGCTCAAAACCACTTCAGAAGGAAAGGACCACTACCATCTCTGTGCCTCAGAGAAGAGACTGGACACAGTAGCAGAGCCACCTGCCAAAGCCTCACACATGGGAAAAACTAAAATAGAACTCTAATACCATGTGTTTCCAAAGGACACCATCCAAAAAGTACGTCTTCTCTTTCTTTTTAAATGATGGAGTGTGTGTGTGTGTGTGTTTAAGTGTGTACCATGACACACACCTGGAGGTCAAAGGACAAATTTTAGTCATCAGTTCTGTTCTTCCACTTTTATACAGGTTCTGGGGGTTGAGCTCGGGTTGCTAGGCTTACATAGCAAGTGCCTTATGAACTGACCCATCTTGTTGCCCGGGTTTTTGTTCTTTTCAATATTTTTCTGGTGCTGGAGGTAGAGATCAGTGCAGGAAGATTTGCCTACCATGCATGAGGCCCTAGGTTCTGTTCCCAGTTGAAGAGAGAGAAAAAGAGATTAGAATGACAAAGAACATTCCCTATCACAAAAGCTTGCACAAAATTATTAAAGATAATGTATTCATATTCAGATTCTATATATAAGCTATAGATAATCATATATGGATTTCATATTTAGGCTTGGGTCCCTTCCCTGGATATCTCATCACATATATTCTAAAACCTGAAAACCAGTTGTGAAATTCAATGCAGGTTGAATCTCAGCATTCTGGACGAGAGGCTCTGGCCATAGTGTTTTAATGCCCAACACGGCAGCACCCGAACCAGTTCGGGGTCTTGTGTTCCCTACTGTTACCATGTCCACATTCTAGACCTCACCCCGCTCCAGACAGAACACCAGGTACGTGGGCACAAATGCCTTTCTTGCTCTGGTGTTCCCATTGGATAGAGGCAGATTTTGAGGCTCCCAGAACTCCTGATCACCATCACTCCCTTGTTCCCCAAATCTATTCCCTAACAACCTGTACCTATTTAGGGGGTTTTTGCCCAGCTACAGCTGGGCCGAAGGCCAGCAGGAGGCATTTGGGTCAGGAGAGGACCAAGCCTGGTACTGTGGGTCTAGGCATTTACTACAAGGTTAAGGCCAGGACCCTGACTGGTTATGGCTGTGCTGGCCAGACCTAGTCCAGCTCGCATTTAGCAAAAGAGAGGGGATGGTGGGTATGTTCTGTCACATAGGTCTGGGGTCTTGGAACGTTCTAAAAATACCAAAGGGGCTCCCGGGGACCCTCCTAGTGGTCTTTAGGTTTCCTAAGTCCCAGAGAAGGGCCTGGCTGCTTTGACCAAACAGGTGTTGCCAACAGCTTGAGACCCAGCAGGTAGCAGTTGGCACGGCCAAACCTCCGGCTGCACAGTGGAGGGGGTAACAAGGAGAGGAAGCTGCCCTGCCCTGCCCTGACCACAGAGCCAAGTACAAAGGGCAGGAGAGGATGATATCTTGAGAGAAGGGAAACTCTAGTGCCCATTTCACAAAAGGGAAAAGTGAGGCTTAGAGCAAAAGCACATGCATGGCCATTATCACCCCTCCTGGAACCAGGGCAACATAAAATTTCTTCACCTCAAACCAGGATTCAAGAATGGCAGAGGACCAAGCAAGTGGCGAGCAGCTGGAGGAAGAGTTCACAGCAGAGGTGGCCCTCTCCCAGGCAGAAGGTGGACCCTGCCTGAAGATCAGGGTGGCCCTTCCTCTGGAAGGTCCAGAAAGGGGCAGACAGGGAAACAGGAAAAGTGTTGGGCACTTCCCCCTTCAAGTCCAAGCAAGGTTTGTTCTGTCCTGAGGGAGTTGGTCAGTAAGTTCCACAGCGCAGATAGATTAGATCTCACAGTCGGGGGGGGGGGGGCTGGACAGCTAGAGCTGAGCTATTGGGGGAAATGAAAACACATAGACCTCACACTCTTTGAACCAGAATTCTTGGAATCGAGATGGTCTAAACCCCCTGGGATCCCAGGAAGGAGGTCTCCAGCAAGGCCCTAGAGCTTCTCTGGGGGTTAAGCTGCTCCAGTTCTGCAATTCCAGGTTCCCTGCCTCAGACCGGTAAAACTTCACAAAGAACCCATGATGTGTGAAGTCAATGGCTGGGCGAGTTCAAAGGCTCCACAGCCAGGATCCACAGACTCGGTGACTCAGCCCTCGTCTTGGAGACAGGAATGGAACCCTGGGCCCAGTGGGCACTGAGCACCACATGGCCAGGATCGAGACACAGGGGTGGGGGAAGGGGAGAGAAGGGGAGAGAACCTCTACATTCACACAAGCACTGGGAAAGACAGTCGCCCAGAGAACATGAGACATTCTGGGGAGAGAGAAACACGGCTGAGAAGGGATTCATTTTCTACTCTTACTATTTAATTGTACCATGCAACATTCCTGTAATTAAAGACTGTAATAACTAACAAAGGAATATGACCAAGTCCATGATTTCTCCTTGGCTTGTCTGTTTTATACTCCCCCACCTTCAGAGATATCATCCCCGTGGGGGCCCCGGCAAAGGGAAGGCTTGTATACATCCACAGCCCCAGCCTCCCGGCACAGGGCACAGCACGTGCGTGCGCCCAAAGCTATTTGTCGAAAGTATAAACGATGCTAAAATTTGACATCCTCAGGGCCTGCGTCATAGCACTTGAGAAGTCAAGACCTCTAGGATTCTCTGAGAAAGGAAGGGATGGAAGAGAAAGAAGAGAGACGCCCAGAGCTGGCCCAGAGAGCAGTGGCTACGAGACGAGGTTGCCTCTGTGACCAGCAAGTGACCAGGTCACCCTGAGTTTGCCCTAGCCCTCCCAGGTCAATTTCTACCAAGTTGAAATGGAACCTCCCCCTCCTGCTGGAGACTCTCGAGCCTCAGGGGCCACCAGTGCCTCTGCCTTCCATATGACCTCACCAGACCATGCCAAGCCCCCACAGGCTTCCACATCCTCTCACAGGCCTGAGAGGAAGGCTGGCCTTGGCCTGGAACCAGAAGCCCAGAGGCAGAGGTCGGGGCAGGGGGGTGGTGCGGCTGCTGCCACCCAGAACGCCAGCTGCTGGCGGTGATTTATTTTTGCTTTAAGTGCTGTAGAATTGCAGGGCTGGAGCAGCCAGCTTAGGGGGGCCTGAGCTGCAGCTGGAAGGAGGAGGAGGTAAGCAGGGGTGAAGGCATGCCTCTGGCCTGGGCCCCATAGCTCCTCTAGACCTCTCCACTGTCCTCTCAGACTCACTGGGCCACAAAACCCAGCACCCCAGTTTCCCTTCATCCCCGCCCCCACCCCATCACCAAGTCTCCATACAGCTAAAAGGAGGCCATGGAGGGCAGAGATACCCAACTCACTACTAACGGCTATGAGAAGCTTTCTCTGGCCTCAGGGGATCTACTCCCACAATGGGGATGTCATGTCTTCCTACCAGAATACTCCCCTCACGATGAAAGCAGGGAGAGCTGCCCAGGGCTCCAGTTCAACCTTGACTTGATCCCTCCTTTGTCTCCAGGTGAGCCTCAGAAGACAGGACCCCAGGCACCACCCACTCAGTCACTAAAGAGGCTGCAAGCCTGGCCTTTTCAGAAGCCATAGGGACATCCAGGAGAGAAGAGAAAGGCCAGGCACTGACCACAGGAAAACAGAGTTTTCTTCACAACAGACACTCCTAAAGTTGAGCACTGAAAACCTGAGAAGTTAAACATAGAGGAAATATGGAGGTCATGTTCAAGAGACTGGAATGGAAAAGCAAGACACACTGCCCAAAAACCAGAGGCCAGTGGGAAACAATATTCTCATGCCATTGGTCAAAGCCAGGCTGGACAGGAAGGCAGATAGAAGGCCCACCAGCAAGACCCATCATCTAAGAGACCAGCAAGGAGCCAAACGCCACCTCTCCTGGCCTCAGAGTGCTCACACTCATGAGACTACTCCCAAGTAGCTGGGGTGGGGATATACTTAGCTAGAGACTGCCAGGCTCATACAGGAGACTGAGCAAAAAAGGCTCCAGCCAGAGAGGTCCAGACTCTACTCTTCCTGATCAGCACAGGATGTCAGGGCAAGGGCTCAGAGCAAAGCTCTGGATCCCAGCTCAGCCTCAACAAACTCCACAACAAGCTCAGGAACTAGGCTGGCACCCCCTGGGGTTCTGAACTCTCACCTGCAGATAGATGGACCACAGTTGCCACTACAAGACAAACCCAGCACGTCAAAGCTGCACACAGCTGAGACCACACACCCGCCCACTGCATGCACTGAACACCTGCTGTCCACTGACTATTGCCACAGGCCCCGGGGGCACAGCTGTGGAACAACAGGACCAAACCCCTGAACGCTAGTTGATAGCCCGACAATGTAGAAAAAATAGAAAAGTAAAACACTGGGGGCAGATGGCTCTAAGTTCTACGGAGAGAAAACAGTGGAGCTGGGAGAAGGTCGGGGAGAGCAGCATGACTTTGCTGCTGTGAGGAGTGGGTCCGGGCGTCGGGGGGCTTCAGCAAAGAAGTAGCATTTGGGCCGCACATGGAGGTGGAAAGGAAAGAGTCATGTACAGATCTGGGAAGGAACGGTCCAGATAGGGAAATGATACGTGCCTAGTAGGCCTTGATGTAGGACAGGCCTGGCCTGTGGAAAGCAGGGCAAGGAGGGCTGGGAGAGAAGCAGACGGAAGAGCATGTAGGGAGTGAGGCTGGACTGGAACCACGGCTGGGCGAGCACACAGTAGGTTCTCAAGCAGCAATGGCCGGCCACTCCACACCTATTACGGTCTATCCTTTAGCCATCTCGAAGTCTGAGTTCTTCCAAGAGACCAGGCTTCAGGTGAGGAGCACAAAGAACCCTTCAGCTGCCCAAAGCCTGCATGAGGACATTAGGGGGCTCCCAAGACAGACCCACAAGGCTTCATCCACCAACCCAAGAAGCAGCTGATACCCAGCAAGAGCAAAGCTGCTCCTAGGGCAGCTGAGAAAAGTATTCCTATGCCTGCCAGCCAGGCTTGTGTCTGGGACTAGAGGCCGAAAGGCTAATGGGGGTGTAGGGCCAGCGTCTCCTAGGTCCCCAGAGCATCACACTGCCTCTGTGGTTGTCACCTCAGCAGCCAAGCAGGACAAGTTGAGCTCTAGGATATCACTGTGGATAAGAATGGACATAAAGGCCAGCCTAGGGTAGTAGGCCAGCATCTGAGGCTACTTCCATGGAAACCCACTTCTCTCTATCCAGTTTCCCATGAGGCCAAAGGAAGACTGTGCTGCAATGAGATTCCCAAGGCTTGGGCACAGGGTTCACCATTCTCCTTCATGTGGTCTCCTCTGAACACTCCCAGTTTTGCCGAGCCTACGCTACTCTTAGAGGCATGTTCAAAGGCTGCCCCTCCATCCTGGGATACCCTGGGCTTCAGTTCCACTTAATGGATACAAAACTGAGGTCAGGATGCTCCACCAACCTCCCTAGTACCACCCTATTTGCCCTCGAACCAAACATTTTCTACACAAACTTACTTACTAAACAGTCACTTACTGTCTGTCTATGCTAGACACTCCAGATCACACCCACTACAGCTCATGCTACATCACAGAAACACCACCACTGAGGCCTCAGGGGACATTTATGGAACACTAACTTCATGGCAGGCAGCTTCCTGGGAGCTAGGAAGTCAGGCCAGCCCTGGAGCTTAGTGGAAACTGCCGGGGGGTGGAGGCCAGCTCAGCACACAAATGCCCCCAGCAAATGTGTCTGTGAGTGGCAGGAGGTGCGGCCTGTCCCTGGGAGAGCCCTAGGCTCTGGCTCAGAAGCACACAGGCTACACTGAAGCCCCACAGCCTTCTGGCCTCCACTCCCATCCGTATAATGGAGCCAATACAGCCCTCTGCACTGGCAGGCCATTAGCAAATTAAATTAGCTGGTCCATCTCTGGGCCCTCAGCTCCTTCCTGGGGCCAGTTCCTCTGGAAAAGCCCCATCATCACCACCGCGCCTCTGAAGTATCTGCGGCCTTGTCTGAAGTTCCAGACAGCCCCCTTCATTCTTGCTTTAGCCACTGACCCTCCTGCTGCCTGCCCCCCTCACCCACTGTTCACCAGCAACCCTTTTAAGGGGTGGGCTCTGCCTGCCCCTCCTGCTGTCTGTGAGCTGCCCCTTGTCTGTCTCTCTTCAGTGTCAGTCCCTGGCAGGGCTCCAATGACAGGCCAGAGGGGAGGGGCATGTGTCCATGTTTCACTCACAGCAAAGCCCTGGCCAAGGCCCAGCCACAGGGACCAGCTGCATCTGTTGCAGGAAGGGTCTTGCCCAGAGCAGGAGTTGAGAGCAGAGAATTGAGAATAACTATCGCACAAGCTTTGCGGCATCGTAGCAGACCTACTTGGGGGCTGGCAAGGACCACAGAGATTGCTGGGAGTGATGACGCAGTTGCTTCCACCCTAGCTATGTGCCAAGGCCTTTGGGTGCCACGGCTGGTTGTGCCAACTATGGCCCCAAGCACTGGAAGCCCGGCTGAGCCAGAGGAAACTGTCTGCAGGCTGCACTGGCCTGTGTTGCAGAGCCTAGAGGTGCCACTGTGACCAGTGTTGTTACTGTTATTGCTGCCATCGCTAGTTCACCGCTAAAGGACCACTTAGTGCTACCTGGTCCTTCCTGGGGCAGAGCAGAGACAGGGTAGTGCTGGTAGCAAGGCCTTTTGATTTGAGGCCCAACATGTTGCATGGCTCGGAAGCACCTGCTGTAGATACCTCTCCCGGTACAGCGGTCTCCTGAACCTCGCCTTCCACTAGGCACACACCTACAGGGAACCCTGCCGAAGGAGCCTGGTGGCAGAGGACTCAGCCGCCACCCCATGGTGCCCACCCAACCCAGGAGAGAGGAGAATTCTTAAGTGATCAAGGGTTTGAAGTTCACACATGCTGGGCCTGTACCAGCGCTGCATTAACAATAGGCTTTCTGCATGCATATAGCCGTGTCTCCCTGGAGAAGATGGTCCCACCTACTTTCTCCCCAAGGATGTCTGACCCTCTCCCCGTTCCCACTATGCTGAGGCTGGTCCAGTGGGCCATATGCCCCAGCTATGCATTTATTCTCACAAGTGGCTCCGCCTATCCGGGGTCACCTGCTATGACAGTGAACTTTGTGTCTCCTGGCTAGTTGAAGGGACCTCTTGAACACAGTGGATGATTTTGCTGAGAAGCCTCTTTGGCGGTCCCCCTACAAGCCCTGAGGGGGGGGACAATTCTGGGAATACAGAGGAAGAGGTCTTCAAGGAGGAACCTGGTACTCAGATCTCCCCTCCCTCACCCTCTCCTTTCACGCTGGCAGATTTTGGTGAGGGGTCCCAAATCAGCCACCTGGTGCAGGGCCAAGCTAGTATCTAGTCGGGAGGGACAGCAGCCAGGGCGGGCTTTTGCTCATCTCTCAGAAAGTGTGTTAAGGCCGGGAGGCTAAGCCTTCTGGGTTCCCACCTTGGAGGAGGCGGCAGCTGATTTCAGTGGCATGTGGGCGCCTAGGCAATCCGGAGAGCCGAAGCTGCCTCACCAGGGCTCGGGAGGCAGATGCCAGGGCCAGAAAGTCCCCAGATCATTACTGCCGGGTTCGGGCTTGGGTACAGGTAGTGAGGAAGCAACTAGAAAAGGGCCAAAGACTGTACCACACTCTGGGGACTGGCAGAAGGGCAGCCCCAAATCCCACCAGGTCCACGCGGTAGGGAGGCAGAACCTCCCAGAATTTGAGGCCTTTACCAAAGAGACACTTGCCTTTGAACTCCATTCCCAGCATTCTAAGGTATTCAGACAGACGTGTGCACAAACTAAGGCAGGGGCTGTCTCAAGGGCCTCAGCTCTCCGGCCCTCCTACAAAGCTGTCTAGGGCTCTCCACTTCCGCTGCCTCTTTCAAAGGGTCTAGTCCCCCACTGGACACCAGAATAGACTTGTGCGTCCAGGAGAAATTCCTCTGGCCTGAGCCCCCTGTTGGTTTCTCAAGACCGACTTTAAGAAGCAAAAGGTGCCCCTGGACTTGCAGACTGACTGGATGGTGAAGAACCACGTCCAGAATATTTTTACTCCATGACAGCACAGGCGGCAGGAAAGAAATGACTCCAAAGATCCAGGTCTTAGCAAGGGGCATTCTCAGGTCGCTGGTCATGCCTGTGCACCCACTCCGTACCCCTTCTTGATCACAGGTCTCTCCGGTAAGGTCACACCTAGGACCGATGCTGCGCGCAAAAGTGGCTCCGCCCGCTGCCTAGCAAGCCCCCTCAATCAAGCCGGCCGAGGAGGGGGATCGAGAGCTCCTCAAAGTTTCCCAGAGTGTCCCCCCTGCCCCGCAACACACATACCCCGGGACAGAGGTTAGCCCGGAGCAAAGTTCCCTGGTGGCTGTAGCCCGAAACATGGCAGTGGAAGAAAAGCTCGCTGTCAGCATTTCATCTGGTGGTTCACCACCGGAGAAGAGAAAAAGAAAAGGAACAGAAGGAGCCCTTCTGCCTCACCTTTCCTGTTGCTGCACCACCCCGCGCTCACCCGGGGCGGGAAGCTGCCTGCTGAGAGCTGGGGCCGAGCGGGTGGGCCGTGCGCCCGCGGCCGCCTTCTTACCTCGGTCAGTGGCCGGGGCGCGGCGCGTCCCGCGTCCTCCAAGATCCGCGCGGCCGTTCCCGGTCCCGGCCGCCGCTGCGCTGGCTGCATTGCCACCGTTGCCGCCGCCGCCGCCTCAGCGCAGCCCCTGGGAGCGCTCCACGCCGAGGGGCGCGTCGCTCCCGGGCGCCGGGCGCCACCAGCCAGCCATGGGTTGGGGGCGCACGCCCAGACGGCGCCCCCAGCCACTCGGCGCTCGCTCCGGGCTCGCCGCTGGCTTCTGTCACTCAGTCCCGCGGCAAGCACCGCCGACCCACCCCCTCCCCCGCCGCAGTTATCTGATCCCGGGCAGGGCCGGGCGCGCTCCCCTGCACCGGGTGTGGGTGTCCTGCACCTCCCAACGGGCTTCGACCGCACAGGGCCCCCTCCCCCGGCGACCGTTCCCAGGGAGGCGGTGGCAGCGCAGTCGTGGCGTGGCCGGGGGAAGACGGGGAACGAGGAATGGAGGGCGAGGAGGCGGCGGGAGGCAGAAGCTCTGCGCGCACCCAGCTCCGCGCCCCGCTGCCACAGTAGCCCAGCTCGGCAACTTCTCCAACTCTCCGCCAAAAGCACGCCCGCCCTGCGCGGCGGCGCCGCTGATCCCGCCCACCACCGCCCTGGTCTGGCCCAGTGGCCCCTCCTGGCCCCAGCTGCCCCCCACACGCACCAGCCACTTGCGCACTGGAGCGCGCGCGCGCGAACACATACACGCGCACGCGCGGGGCACACACACACACACACACACATCTTTTCGGGGACACGCGCACACACAGGTGCATGGCAAGCATATACTCAGACTACACACACACACACACACACACACACACACACACACACAGGCAAGGGAATCTGGACCGGCTGCACGCAGCAGGATACCAAGCTCAGGCGTCACCTGCACAAAATGCATGTGATGAAGAGCACAGTGGCTAAGGTGCACAGGTGCACGCATAGTTACATATGCACGTGTGGAGTGGGATCAGTCAACATATCCACACAGGAAGGCTTCTAAGCTCATGCATTCCCCTTGCACACCAAGCACGGGGTCATATGCATACTCTGCCTTCTTTAATATCATATCTCTTCTTTCCATCTTGTATTTAGCTTTCGTCTCTTGTTTTCCCCTGCGTGCTCCTCCCCCTGGCCTCTCCACTGATTTTATTCCATGTGTCTCCCCTCCCCTTGACCAATCTTGACTGGAAAGCACCCCTGGTACTCTGCTCTCCCAGGCTCCTGGAGCCTATTGTCTGGGCCTCACATCTCTGCCTCCTGCAGGGCCTGGACCTTTCAGCCTGGCAGACAGATCAGCCTTAGCTGGCCTCAGGGAAATCCCATTTTAACACAGGGCTGACCCCCAGCTCAACCCTAAGGCTGAAGAATCTGGCCAAGAAGGCAGGTCTACAACCAGAACACAAGCTTCACAAAACTCCCCAGCCCCTTGGTCTCCAGCTCCCACATAATGTGAAATAGAATTATGCATTTGAATAGCAGAGACATTAGATGCAGGATCTTAGCCAAGAAGCATGGCTTTCTGGCCACCCAGATGCCCAGGCTCTGCTGGCTTATCCAGAGCTCTGCAGAACCCACCAGCCCAACTCCAGGGAGCCAATGTCTCATCCAGGTCCCAGAGTCCCCAGAGAACTCTCCCACCTCAGGCTGTGCATATCCGACCTCCTTGACGGAGCAATCCTCCACACAAGGTACTTCAACACTCAGTGTCAGGATTCCCTGCGCTCACGTGGATGTTATGGGCTTACTGGGTTACAGGACTGCAGTGAAGATTAAATGAGATCGGTGTGTATACAATTCTTAACCTGGGAGAGGGGCTGAGTGAAACAGCTTGTGGGTCTTGGGTACTCAATCTATGCTGGCCTCTACGCTAAGGCTGGAGTTATTTTGCTGTGCCCCTGAAAGGTACAACCATTGACCCACTTTGCAGATAAAGAAACTGAGGCACAGAGGGATAGTTGCTTTTCTAGTCAGAGAGACAGACTGGTGGAGGGAGTCTCAAACCAAATGTATCCTTAAGACGACCATGCCTCCCTGTCTCACCAACAACTGTCCAGACTACAACAGAGAGAATATGGCTATTCCCAGGGACTCCATTCCCAGGCTCCCAGACCTAACTTGGACAGGCATATGATGTCCTGATTTCCACCTTCTCCTGAGTGACCAAGGAGGAAAATGGCTCAGGTCCCCCTGCTCCATTTTACCCAGCCCTGGTGCCCAGAAAACAGAAGCCAAAGGCAGAAGTAAGGAGAAGACTTCCCTTGCCTACAATCTTCTCTGCCCTCTCAGGGAGAGCAGACACATGTCACACCCAGGGGACTCCACCACAGACATGCCAAAGAGCTCACAGCATGCTGGTGGACAGAAAAATGGACAGAGCTCTATGATGCTCCCTTGGTCTAGCATCTTTGTTTTTTTGAGATAGTGTTTCTCTGTGTAACAGCCCTAACTGTCCTGGAACTCTCTTACAGAGCAGGCTGGCCCTGAACTCAGAGATCTGCCTGCCTCTGCCTCCTGAGTGCTAGGATTAAAGGCGTGCGCCACCACGCCTGACTTCAGGTCTAGGACCTTGAGCAGCTCCTGTAATGAGTTCGAGGGCCTTACGCTGGAGCATAGATGCTGCTATATAAACAAGGGAAGCCTGTGTAAAGTCAGTGCTGGGGGTCTGCATAGATGCTGCTATATAAACAAGGGAAGCCTGTGTAAAGTCAGTGCTGGGGGTCTTCCCCCAGGACCTATTAACAGATACATTTCATGTATAGGGCAAGAGTCTTGCCCATGGTCATCCAAAAAAAAAAAAAAAAAAAAACAACCACCTGCCAGAGAAGTGGCCCTGATTTCCATAGCTACTGCCTTGTAGATGTCACATTCCGCCCTCTAGCTTATGAACAGGGACCAACTTCATTTCTTCATCAAAATCACATCTCCTTCTAGAATGTTACAAGTCTTCTACCAGGCTCATGTTCACAGCCTCCCCATGGGGAGCACGCCCGTGCTCAAAGAGAGAGGGCTGCCACACAGGAAGGCTCTCTCTAACCAGGGTTCTAAGTGTGGAGATGCCATCCCTAGTCACACACACACACACACACACACACACACACACACACACGTCATCCTGCCTTCCTCCAGAGTAGAGGGGAGGAGTGTTCAAGAATGTACCCAGTCCCAGTTAGACTGCTCCCAGCTCAGGGACCATGGGCACATGTCCCCCTTCCTTCTCTGTAAAGCACAGATGTCCATAAGCACAGAAGACAATTTCTGCCTTACGTGGCATGCAGCCTGCAGGTATTCCCAGGGCCTTGTCTGGTTGTCCTTAATCTAAGAGAATCCTCCTGTGCACGCATACATCTGGGCCCTGTCTGTTCTCTCAGTCCCAAGCCCTATACCCTTAGAGCCTCAGGCTGAGACAGTCAAAGGAAGTCATCAGGTCATTTGGAGACTCCTT
The DNA here is from genome assembly GCF_014885135.2 of Alexandromys fortis. Lineage (NCBI taxonomy): Eukaryota > Metazoa > Chordata > Mammalia > Rodentia > Cricetidae > Alexandromys > Alexandromys fortis. Next base: position 2,146,721 of record NW_026068025.1, on the reverse strand, counting down.
CCTTGTCATGAGGACAGCAAAAACATCATAGACATCCAGAGAAAAGCCCCAAAGGCTTGGCTATGCTGTCCCCATAGGAGGTAACAACAGTCTGGAACGTTGGCTTCTCTGCCAAGTAATTCTAACAACCAACTCCTATGGAAACCAAACGGTCCATCCTCACGGTCTATGCTCACGGCCCATCCTCATGGTCCATCCTCATGGTCCATGCTCATGGTCCATCCTCATGGTCCATCCTCATGGTCCACCCTCAGTGTCTTTGCTGGCCAGGCAGCACCTGGAGCTCCCGGGGAACACCTTCTCCTAGAGGCCCACTTAGGATTTCTTCTACCCATCCTAGATGTTGCCAAACCTCTGCCCTTCAGCCCTCCACCTGCTCCATTCTCCCTTCCGGCACACTGGCCAGCCACCCGCCTGATCCTGTCCTGGCCACCTGCTCACATTTCAGGCAGAAATGCTGTTTTTTCCATTGTTTTTCTTTCAGGGCACCTCAGGACTCCCCTGGGAAAAGCCACCACTAGGACATCCATTCTTCCCCTGACTTGTTTTGCCTTCTCCCCAGATGTCTGGCTTCCTGTGCCGACTAGGGCAGGCACCTGGCATGGGCATGTGGCTATGTCTTCAGAACAAGAATGATGAACACGGTGGAGAATCCCACTCTTGGACAGGTCTGCTCTGCCCAGTGCTCATAAACACATCTAAATCACCTGCATAGACACTGTACGTGTGTGTGTGTGTGCGTGTGTGTGTGTGACTGTCTGAGGAACACACCTGGCCTCCTACTCCAATATTAATCCTGCCTCTGATTGATAACCTTCTAAGAAGTCAGAAAGAACTGTGCTTGTGGGCCTCAGGATAAGCTCTTGTGGTAGGAGCCATGGGCAGGAAGTCAAGAGGCACGGGGGGGGGGGGGCGCATTCTGCCTGAGCCCCGTCCACAGTCTAGGCAATCAGTCAAGTGGGAAGAGGCCTGTCGTTCCAGCTATGAGCCACAGAGTAGAGCCCAGGCCCAAGAGCTGTGCCCTTAAACTGGCCTCTCTCTTCAGCACCATTTGTCCCAAGATGCACATTGCTGACAACTATAATAGTGATGTGTATATTGGCCAGTGCCAGCTGCTTGTCTGCCAGGCATCACACGGTAGAGGTAAACACCCACCAACCTTCACTGGAGGTGATGGGCAGGTAGGTACCATCCCAATTAGACGGGTAAAGCTCAGCAGGGACAGAGGTCTTGTCTCCAGGAGAGCTACAGGGGACGGCTGGAACCTTACATGCCATCTCACACACACACACACACACACACACACACACACACACACACACGCCCTTCCCCTGCCTGGGTACCGGTGGACTTCTGGCTGAGCCAAAAGCATTGATTTAAGGCACCGGACTTCAGAACCATTACTATACTGAGACTAGGACACTGAGTTCACGGCCCCTCCCACCTGTCCGGAAGCTAACATTGATCAGCTGGCAGAGCTGGCAGAGCTGGCAGCTGACTGCTTCCCTGGGCAGGGCTAAGCCCTACTCCTGCCCCTCTCCAGGATGCAGCAGCCAGGGGCCAGGCTGATAGCCAGGACTGTCTACCGTGTTTGAGCCAAACTCATAGGCATCAAAAGGCAGGGGCTTCAAGCCTCTTCTTGTCCAGGCTGTGACACTTTTAAGACGTGCCACCAGTCTACCTACTTCCATTAGAGTCACCCCTCTTTCTGAGAGCCTTCATGCTCTGTCTAGTCCCACCTCACACCCCACTTCCTGCTTTCCTCTACCATCCTCAGGGCCAGCAGTGAGCACGACAGTGATTGGCTGAGGGACAGCATGTGTTGGAAGCCAACAAAAGAGAACCCACCCCAGGGCTTCTGCTGATAGGTAGCAGGTGCCAGAGGGCAGGGGCCCTGTATCCTGGGCTGCTTGCTGGGAGCAGGGAGCTGCTGTGGACACTTCTACCACCTGAAGTGACACACCTTGAGAAAAGCAGAGTCGAGACTCTGAGAGGAACTGTATTCCAGATAGGTCTTTTGAGCCCCATGGCTCTACCCCTGGGCTTTTGAATGTGAACCAAAACCCTGCTTTAATTTAGGAACTGTTTCCGTATTCTCAAGAGACTGTGGAAGCCATGGGTTTGCAAAGAGCATCAAGGCTTCCAAAAGGCCCCTCCCACTCTCGCTCCTTCCTTTCCCTCCTCTGCCTCTACAAGGAGTGAGAGGTGCAGACCCAATGAAGTCACAAGGGATCCAGTGAGGAGCTGACTCTCCTCTCCCTTTTCCTCTCTTCCTCTAAAGGGACGAGCTTCCAGGCCTTCAGGCCCCAGGAGGACAGAAATAAAGGGCAATAAAGGGAGGGAGGGAGGGAAGTGGCTTCAGTCTCTCAGAGTTAAAAATAGCTTCCCGAGGAGGCCTCCTGCGGGTTAATCTGGCCAATTATCCAGCCCCTCTCCACCCTATGGGCACTGCCTCCTCCTTGCTATCCTCCAGGTGGTCCCCACATGGGGCCATCATTCCAAGGACATAGGCCTCTGCCCCAATGTGCCCCCTACCCCCACAGCTGAACCCTGGCCCTCCTTCCTCAGCGTGGGTTCAAGAAGGGTGGAAGTCCTGGTAAGTCTACCCAGGCCTGGCCAACAGAGGTCTGTGTTTGTCCTGACATGAGGAGAGGGTGATGCAAAACACTCTGCTTCCCTGGGGAAGAAGATGGGAGGCCGACTGGGGGCTGCTGGGGTCCAGCTGCATTAGCAAACTGAAAGTCTACGTATTCACAGACACCAGTGTCCGTGACTTTGTCCTGGGAGGGGACCTTGACTCCATTCACTTCTGCGTCTTGACCTTCTTCCTAAGGGCTCTGGACTTAGACCTGCCTGATGGGAACCTATTGTACTGATAGGATTGCCACATGAGGTGTCCTCCCATAGGCTTCATTCAGTTGGCCAGGAAAGGGGAGGGGCAGGGTGGTGACAGGCATAGGACACATTGGCACATCCTGTGGCTCCAGGGCCGTTTGGTTTGATTTGATATCGATGAACACAGATTGCTTCAGTGATTTTTTTTTTAATCATTCAAGTGACTCTACTAGTGAAATAAAGGCCAATAGAACAGTGATGGGAAGAGAGAAATCTTCCTGGAGGGACCAGGAAGACTAAAAGCCAGTCTTGTGTCCGTGCCCCAAGATGGGGGTTGTTTGCTCCATATTGAAACATTCCCCCTGGGAGAGCAAAGGCTCCTAAAACCAGCTAAGTGGAAGCAATCTGCGCATTTCTTAGAAGGTTCCAAGCTTCGCAGGGCCCTTCCCAAAGCCTGTACAAGTGAAGAGCAACTGCTGGAGAGTAGAGATTCCTTTAAGGGAAGCTGCCACCATGCTGGAGTGGATTTTTTTTTTTTTTTTTTTTTTTTTTTAGTTTTTCGAGACAGGGTTTCTCTGTAGTACTGGAACTAGCTCTTGTAGACCAGGCTGGCCTCAAACTCATAGAGATCCACCTGCCTCTGCCTCCCAAGTACTGGGATTAAAGGCGTGCACCACCACCGCCCAGCTAGGGTGGACCTTCTTAATGATACAGCCACCTTTGAATCATTCATGGTCCTGAAGGTGACCCCAATAAACCAATCCGCCAACATGGATTTGGTGGAATTGTTCTTTCTTCTATTCAGGAGTCCCAGCCACTGTGAGTAGAACTCTTTGGTCACCTCTCTCCAGGAAACAGCACACGGCAGCTGATCTGGACTAAGCATGCAGAGTTCCATTGAGCTGGACAAGTTGGGAGGGCTGGTCAGGCTCGAGCTGGACAAGTTGGGAGGGCTGGTCAGTCTTCTCACAGCCTTGGCAATCTTTAGGGGAGAAGCAGGCTAGTTGGCTACCAGCTTAACCCCTGCTTTAATAGGGGGTTGATGCCACTCCTGCAGGGACCCTCTCGGAGGGTGATTCTCTCTGTGTTAGAGACAGACTGGGGCTTTAGGAGGGAAAGCTAGCTCTGAACCTCTACGTTCTGGACCTCAGTGTGCCAGGGGCTGACCTCCTGAGGGGCCACTGCTCTGTGACGGTCCAAGGAGGCTGGTGATCAGTTGAGCTATCTTGAACACAGATGTCGTAAACTGGGTCAGAGTTGACTTCACAGGACCCCTCCCCTTAGGTGCCAGTTGGCCCTCCGAGGCATAGTCCCAGGAGCCAGCTGAGGCTCCTGTTTATGGTCTTTGCATAAGCATCTTTGGTCTGGGCTAAGGAACAGACCTGGGAAGGAAGGAGATGGAACTTCAGGGCCCAAGCCTTTGCCTTCTTCACAGCTTCATTTTCCTCAGCCATAGAACAGACGTGGTGGCCCGTGGGGTCCCTGCATTACCCCAGTACTTTGGTGCTGCCCAGTGGTCGAGTGCTCTGACCACTCACTGGGTAAGTGAGTAGATAGCACAAAGAGACCAGAAGACACCACACCAAAGCCCCAGCTAAGTGCCTAGCAGCAGGGCCTGGTGAAGAACCTCAGCTGGTGGTCTCTAGTGGCCCCACATGCCCTCAGGCCGCAGCATGTCCCTCTGCTTGTCCCACCATCACAGAGCTTTGGGAAACACCCCTCTACAGTTCCACTTGTCTCCTCTGTCCTCCCTGCCTAGCCAAGTCTCTCCTTTTGGCCTCACCTCCCGGATTTGCCTCAAGCTCCAGCCCCCCGTAAACTGGTGGCTTCTTACTCCCCAAGTCCTGGAGCAGCCAGCTGTGTGTCCCCATCCTGTCTGCGGTGATTAATAAATACAACAATGGCCTGGATCTTACAGGAACTCCAGGGAGCCCGTGTCTTCTCTCAAGGATGCCCTTGTCCCACACCCCTGGACCAGGAGGCTTGCTCACCTCAGGGATACTCAAGGTGCCACCACCCTTTCGCCCAGACTGCAAATGCTCTTCCTGTTGGCATCTTGATTTTTTTTTTTTTTGATCACAGGACTATTGAGGATTCCTGAAATGAAGGAGGCTCTCCTTCAAGCTGGCCCAGCTACAGCATGGGGGAACCTGAACCCCATTAACCTGGCTAGAGATAAAGATGGAATAAAGAGCCATGGGACCTAGAGATGAAACGTACCTTGTTGTACATGAAGGGTTCAGCAGGGACAAGTAAGTAGGTCAAATATGTCTTCTTTTTTTTCTTTTTTGTTTGTTTTGCTTTGTTTTTTGAGACGGCCTCATAGAACCCAGGCTAGCCTTGAACTTGCTATGTAGACACACAACCTTGAACTCATGATTCTTGTGCCTCCATCTCCCAAGTGCTAGGATTAGACAGGCCAGTGTCATCATATCCATCTCTTATACTCCACTTCTGAGCTGTTCCTCTAGGAAGGTATAGCTCGGGCTCTGGGAGCCAGGAGACTGAGTTCAAACCTTAGCCCCATCATTCACAAACTGTGTGACCTACAAAGACTCACTAGGCCTCACTTTGTCTCATTGTTTTCCTCTGCTAGACAGACTACGCTATATTAGTGCCTGCCTCACGGAGCTATGGTGAGGGCCATATGAAGGGGAAGCAGGGTCCAGCAGCTGGCACGTAGCAAGTCTCCATAAATTCTATAAACTGTTATTCCATCGCTGTCATTTGCTGCATGTGGAGTTGCTGGTGCTGCTGGATATTCTGGTTAGGAAGCTCTGGAGAGAGGTGCAGGGTAGAGCCCAGGGGCTTCCATCATTTCTACTATGAACCTTAAGCTGAAATCCAACTATAAACCAAAGTGGCAAGCCCCAAGGGTCAGCAGCACCTGGTACTACCACCTAGTGAAGTCATGACCTACCCAGGGCTGGTAGATTCCAAATGTCCTTCATATTCATTTCCAGTTCACGGTGGCCAAACTCCGAGCACATGCCGATGAAGGTGCCATTCCCAGAGGGTCTGTATTTTCTTTTTTCTCTCTTTCTCTCTCTTTCTTGTATGCATGCGTGAGTGTGTGTGCATGTGTGCGTGAGTGTGTATGTATGTATACATGTGTCACTTAAGACAGAGCCCAGAGCCTCCTACGTGCTAGGCAAGTGCTCACCACTCAGCTACTTGGGATTTCAAGATAGAATCTCAGAAATCTGCCTAATCTATCCTAAACCTTCATATACCCCGTCTTAGCCTCTGGTGCAACTGGGATCATAGGCCAGTGCCACCATACCAGCTACAGAAACATTTCTAAACCCTATGAACACCTGGCCTCTTCTAGAGTCCCAAGGACTGTTTGATAACTAGGATTCTGCAGAAAGGCCAACAGCACAGAGAAAGAACAGAATGTCTCAAGCAATAGCCTTGGGGTGCTGGACACACTGACCATGATGCCCTTAGCCCAGACTCCACCACTTTGGTCCTGACCTTGTCACTGTGTGCTTCAAGACCCAAGTCAGTCTATCTTCCTGTGCATCTTGAGATCCCCCTGAATAAGCCCTCAAATCTCTATAGCTATCATGGAACTTGGGTGAGGGGCGTATCTAAGCCCAGGGGCCAGGCAGCTTCTGCCGACCTTGTGTCTGGGATCTAGTCTTCAGTATCTAGCCTGACCCCAGCATCCTAGCCAGGCTTTTTATGCCTCTGGCCACTCCAGAGTCCCCTCTAACAGCTTCCCCCCGCCCAGCACACACATCATGTATTCAGAACGGATACTCATAGAACAAAGGAGAAGCAAAGAGTGACATCCGTGAGGTCCTTTCCATTGGGTCCTTCAGCAGGGTCACCCACAGGGAAAGGACTCTGGAATGAAGCCAAAAGCTAGTCTGGAGGAAGTAGCTATCACCCACAGCAGAGCTGGTGACCGGGCTGAACCTGGTCCCTCATCCCTCCTCACGGTGACCCCAAACCCTATGGAGCTCTGATCACCCCCACTGCCAGCACACTGATTTTCTCCAGGTCACCAGATCGTTCCTGCCATGGCATTTTAAAGATGTGGAAACTGAGGCCCAGAGACATTAAGCCCAGGGCCGCACAGCCATGGAATCACTACCTCCAAAGTAGATGCTCAGAAAGCCCTCTGCTGTGTGATGCCGGAAGCCCAGTGGGGATCCGTTCAAGGACTCCCGAGCCCTCAGGTGTCAGCTGCCTGAGAGAAGAGAGGGCAGAATTTGTACAAAATGTGTGCTCGTCTATCCATGGACACAATACTGAACACAGCATGAATGCTGTGTGAACCACGGCTGATACTGTCTGGGGAACAAGACACCAGCTTGTGCACACTCAGACAGATTCTATGGTCCCCGTCGTTGCAGCTGTGTGGAAACAGAACCCGAGGTCTGGCACATGCCAAGCCAAGCCAAGCAAGCTCTCTACCACTGAACTACACCCCAACCCTTCTTAATTTTTAAAAAGCCATTTCATTTTGAGGTAGGGTTTCACACAGTCTCCCTGTGGACATAAAAACTGAGAGCCAGGCACAGCTGGCTTGGGGGCTAGTGAGTGCTACTTTACAGGAGGGTCCCAATAGCCAGGACTCTGTCTCGGGGTCTGGGGGGGGGCTCCAGGCAGCTTGTCAAGGCATGTGGGGTGAGGCCATCGTGCGATCAGGCAGGCAGGGTAGGGCTATGAGGTCAGAGACCAACTGAGCGCCATTGTCCCAGGCTTCCTCCTGGGCCTTTGGCCATGCAAGGGCTTAGGCACAAAATGAGTGCAATGAGCAAAGCCAGATGAGGAATTCAGGGCTGTGTCAGCACATAGCCCCACTGTGCAGGCTGCCCCTCCGGCCTCTCCAGTGCCCCTCAGCTCCTCTCTCCATAGCTGGAGAGGGCAGCAGGAGACTGAGGGAGATAGTTTGTCAATTTGCTTTTGAATGATTTCACTTTCTGCCCGGCTATGCTGTGCCTGCCCTTGGGGACTCCAGTTGTGGGAAACATTGACCACAGAATTACCAATGGAAAATTGGGTTTCAGAAGGCCAGCAAGGACCCTGATCACACTCCACAGTGTAGCCTCTGTGCCCGTCTTGCCATCTCCTTTCATTTTAGAGCTGGAATCCCACTTTAGCAAACAAGCCCATCTAAGGCCAGGCGCTTGCCTGGACCTGGTGAGACAACAGCCATGAAGGGGTGAGAACATGGGAGGCGGTGGGCAGGCTGAGTCCAAGCACCATGAGAAGTGACTGCTCCAAGCAGCCTCTCCCGGAATGTGACAGGCTGGGGAAGCCCACCGAATCCTCTATTCCTTGTGTCTGGAGATGCTGGTCAGACCTAAGTAACCTTGAGTTCAACCCCATCCCCCCAAAAAAAACCAGCTTAGCCACAACCTGGAGGCCCTCGTCCCCTCCTTCTCGCCCTTCTAGTGTCTTCTCAACATAGACCCTTACCCCAGGGCCTTTGCGTTCACAGCGGCTCCACACACCGCACACCGCAGACTTCTGAATGACTCACACATCCCCTCCCAGGGGGAGGCTTCTTTTGGATACTTTATATAAAATTGTATCATTGCTGCCCTGTGTTCCTTCCAGGGCTTTGTTTTGCTATAGCTCACTAATCCAGACCTGACATGGTGTCTAATTTCCTCATTTGTTGTGTTAATTGCCAGTTTTCTTTAGGAAGCCAGGGATATTTGTTGTATTGACTGCTGTGTCCCTGGTGCCTAAATCAGTACCAGGATAACTGGAGTCAGAACGGAGTCTTCACAAAGAAGCTTCAAGGGAAGACCTTCCCTATTTCCTGACTTTTTTCTATTTTCTTTCTTCTTTTGTTTTCTTTTTTGACAGGGTCTCCCTTTGTAGCTCTGGCTGGCCCGGAACTCACTGTGTAGATCAGGCTGGCTTCTAAGATTTACACTCTGCCAGAAGAGTGCTGGGCTTAAACGTGTGTACCATCACATCTGACTACTCTGTCTTTTTGTTGGTTGGTTATTGGTTGGTTGGGTTATTTTTGAGACAGGACTTCACTCTGTACCTACTGATTGTCCTGGAACTTGCTATATAGACTAGAATGGCTTTGAACTCACAGTGATCCATCTGCCTCTGTTTCCCCATTGCCGGGGTTAAAACCATCCTCATCCACCATGCCATACCTGTTTCCCCATTTTAAAAGGAAGGAATATAACCAGCACCCCAAACTGATTTGTGACAAAGCAAATCTTTGATGCCCACAGTCATCTTGACGGACGACTACACACAGGAGGAAAGTCAGGGTCTTCGCTTTCTTTCTTATTTGTTTCTTTTACTTCGGCTCAGACTCCCACTTGATTCCATATAGCTCATCACTAAGGACTGTCTCTCTAATCTGTCCCTTTCCCCTTCCAGGCTGAAAGCATGGAATAAGTCATGTCCTAAGCCCGCCGTCACCTTGGATTCCAGGAACAGCAGAGCCTCTCAGGACAGACCACCTCATCTGGATTCAAACCTGCTCTCACCTGCTCCTAAACTCTGAAGCCTCCAAGGAGATTTCTTCATCCCTCCCTGATGCCATTTCCCCATCTGCGAATGGATACAGAAATAGCCTCATCTAAGACTGTAGGAACTTTTAAATAAGGTAGATTAGGAAAACTGCAGTAGGGCATAAGAAGGCACAGAGCAAGTACTGTATCATCCTGCTCGTTACCTGTTTGCTCATCCATTCGTTCACCTACCAATTGCCTCTCCACCTACCCTCTTCCTCACCCACCCATCCTCCCACCTAGCTATCCACAAATCCATCGACCCACCCTTCCATCCCCATCGTCCACTCATTGTTGGTGGCAAACTCTTCACATGTCCTTCCCAGTACCCTGGCTTCACCTATGAATTGGGCACTGTGGCTCCTGTGTGAAGGACGTCAGAGAGGCCTCTAGTGGCAACTCATTGCTCTTCTGCCTCTGGGCACTTCCAGCACTCCTGCCTACACCAAAATCTCTCTATCCCAGACGAAGGTCTTTCCTGAGCTTCAGAACCTCAAGCAGAGGCAGGGGGGAAAGTGGGGAGGCCTCCAAGGACACCCATGCTGCCCCCTATTCCCCTGTGCTAGGCTATTCCTGTCTCCCATCCCTGTCCCTCCAGCCATTAGTGTGTCTTTCAGCAATGATGGAGGCTCTAAGTAAGTTCAGTTCTCCTTGGAGACCTCCCCCTGCCCAGGACCTCGGGAAATTAGCAACTCAACTTAATGGAGCAGAAAGTGGAACCTCTTGCTGCTCTTGAAACCCACCCCACCTCCAGCATGATCCCCTTTCCCAGATGCCATTCAAGCACCAGGCACAACCATGAAGTCAAATTAGTTTAAACTTCAAGATTTTTCTACGAAAAATGGAAATAGCAATGTAGCCTGTCTTGGTTGGAACAAAGATATTCTAAGGATAAGTATTTGTCCCCTCCCTTAAGGCATCAAACTGTTGAGATACTAGAGCCTCCTCCCCATTCCCCACCTCAGATGAAATTTCTTTAGGAATGTCATGTTGGGAGAAGGAAAAACTGAAGTCTGGGACAAGCAGAAAGGGATTCTCTTGCATAAAGAGGTTTCACACAACCATCAGTGTTCCGGAGGGGATTTGAGCCTAGGCAGTAATGGGTCATATGGATGGGACTATTCCTTAGTAATGCATATTTCTTGCTTTCTATCTAAACCTAACCCTTCTGTCATGACCCAAAACATAGACTCAGGGGCCACTGGAGCTCTTTATGTGTTCTCTCAATGTAGCCACACTCTTTTTTTCTAATTTCCACTGTCTTTTTAATTGCTCTATTGAGGATGCTGGCTGAGCCTAGCTGGTTAAAGCTGCAGGGCCCTGAACAACCCTACTACAGCAGCATCATTTTCTGCTTTGCCCAAGAGCAGGTTCTTCTGGGGTGCAGAGTTCTGCTGAGACCACTCCAGAATTCCACAGTCTTAGTCTGCCTCACCCCGCCCTATCTCTGGGTTAGATACAGACAAGTGGGGACATCCTACTGGCTGATGAGACAAATTAGAGAGAGCTCTTTGAGAAGCACGAAATTCAGCCACCATGTCGTGAAGAAAGCCTTGGTAGGAGTCCTCATCAGAGTCAGCCAGCCAGCTAAAACCAGAGTGACCCAGAGTAGGCACAGAGGAGGGATGAAGTGGGCTTGGCAGAGTGGGTTATAGGAGATGACAGACAGTGGGGATCTACAGAAAGGGTTCAACTTGGGGACAACCAGCACACAGTTAACTGCAGACCTTTCCTCCCAAGGTGTCTCAGTCTCTGACCTGGAAGCTGGCTTCCCCACCCTTTCCCACCCACCATGGGCAGAGAGGGTCTCCTAAGTTCAGGGATCTTCACGAAAGCGTCCTCTCCTGCCACAGGCCTGAGATCCCACCATTAGTGACTTATTAGGGGAATGACTAAAAGGGCAAGAGGACCTCCCTTGTGACTAGTGACTGATTCTTTCTTACAACCAAGAAAAGGGACTTCCATCCATTCTGCAGCCCCTCCATCGGCAGCACACACACACAAAGAGAAACATACAGTGGTACATACAGATACGCATACACAGGAACACACAAAGACACATACACAGACACAAACAGAAACACACAATGATACACACTGGTGGACTCATCATAAAATAAGCCCTTGGAGCAAGTTGTCTCTGAAAGGATCCCAAGACAGTACTGTCTCAACTCTTCCCCTTCGTTGGTCTTTGGTCCTCCCCACTTAGTCACAGCAGGCTGTGCTGAAAATACCGTGCCAGCCCCTCCCACTTGGCAGGGCCCACCCTGCCTTGGGTCCTCCTCCTTTCCTGAGGTCAGAGAAGACCCTAGCACATCTCTCTGACGGCCTGGAACAAGAGAGCCAATAATTCTGTTTCTCCATCCTCTGGTCCCATGAGGAGCCAAACGAGGAGCAGTGGTGTTGAGAGTGGACGTGGTAACGTAAAGACAAACATAGGAAAAAACCAAAGCCATCAAGGAAAGTCTGGAAACCTTTCCCTCCCCCAGATGCACTCAGCAAACGGAGCACATTCAAGAAAAGCCTGTGCTATACAAACGGGAGAGACAAGTGCTATGTAAATGACCTGAAAAGGGTCCTGAGCCTTGGGGCCCAGTGCTTTCTCAGTGCATGCTTTTCCCTCGGCTCACTGGCCCGCTCCCATGAGCAGAATGCTTTTCCCGTATCTCACCCTGTGTCCTTCATCCATTGCTAGGCTTTGGCACACGTGAGCCTCAAAACTCCAGGGAGTGAGCCCGTGACTCAGATCCAGACCTTTAACAATGAGGAACCCCAGCATGGAGGATCCTCTGTGGGGGCGGGGCGAGCACCCAGCCTAGCATGGGAGACAAGGCAGACAGCTCAGTGTCTCAGCCGTTGCCCAGGAAGAGGCCAGGCCCTGCTGAGCTGCCAGCCAACCTCCACCCTGGAATTCTGGGAGGCACGTAATTCAATTCTCATTCTAATTAGGAAAATCTAATTCTAAGAATCATGAGGACTCTAATTCCCGATGACTCGAGTGGATTCAAGTCCACCCTCTGTTCTCTGCTACCACCAGACTGGAGCCCCAGCACCTGCCGGCTCCACACGCAGTCCCAGCCAAAGACCCCAGAAACCCGAAGCCAGCTTCTGAGCCTGGGGCCTGCTCAGCAGTAGGAAGCTGTCTTCCTCCCCCACCCAGGGTCTCTGACTGCCCATTCCAGGGAAGGGCACAGAATGTGCACTCAGTGGATAAATGGCAGTGAGTGGATCCTGTCATTATGACAGCCTAAGACAGCCACCCTCCTGCCTGAGAGCTGAAGCTCGGAGAATGTCCTTAGATTGGCCCACAGAATGGAAGGGTTCCTCTGTGTTAAGAAGCACTTCGCAGAGGCCAAGGGTGGGAGGAAAGCTGAACGACCACCCGACACCATCTTCCAGTCCCTCTGTAACTGGCTGACCACCTGATCCAAGGCCCACCCCTCCAGACTCCCCATCCCCTACAGTCTCTGAACCCATTGCAACCCCCCCCCTCATAGTGGCTAGCTGCTTGTGGGAGAGTGTTCCTCCCACAGCTCGACACCTTTTCTCAACTGTTCTAACAGGGTCTGCCCCAGATCTACACAGGCTGACAGGTGTGGATCCCTCAAAGATCTGAGGACCTCTGAAACCTGAGGGGTCGGGGTCAGGGAGTAGGCACTCTGCCAGGAAGTAGAGGGTAGGAACAAAGGCCCAGTGGGGGCTGGGGCTAATGGACTGCTAATGGCCTTGCAGCTGGGCCCTGGTGGCCCCTGGTTCCCTAGGCTCTCTTAACTCTGCTAATGAATGTGCCCCTCCCATAGCAGGCCCTTCTTTGGGGGCCCAAGGTCAGCAGAGCCTAGTGGGTAAGTGGCAGGAAGGCCCAGCCCCTCTTCCACTCCACAGTCCCCCACTTCCCACCTTTGTACTTCAGGGCACTCAAGGAGCCAGGCATTAGTTTGTAGTGCTCAAGAGAAGGCTACCAACCCATCTCTCGTTACGTGTTGTAAAACCAAGATGTAATACATAAATCCAGTCTCGTTCATACCTTCCCTGATCATCTGATGCTTAAGGCTCCCTTCTCTCTGGGTTTAGGTTCCCAGTCACAGACCCCCCCACCCCACCCCCCGCTTCCAACCCTGGCCAGAGAAAGAAGGCTATGACAGCCATCCTTGTGGCACAGAAGACCTAGTGTCCAGCTTCGCATCTACACAGAGCCACAGCAGTGAAAAGAGAGACGAGATAACATGACACAGCCTTGAAAACCTAGCTAAGTGGCATTTGTTTGGAGCTCTTAGGCAATAGGAACCTAAGAATGGGCTTCTGATAGAAAGATGACTCCTAGTAACAGTTGTAGGAGATGCACGCAGAGCCAGAGGTGTAGACTGGATAGGTAGATGGGCGTACGGCAGATCTGTAGGAGAGCGGTGTGTTGGCAAGGCAGTTGCGGGATGATAACGTGTGGGTAGATCGTGCATTGATGGGTGAGTGGGTAGAAAGGCACATGAGTAGATAGTTGGGTGGGTGCATGAGCAGGTAGGTAGAAAAATAGAAGGGTGAGCAACCTGGACTCAGAGGGATACCTGGGTGGACAGGTAGATGAGGTGTTAGCAGACAACCGATTCTACTGGTCTACTTGGGTAAGCGCAATCACAGAACAGAATGGTTAGCGTTTTCCCATGCAAGGACAGGTTGGAAAAGATGGCACCTTTCTGGAAGACTGCAGGTCACAATGTATCTCTGAGGTGCCTGGCAGACTCCTCCTGACCTTCTAGGGCCCTGGGTTTAGTTATTGTCATTTTATCTCACTTCTTTTGGCCAGAGTCAGCCTTCGCAAGGTCTGTTTGCCCACACAGACTTTGCTCGGGTTATTTCCTCTGCTTGGATGTTCTCTTGAGCCTGCACTACTCCTTTTCTTCCTCCTACAATGCCCTCTAGACTGGTTCAGGGCTGTCTGGGCTCTTACAAGCTTTTGGTCTATACCCAGTGAATCTGGGGCCCATGATCTGTTCACAAAGACAAAGAGCCCTGGGAACAAGAAATAGCAGCCCATTATTCTGATGTTCCCAGCCTTGACCATTTGCCAGGCCTTCCAGCCTCTCAACACCCAGTTTTTTGAGTGGGGCTGAGGGACAGCTGGTAACCACCACTTGCTCTCTAAGTGGATCCTAAACCCAGACCTTTGTCCAAAAGCTTTGGTTTTGTTTGGGTTTGGGGTTGCGTTGTATTGTTTGGGGGTTTGGGGCTATTTTGTTTGGGTATTTGAGTTGTTTTAGTTTTGGTTTTGAGACAGAATGTAACTGTGTAACCCAAGCTAGCCTCAGACTTACAGTAATCCTCCTGCCTCTGCCTCTTACATGCTGGTAAGTGAGCACAAGTGCCCCTCAGGTTGCCCAGAAGATCTTTTGTATAGGAGTATTGAGGGAAAAAGACTCCTGAGGACAGAGCCAGGGATTCTGGCCACTACAGCAACTCCATCATAAACAACATACAACTCTGTCAACCATGGCCATTCTGTCCCTTCCCTACTCTGTCTGACCTTGGATAACTTCCTGAAGGCTCCACCATCTGCCAATAGTGTCATAGGAAGTTGGAGAAGACCAAGGCAGTGGCTGGGAACCACAGAATAAAGACTCTGCAGCAGGAAACAGGCCAGGCCAGTCCCAAGTGCCTATGTTTGGAGGATAGCTAAGGCAGACAAGATGAAGCTACTCTGGGAGTGGGGTCAGCACTGGCAAAGGTGGGGCCTAGAACCTGCCGCTCCAAGACAGAAATCGGAACAATGTGGGCTTCAGGGGAGAGTTCGGCTTTGCCAGACCACGGGCCCGGCTGGATTTTGGTTTGTGTCATGGGGAGTGACTGGACGATTTGAATCTGGGATAGGAGAATCTACCTGATTTTATTTAAATTGAGGTACATGACATAGAAAATTTAAATTGTTAACAGATCCAGGCAAGGCAGTTCATGTCTGTAATACAACACACAAGAGACTGAGGCAGGAGGATAACCATGAGTTTAAGTCAGCCTGGAATACATAGGAAAATCCTGTCTTTAAAAAAAAAATGAGGAAAAAATAAAATATAACATAATGGTATTGGGGATATGTATAGAGTTATGTGTTGCCTAGTTCCAAAATGCTTAGTTTACCCTAAAGAAAGCTTATACCTATACCCCTTACTCTTCCTACCCTAGAAAGGCCATTAGCCTGCTTTCTGCCCCTATGGGTCTTCATGGGCACGTCATGAGAGTGGAGCCACACAGGTGGGCTTGTGTCTGCCTGTCTTCCCTGGGCACCCTATCTTCACAGTCTGTCACATGGAAACTTCTTCCCGTACAGGTCTGTGGATTTCACAGCGTCTTGCTTATGTGTTTGTGTGGTGATGGACATCACAATTGAGGATTGTCTCCACCTGAAAGAGTGCAGTGTGGGGGACTTGTTGGGAGAATTTGCTGTTTTCTGGGATGATGATGGTGATGCTAGAAATGGCCCGACTCAGGGCCTTCTCATTCACTGCTCCCTATGCCATGAACACTGGTCCCCAGATAGATCTTGCTTCAACCTCGCCCGCTCCACGTCTTTGTCCAACTGTCTTCTGCACAGGCAAGGCTAATCTGGCAGCGTGAGCCCTCCCCCTGCATTGTTTTTAAGTTGCCAGCTGCCACTTGAAATTTACCAGTCTCCTTAGCTTGAATATTAACTCCATGGCTCCTTCACCTTGCACAGGTGATAGGCACACGGTCCTTCTAAGTGTCATCGAATAGAGAGGACTCACAGGGGGCAAGCTCCAGGCAGACGCCACCACGTCCCTGGGAGCTGATGGAATTCGCCCCTTTCTTTCCCTCATTGCAGTCGCTGAACACATGCTGAATAGAACCATCCAGACACTGTCTGGGCTCGGGTGGGTAAGTCGACAGTCACACACTAGTGGAGACAAGCAATTGGTGTGCCTCTACATCAGTGGGAACCCAGAGGACTCAGACAGGTTCCCTAACTAGACCAAGACCTGGCCTGGAGAACCAGGGGTCAGGCACACTCTTTACTCCAACTGTGAGACTGGGCTTCTTTCACAGGCCAACTCTGGAGAACCCCCAAGCAGAACCCCACCTCTTCAGCCTGGCTCTAGCCCCTCCCTCTCTACATCCCAGTCCATCTATGGGACCCACATTTCACTTCTTCAATCAGCAGCATGGATTTGCTTACCTGTGGGCAGGGCACACTGAAGGGAGGGCGTTCTCATGTCTTCATGGTCTCTGCAAAGTCTCCTCCCAACCCCAGACGCCCAGGAGTGGGTGGCAAAATGACTACTTAGAGGAGTAAGGGTCCAAGTAGGAAGCAGGGCTCTGGGGGCGACTGGATTAGGAAACCCCTGCCCATGGGCTTTGGAACTGCATGGGAGGACATGAACTCTGACCCTCCATGACCGTGGGAGCCTGGCCATGTCATCATACCTCTTTGAATCTGTTTACCCAGCACTCAGTGGGAACACACCTTTCTGCTCTTGCACCATTCCACAATGAGTGCCCCCTACCCTAGACAGGGAGAGGCCTTGATGATGGGGGAGGTGAAGCCAACCCCAACCGAAAATAGCCTGGGATGGCAGGATGATGAAGGCCGTGCCCAGCTGGATGGCAGGAGCCTGTAATTGATTACTCTGCACCAGACATGAATAAAATATCGGCCTCCGCTCTAGGCTGGGTTCGGTATTTGCTAAGGGGGACAGGGGCTCACTTGTAAGGTCACCTCCACTCACTCCTTCTCAAGACAGAGAAGACCCTGCTTCTTTCTCCCGTCCTCCCCAATACTAACTTGGCTCCTTGGTGCCTAGAGGGAACACTGAGACTCTGGCCAAGATGGCCTGTCCTCATCCCCTCCTGCCAAGCCCACGGTCCCACTCTACTTCCTACAAACCGTCGACGGTCACATACCCACGGCTTTGCCTGTGTGCTAGCCGTACTTCTTTCTTCCTCATCCTGATGTAATACCCGCCACTCACACCAGGCTCAGTGAAGGAGGCTGTTGGAGACACTCTAGCCGCCCCAAGCAGGAACTTAAAGCACACAGTTCATACCCGCGCTGAGCGTTGTAGCGCTGCCCCAGGAGGCCCCACTGCCTGGCCCCAGGGTCTTCCTCCTCTCCTAGAACCCTGCGCCCAGCTCCAGAGCAAACCTGATTTCATCCTCCTGGATCCACCGTCCTTCCCCCATCAAATTTTTGAAGGACCTCAGGTCACGAATAGGTGAGTGGATGCACATGGGTGAGGGTCGCACAGGCCTGGCTGGCCACGCTGGGGATCAAGATTGTCGTAAATGACAAGCCTACAATAATGATAACCTTCTGACGGCTGAGCAAGAAAGCTAACAGCAGCATATTTGCACGCATAGGATGCCCACAGCTATGAAGGGGGTGACCAGGTTCGCCCCGTTAAAACAACAAGGAGTGGGACAGCATTCGTACAGGCTGCCTCTTCCGTTCAGACCAAGGGCCACAGGAAAGCTCTGCAACCAGTTGTGCATCCTCTGGTATTTTTTTCTATTACTGTGATGAACACCCATGCCAAACACAACTTGGAGAGGAAAGGGTTGATTTGGCTTACATGATCACATCACAGTCCCTTATTCAGGGAACTCAGGGCAGGAACTTGGAGGCAGGAGCTGATGCAGAGGCCATAGAGGAGTTCTTGCTCACCAAGGTTTTCTCAGTCTGTTTTTTTGTTTTGTTTTGTTTTTGTTTTTGTTTTATGTTTTGTTTTAATACACCCAGGACTACCAGTTCAGGACGGCTCTGACCCACAGTGGCCAATCATGAATCAAGAAAATGCCTACAGGCTAATCTGATGGAGGCGGTTTCTCAATTTAGCTTCCCTCTTCCCAGATGGCCTTATCTTTTGTCAAGTTAGAAACAAAACAAAACAAAAAGCTAAGCATCAGAGTGTGTAAATCTCTAGAAGTGTGCATAGAAACCCAGTGCTTGTCCCTAGAGCAAAGAGCTGTAGGACTAAGGACAAGCAGGGTAGGCGATCCTGACCGCTCCAAACCCTGCAGGCATCTGGGTTTGGGATCTCCAGCTCCGACCCTGGTATTTCACAGTGAAAATGATCAGAATAGAAAAGCTTGCAGCACAGGGATGAGCAGTGACAAGCTAGGCAGCCCTGCCCAGTCCGTCCACCTGCGGCAGCTGCCACAGCTGACCACGAGGAAGGCACTGTGGGATAGAAAGGTGGAGACGAGAACTGGGGGAGCTGAGATAGAAGCAGACTTCAGGGGCTGTGCAGAGAAGTGTCCAGGTCGGTCAGTACTCAGGGGTTAGCAGAGCACAGAGTAGCTAAGGGTGCCTGCCATTCTCTTCCTGCTACTTCCCCGGGGTTTTTGAGGCTGTGCATTGCCTGTAGTACAATTGTCCTCACCCCCAGGCCTGCTGCCTGACTCGGGATGCGGACCCCGTGGTACATACCTGCACCCTGTCACAGACTGGGCTGCATGGGTATGTAGTGCTGTTCTGTGTGTGTGTGTGTGTGTGTGTGTGTGTGTGTGTGAGAGAGAGAGAGAGAGAGAGAGAGAGAGAGAGAGAGAGAGAGACAGAGAGAGAGACAGAGAGAGAGAGAGACAGAGAGAGAGAGAGAGACAGAGAGAGACAGAGAGAGACACAGAGACACAGAGACAGAGACACAGAGACACAGAGAGAATGCACACATGCCTTGTGTATTTATGTGCACACACACTCATGTACCTTTGTGTCTATGCAGTATAACTGACCCTAAAAATGATCCCTGACCCTACATGGATTCTACAAATACAACTTAAAAATAGTCAGGGAATTTGCAGAAATGGCTCAGTGGTTAAGAGCCCTTGTTGCTCTTCTAGAGGACCCAGAACCCATTCCCAGCACCCACACTGCTGCTAACAACTGTCTGTAACTCCAGTTCCAGAGGGTCCAACACCGTCTTCTCACCTCTGAGAGCAAGGCCTGCCTTCAGTTCACAGACATACATATAGGCAAAACATCCACACACATAAAATTAGAATATATAAATATTTTTAAATAAATAAAAAGTCAGAAAATTAAACATGGTAGCTCATACCTGCAAAACCCCCCCACACACACACAGTAGAGCTAAAGGGGGGCGGGAGTCATAAGTTTGAAGTCAGTCTCACCACCTAGACAGTTCAAGGTCAGCCTAGACAACAGAATAAGACTTTGTCTCAAAAAAAAACAAATGAGTAAACAACAGAAAAGAGCTGCAGAAAACCCACATACACAGTCACACGTGGGCAGAGCCTGAGCCAGCTCCCGACATCCTAAAAGCTCTCCACCTCACTGCTCCAGCATGCCGTAGCTGAGCATGCCAGCCCTGGGTCTTCGTGTGCTGTGCAGCCAGCCTGTGCTGCTGTCTCCATATCGAACACAGCATTTTCTCATCTTTATTCCTTAGACAATGCCACCGACTGTTTATACAGGATTTGCATTGGGCCAGGGATTAAGTAACCAAAATCTAGCAATAAATAAATAAATAAATAAATAAATAAATAAATAGGAGGACAGTGCGGGCTGGATGCAAACACATCATTTAAGACACAGGACTTGAGCAACCATGGCTTTGGGCTTCTGGGGATATCTGAGCCAGTTCCTCCAGATGTGGAAGGATGACCCTATGTGTCTCATCACAATCCTCTGATTGTCTATCTGTGTGTGTCCATGCAAGTATAGACACGCACCTGTGTATCTGTGTGGATATGACTATGTCCCTGAGTGTCTTTGCAATTGCATGTCTATATCCTTGTTTATCAGTATGTGTGCTGTGTGTGTTCCCTATGGCCAAGGCCATGTCTGATGGTCACAAACCTATAGGCTGAGCCTCTCCTGGACTCTTGCAAACACTGGGGAAGAAGGTGGGAAATGGAAGCAAGTTGGGAGTCGGCCATAAGCCTGGGATACAGACTCAAGACCATAAAGGAATCCCTCTGTCTCCAAAAAGCATTCTCTCAGCAGGGGTGGACGCAGGGACATGTAGGCAGCAAGGGCCAGGAGGGCTCTCAAGCTTTGTAAACATGAAATAGAGTCCCAGTCAGGAGTGGCACACATGCCTGTAATCCCTGTGCTCCAAAATAGAAACTGAAGAATGACAAATCTGAGGCCAGCCTGGCTGCACAGCAATTCTGTTATTAAAAACAGAAAAACAAAAAAAGTCCAACTGATCACTCAGAAAATAAGACCAATAGTCGACAAATGAGATCTTATGAAATTAAAAGGCACCTGTCAGCAGTGGAAGCTGTCCATCAGATAAAGAGGCAGCCTAGAAAATGGCAGAAAATCTTTACCATTATACATCCAACAGAATTGGTATCTAGAATATACTAAGAACTAAAGAGACTGTCAATAAAATAAAAAACCTAACCAAATCATGGACTATGGAACCGAACAGAGTTCTCAAAAGAAGAGATATAAACGGTATATATATATAAATGGAATCTAAAAGTAATTTTAATTTGCAATCTCCTATGACTAGTAATGTTGAACACACTTTAAAATATAAGGCTAGGTGTGGAGGCACACACCTTTAATCCCAACACTGCGAGGCGGGCAGGTGGGTCTCTGTGAGTTCAAGGCCAGCCTGGTCTACAGGGCAAGTTCTAGAATATGTTCCAAAACCACACAGAGAAATCCTGTCTTGAAAAACCAAAAGAAAAAAAAAAGTTGCTTAGAAGACTGACTAACACACACACACACACAAATATATATATGAAATATATATGAAAAAAATATATATATGAAACCTTAAAGCCCACCCCTATAGTGACACATCTCTTTCAACAAGGCCACACCTACTCCAACAAAACCACACCTCCTAACCTCCTAAAATTTTCATCTTCCCCCAAAAAAGCACCACAATCTGGGACCAAGTCTTCAAACATTCAGACCACAGTGCTCTGTCCCTGGACCCCATGGACTCGTGGTTATCTCATGATGCAAAATTCAGTTAGCCCAATTTCAAAAGTCCCCCGTCTTTAACAGTCCCAACACTGCTCAAAAGACCAAAGTCTCCTCTGTGACTCAAGTTAGTCTCCTAATTGTGACCCATTATAAAATCATAAACAAATTACATACTTCCAATATACAAGGACACAAAGTGCATCCTTCCTTTCTAAAAGGGAAGAAGAGAAACATAGCAAGAGAAGATTAGATCATATCAAGACTGAACTCTAACATGGTTTAACGGTTTGAATAAAAATGACCCCCAAAGATTCATAGACTGGGCCAGCTGATTAGGATACAGTTTTAGCTGCTTCTCCAGCACCATGTCTGCCTTTTCCTCCAAGCTTCCTGCCAGGAATATAACGGATCAAACCTCTGAAACTGCAAGCAATACATCCATTAAATGCTTTCTTTCTTAGTTATGGTATCTGTTCACAGCAATAGAACACTGATTGAGACAAACGGCAAACACTGAATCCTGTAGCACATGCAAAGCCTCTGGATTGGGCTGTTTCCAATTCCTGTGTGCAGCCCTACTTGGTAAACATCCCACAGCTCTGGCATCTCCAATGCCTCGGGCGCTCCGTTAGAATCAAAGCCTCACAGCTTCACAGAGTGACTTCCCAGGGCCTCCTCACAAGAATTCTGACCCTGCCACACACTGTTTGGCCATGGCGGCTCTCAGAAACAGCAGAGGAAAAATCCATTATGCCTTCAATATTGCATTTTTTATGCCTCTAAAACCAGGACCACACTGTTGAAACTGCCAAATTCTGCTGTCAACTTGCAGTAGAAGCTGCTCCTTGGACCACAGAGCAAACGCTGTTTGCTGACACTAGTGATGACGTCTGTCTTTAGTTAGGGTTTCTGTTGCTGTGAAGAGACACCATGACCACAGCAACTCTTATAAAGGAAACATTTCATAGAGGCTGGCTTACAGTTCAGAGGTTTAGTCCATTATTGACATGGCAGAAAACATGGCAGCATTCAGGCAGAGTGCTGGAGAGGCAACTGAGAGTTCTACATTCAGAAGAAGACTGCAGCACCCTTCCTCCAACAAGGCCACACCTTCAAATAGTAACACTCTCTATGGGTCTACAGGGGCCATTTTTATTGAAACT
The DNA here is from genome assembly GCF_014885135.2 of Alexandromys fortis. Taxonomy (NCBI): domain Eukaryota; kingdom Metazoa; phylum Chordata; class Mammalia; order Rodentia; family Cricetidae; genus Alexandromys; species Alexandromys fortis. Next base: position 2,124,318 of record NW_026068025.1, on the reverse strand, counting down.
ACCATCTCTAGACAACTGCTCTTTCAGAGCAAGAACCTTAGGTTCTCTCTTTCATGTGGTAGAGGCTTAGGTGGCTGAGGCTTTGTCTTGGGGAACATTTCCTCTTAATCCCAAGCAGAACAGGAAGGTTTTCTTAAATGGTGTTAATCTCTTAACAACAGCCTCTTTTCTGTCACTTGCTTCATGAAGTCTTAAGCTTCCTGTAATGATATTTCATTTGTGGTTTAATAAATAAAGCTTGCCTGAAGACCAGAACACAAAACAGCCATAGAGGCTAGGTAGTGGTGGTGCACACCTTTAATCCCAGCACTAGAGAAGAATATAGGATGGGAAGAGACCGGAACTGGCTCTCTTTCAGTCTGAAGATTTCACAGAGGTAAGAGCTCTCTAGTGGCTTGGCTATTTTGCTTCTCTGATCTTCAGGTTGAACCCCAATATCTGTCTTTAGGTTTTTATTAATCGAGCTACATTTGGCACCCAATGTTTGGGGTACAAATTCATGGAACAGATGTTGGCCTATGGCTTTTTAGCCATCAGCACAGGCTGGCTACACATGAGGGTCCCACCAGAGCTGCTCGTGGGGCTCCAGCCCCACCTGCCTAGGCTTTCTTTTCCTTTTTCCCCAAGCCCCTGAGCAAGTTCAGGATTTTCCTGTTGTAGCCTCTCTGAAACAGTCTCCAAATGCCACCCAAACTCCAGAAGCACCTGGGCTCCAAATGCCACAGCATTCATCCATCCTAGACTGGCTGGTTCTGCCTTCAAGCAGCCACTCCCCCACCCCTGCCATACATACCTTTTCCAAACAATCCCCTCCCTGTGATCTTTTCAGACTCTCTCTCTCCACCGCCCCCCCCATCATGGATTACAGGATCTCCCTGAACCCACTTCTCAGACTGCTGCCAAACCAGGTAGCTGCCTGGAAATCCAGTCAGGATTTTACTATTCTACAGAATGTAGAATAATAAAAGGAATATTCAAGGTAATCATTTGCCATCAGGGAACTCCGTGAGGGGCTTCTTGCAGGCCCCTATGCCAAATCTGGTTCAGTTATCTCTGCCATTGTAGAGGAAACTCCTTCCCAGAGCAATTAAAGAGCCTAATGCCAACTGTAAGAAACCATACTGCTCTGGATAGTAGAACAGCTATAGAAGAGAAAACAAAAAAAATTTAGGAAAAGCCAACAAGCAAGTATTTTGGCAAACTTCTATAAGTGAATAAAGACCAAAATTAAAAATATGAATAGATGACTTTGTCACTGAAGGTCTGGTAGATATAGGTGCAGATATAACAATAATTTCATCAGAATCTTGGTATCCAAATTGGCCTCTTTAGGATGTAAATGTTTAGTTTTTAGGGATTAGAACTTTATCTTGGGTAAAGCAGAGCACAAGGTAGGTCAAATGTAGAGGGCCAGAAGGACAAAGAGGAAAATCAAAACCTTATGTGGCTCACATAACAATGGATTTGTAAGCACACGATGAATTTGTTACACCAATGGAATATGCACTTAACATTCTCCCAATCTTAGAAACAAGCCATAAATTAGCATATGTTTTTGGGAAAATGTTACAAGATATTATAAAGAACAGTCATTGACCATTCAGGTTGTACAAGAACAGGGTACAATAGCTGCTGATATTTCAAAGGCACCAACAGCTCTACCTTTAAGATGATTGACAGACAAACCTATATGGGTTAAGCAATGGCCTTTAACAATAGATAAACTTCAGGCTTTGGAATAGCTGGCACAGGAGCAACTAGATGCTCAGCATAGTGAAGAATCAACCCACCCCTTGAATTCTCCTGTATTTGTTGTTAAAAAGAAATCGGGAAAATGGAGAATGGTAACAGATCTAAAAGCTCTTAGTAAGGTGACTCAGTCAATGGGCTTTTTACAGTCTGGCATTCCTTTGTCTTCTCTGTTGCCTAAAGGATAGCCTCTTATAGTTATTTATTTAAAAGATTGTTTCTTCACTATACCTTTACAAGAAAAAGACAGAGAAAAATTTACCTTCACAGTGCCTACTTATAATAATTCTCAGCCTGCTAAGAGAATCAATGGAAGATTCTCCCACAGGAAATGTTAAATAGCCCCACCCTATGCCAATATTTTGTAAGCCAGCCATTGGAAAGATACATAAGCAATTTCCTGAATCTATAGTTTACCATTACATGGATGACATTTTGCTAACTGGTTCAAATGTAGCTACTTTAGAAACAACGTTTGAAAAAGTAAAGAAAATTTTCCCTTGTTGGGATTACAAATCACTTCTGAAAAAATACAAGGAGGAGATTCTGTTAATTATTTAGGCTAAAAGAATAGGTTTACAAAAAAATTAAATCCCAAAAGATGCAAATTAGGAGAGATCGATTGCAGACTCTTAATGACTTCCAAAGATTGCTAGGGGACATTTCCCATTTACAGCACACTATTGGGATAGGTCCTGATGACCTAATAAATTTAAACAAAACATTGCATGGTGACAAGGACTGCAATAGTCCCAGAGAATTAACAGCTGAAGCAGAGAGAAAATTTGCTTTGATTGAAGAGAAATTACAGAAGGCACATGCGGATCATGTGGATCCGAATCTTAACTGCATTCTGGTCATATTACCCTCCAAACATTCCCCTACAGGAATTTTAATGCAGAGGGAAGATATTATCTTAGAATGAATCTTTTTACCACATAAATCGAGTAAAAAATTAAAAACTTATGTGGAAAAGGTCTCTCAAGTTAATTCTAAAAGAAAAATTGAGACTTCATCAGTTAGCAGAAGAAATTATAGTACCTTTTAAAAATGAAAAAAATTGACAAATTATGGGCAGAAAGTGAACCCTGGCAAAAAGCTTATACTAATATTTTGGGAGAGATTAACAACAATTATCTCAAAACAAGATTTCAACTTATAAAGAGAACTAACTGAATCCTTCCTCACATTGTACAGGACACACCAAAAACTGGAGCCTCTATATTCTATGATGATGCAAATAAGTCAGGAAAGGCAGGTTATAAATCATAAAATTTAAGTAAAGTGGATAAAAGCCAGTGTTATTCTGTCTAAAAGTCAGAATTACATTCTATTCTCTCAACATAGTTACTAATTTGCAAAATGCCGAAAGAATTGTTTACATACTGAAACCACTGAACTTATACCAGATGATACAGAATTGACTTTATTATTTGCTAAGTTACAAGATAGAATCAGGAATAGGCATCATCCCATATACAAAGCACACATCTGATCCCATATGGGTCTGCCAAGACCTCTAGCACAAGGCAATGCAGAAATCGATCAATTATTAATTGGAAATGTGCTGACGGCCTCAGAATTGCATGAAAAATGTCATGTCAATAGCAAAGGTTTAAAAAAAGACTTTTCTATCACGTGGCATCAAGTCAATGAAATTTTTTGAAGATTTATTTATTATGTATACAATGTTCTGTTAACATATATACACCAGAAGAGGGCACCAGATCTCATTACAGATGGTTGTGAGCCACCATATGGTTGCTGGGAATTGAACTCAGGACCTTTGGAAGAGCAGTCAGTGCTCTTAACCTCTAAGCCATCTCTCCAGCCCCCAAGTCAAGAAAATTTTAAGGAAATGTCCTACTTGCCCTTTATACAACAAAACACCAGTGCCTGCAGGAAGTAACCCAAAGGGTACTTACTCAAAGGAATGAAATCTGGCAAATGGATGTTTTCCATTTTGTAGAATTTGGAAAACTAAAGTATGTATACCACATCATTGATATTTATTCAGGTTTTCAATGGGCAACTGCTTTGAGTTTGGAAAAGGTTGATTCAGTAATCACACACATTTGCTGGAAGTTACGGCCATCATGGGTATACCTGTACAAATAAAGGCAGCCAATGCTCCAGCACGTGTCTCTAAGAAAATAAAACAGTTTTTTGCTTATTATAATATAAAACATATTACAGGTATACCACACAATCCTACGGACCAGGTAGTTAGAGAAAGATCAAATCGAACTCTAAAGGATGTGTTAAATAAACAGAAAGGGATGATAAATAGATTGCATAATGATTTATTAACTTTGAATTTTTAAGTGCTAATAAGAAAGGAATAACAGCTGCAGAGAGACATTGCATAGTAGAAAAAACTATAGAATTAAATCAGCTAATATTCTTTAAAGATGTACTGAGTCAGAATGAAATCTAGGACATGTGTTATGTCGGGAAGGGTTTTGCTTTGCTTCTACAGGAGAAGAAAAGCTATGGATACCATCAAAATTGATAAAGATTTCAATTTGAACAAGAGACACCTCTTAATTAGAAGAGATGATAGTTAACTAAGCACCATGGACATTTAATCTAAACTGACCTATAAAACTAACAGATGCTTTTCATTTGATCAGATATAGCTTGTCAAAAGAGAATCTCCCCAAAATTAGGGCTGGGGAAGGGTTTTGTTCTGTCTTTTCAGGAGGATAAAGGTTCAGCTAGGGAATCTGAAGACCACTGGACAAATGAGATATCTGAAGAAACAAATCATCCAGAAAAAATGTCTCAAGAAGAAGAGTAAATTGGTCTATTGGTATATCACATTTCCAAAGGGTAAAAATTTATAAATCTTCCCAAATGTTTGTTTCTGCTGTTCTCTACAGACATTTAATGCAAATAGCATTTTTGTAGTCCCAGTCTGATTAAAGATTAAAGCTGGCTCTGGAGGTGGAGTGTGGCTCTCTTCCTTCTCTATTCCCCAGCATGTTATTAAAGTAAAATCCAAAATCTCTGCCTCATGTCAGAAGAGCCACCTGATATGGGACAGAAACAAAACAAAAATTTAAGGACGATTTTATTGCCACTAATCTCATAATCATTTGGTTTTATTTGATTCTTTAACAGCCTTTCTTAAAGTATAAAATTTCTAAGACTAATATATTCATATATACATATAATTTAAACTTTTTGTCATGATATTAATGGTCATATAGAGTACTAACTAATTCTAGAAAAAGGTCTCATCTACCTTCCTGTACATGATTTCAGATTTGAGTAATCTGTTTTCTGCAGTGAACCATGAGCACGTCTAACAGCCACCTTTGACATCTCCAAAATAAGGATGGGGCCTCACAATGAGGATTCCTCTGGGTCTAGGATAACATCACTAAGCTGAAAGACACCACCTAAAGATTGGGCTACAATGCAGAACAATTTCTAGGTGACTAGCTGGGATGATCTAGCCTGACAGACTACTCCAGCCAGGACTTGAGACAAGCCCTGCACTTCCCCATTACATAGAGACTGGACAACAAATTGTTGGGACCATTTGGAGTCCTGGCCTCCAGCTACTCTTCCCTGCTAGAGATCTTTACTTTCCTTCTGATGTGAGTTACTAAAAGCTGTGTCAAAGTTGTTTACCAGCTCTGCTTCACAAGCACGTGTTGCCTTGGCTTTGAGGATCAGAGGATAAGGTCTTTCACCTGTTGGCCCACCTGACTGTTGGGTAGATAAGCCTCCATGGTGCTATGGAAAAAGGGGCTTCTTACCAGTGACTAGAGGTCCGTGTTTCTGTCTCTCTGTCTGTGTGTCTGTGTGTGTTTCAATCTCCAGCCCCTTGCCCAAAGCTCATGAATTGTATGGTAGCACATAGAGCGCAGACAGGCATTGTGTGCTGCAACAAATGATACAGCTATCTCTCCCCAGACTCGATAATTAACCTAAAGTTTTTTTTAAGTATCCCCTAAAGATGCCATTGCCCCCAGACAACAAGAAGTAAATCTAAGAACACAGCAACCACATGCCCAAGAGGTAGAGTGGGTTATGGGGTTATGAATATTGTCATTGTTTAGGGGGATTGGTTACAAGTTGTTATTGATAATGGTCAGAGAAAAAGCTAAAAAAATTTAAATTCAAGATTCTTGCTTTGAAAGGAAAAAAGAGGATATAGAGATGATAGGATAAAGGGTAAATTATTGAATCTACTCTGATAAGAAAAAGGGAGGATATAGATATAAGATAAAAAGGTAAATCATGAATCTACTCTTTAAAAGCAACTACTAGTTTTTAATGTTTTACACTGGATTGGACTTTTGTATAGTGTATACAAATTTTGTATATTGATACGAATTTGAGATTAATTTTGTTAGAACATACTGCAACATACATTTCTACTCTTGTTCAAGGTATCGTACCTATACAACTCATTTAACAATGTGATGCAGATTTCTAGTCTTTGAAAGTTATTGTTACCAACTGTTTAGGATAATAAGGAAATGCAGGTTAGTAATTAGTTACCTATTACAATCAAACTTGTAATCACATTGGGTATGTTTTCAAGGTCAAACAGAGATATATTTTAAATAGAGAGTTTTCAAGCACTTCAGAGATCTACAAAATATGGTACTTAGGATGTTTTAATAGCATAGGTTTTTATGACAATGGGACATGTCTGCTCTTGGCAGCACCAATCTACTTCAGAGAAGATAATGGGCATTGAAGAACCTCCACATGGAGTTTACTTTCCTTGTGGCAGGAGTTAAGTCATCGAACAAGAAAATGCCCTTGCCTTGACTGCTTACTGTGTTCTACCCTAATTGGACAAGTAAGACACAAAAGAAAGTGACTGCCACACATTATCTAGACAGAGGGACAGCCTTTCAGAACATCCTGCTTCACAGAAAAGTTTGTCGGATATGCTAGGTCTGTAAGCTGAAGATGGATGCCCCAACATTGCAGAGGAACTTTGGGTGCCTGTCCAGGCAGCCAGCTGTTTCTATAATTTCTCACATTTTTGGAAGTCACTTGCTTGTACTTCCTGCTTACTCAGTTAATATTATTTCCTTCTTGGGTCCCTGAGGGAATTGAAGACTAGAAAATTATAGTTACAGTTTTTCTTGTTTAAACCAGGTAGTGGTGGCGCTCGCCTTTAATCCCAGCACTCAGGAGGCAGAGGCAGGCAGACCTCTGGGAGTTCGAGGCCAGCCTGATCTACAAGAGCTAGTTCCAGAACAGGCACCAAAGCTACAGAGAAACCTTGTCTTAAAAAACAACAAAACAAAACAGTTTCCCTTGTTTACCAGATGCAGAAAGGAAGTTATGATAGAAAGTAAATTAGGTACAAGACTTTGAACTCACCAAGATAGGATACATATAGAATATTTTCTCTGAATTCATCAAATACAAGTGAATTAGACATTGTTGATGTATTTGCTGCCTGTATATATTGTATATAGTTATTGTACTTATTGTATATAGTTTTTCTTAGTTATAGCCTCCTTTTTTGTTTTGGACCAAAAGAGAAATGTAGTGATATTTCATTTGTTTTCTACTAAATAAAGCTTGCCTGAAGATCAGAATGCAAAACAGCCACACTAGTTACCCATACAGTCCGGGCAGTGATGGCACACACCTTTAAGTCCAGAAACCACACTAGTTAGCCATACAGGCCAGGCAGTGGTGGTGCATGCCTTTAATCCCAACACTAGAAAAGAATATAAGGCAGGATGAGACAGGAACTCGCTCTCTTTCAGTCTGAAGATTTCATAGAGGTAAGAACTCTCTAGTGGCTTGGCTGCTTTGCTTCTCTGATCTTCAGGTTGAACTCCAATATCTATCTCCAGGTTTTTATTAATTGTGCTGTACTTCCCAGTGTGCTGTTTTCCTCTCCAAACCATGCATTTTAAGTTTCTTTCTCCCCCACTTATTACTATTTTCCATTATAGTTCCGTATAAAATGAATTAGCAATAACCACAGACTCAATATTATACTTTTTAAATATCTCCTCCACCAGAGAAAATAGTTCATTACCTTTAGATTCAGCCTCACCCAAGTTCTCAGAACAAGGATAGAATGCAGCCAGGGTCATTGCCAGAACAGAACCTGAATGATTGACCTCTAACCCAGTTAGAGTCTTTGTTCTCCTCTGAAACTTTATCTCCTAGTTAGGGTTACTATTGCTGTGATGAAACACCATGGCCAAAAGCAAGTTGGGGATGAAAGGGTTTATTTGGCTTACGGTTCCACATTGAAGTCCATCATTGAAGGAAGTCAGGACAGGAGCTCAAACAAGGCAGGAACCTGGAGGCAGGAACTGATGCAGAGGCCATGGAAAGGTGCTGCTTACTGGCTTGTGTTCAGTTGGAACCCCCAGCTTGCTCCTGCATGTCCTGAGAAGCCCCATCTCTCTCTCTCTCTCTCTCTTTCTCTCTCTCCAAACCCCGTCCTCTCAGAGAATCTCCACAAAGAAAAGGTGCCAACAAGCCCAGTTCTGAATTCTTGGCTGCTGCAGCACCACCTCCCCTGAAGCTGCCAGCAGCACAAGTCCCCACCTAAAGTGTTCAGCTTTTGACCATACTTGGGCACAAACCTAGCTGGTGGCAAACACATCACCACCCCTTGCCTACCGGCTATGTAAGCTCTCTGCTTTAGTTAGGATGCATGACCTCTCTTCCCTTGATCTCTGGGGCTGGAGAACTCACTTGGGAGTTGCTTTACTCAAACCTGTTCTTTTACATTTTCAATTCAGCTTGATCTGGCTTACTGCCTAGGTGTAGAAACCTATAATCCAGACAGAAAACTTACTCGATTGCTTATCATGGCTTGCTCAACCGACTTTCCTCTAGAACCCAGGACCACCAGCCCAGGGTGGCATCGCCACCATGGGCCGGGCCCTCCTTCAGCAATCACTAATTGAGAAAATACCACATAGCCAGATCTTACAGAGGCATTTTCTCAACTGAGATTCCCCCCCCCCCTTCCAGATGACTCTACCTTATATAAAGTTCACGTAAAATTAACCAGCCACCTCATGAGCCAGGCCCACATTTTTCTTGGCCTTCTGGTCTTCCAAAGTCGCATCAGAACAGCTCTTTAAGCTGTGCTTACTGCCTTCAAAGACTTCCTAGCCTGAAGGTCCAAATTCTCCCAGTTCTTCCCATACATCGGTTTTGGAACATAGCCAGGTTTAACAGCAACATCCCCACTTCTTGGTACTAATTTCTGTCTTTGTTTCTTTCCTGTTGCTGGGTTAGGAGAAAGGGTTTACCCTGGCTCACAGTTCTATATGGCATACAACCCACCATGATGGAGAAGGCACCATGGCAGGTGCAAGAGGCAAGCCCTTCATATTACATTGATGATATGGAAGCAGAAAGGAAACAGGAAATGGAGCCAGGCTACAAAAACCTCATGACCTGCCCCCAGTGACCTACTTCCTGCTATAACCTTCCCAACTGGTGTCACCATCTGTGGAAAAGTATTCAAATGCGTGATGGGTGACATTTCACATTTAAACCACAGCATATGGGTAGCTGCATGAGACCAAGTCAGTCAGCATTCCAGCATGGGTGGGAGAGAGACGCATGAGGCTCCAATGCTAGCTGAGGAGCTATTGGGGATTGAGGGGAAGACATTTTTTTCTTTGGGAATGTGTCCACTGACAGACAACCCAGGCTCTAGGGGATGACCCCACATCCATGTGCATCCACACATGGAAATTGCACTCAATGAGTTATGAAAATGGAAAGGAGAGGGTAAAAAGTGGGAAAGCATGTTGGAGGAGTCCAGGGCAAAGAGATGAGGAGATATGGCCACGATACATGTATGAAATCACCAAAGAATGAATTTAAAATACTCTTCCCTAAAAAAAAAAAAAGGCAGGATCTAGGGACCCAGACTTTTCCTCCGTGCTCCCAAGAAGGGAGAAATAAGAGATGAAGATCCTTTTGGGCAGTGGGGGTGCATGCCTTTAATTCCAGAATTTGGGAGGCAGAGGCAGGCAGATCTCTGTGAGTTCGAGGCCAGCCTGGTCTACAGAGCAAGCTCTAGGACAGCTGGGTCTACACAGAGAAACTCTGTCTTGAAAAGCCGAGAGAGAGAGAGAGAGAGAGAGAGAGAGAGAGAGAGAGAGAGAGAGAGAGAGAGAGAGAAGAGTTTAACCCCTTCTGGAGCCTAGGAGCAAGCAGCTTGGTCCTCGTGGGCAGATGCCAAGTATACTGAGAAGTCGCCAAAGGGCCTGGAGCTGGACCAACTCAAAGGGATGCTCAAGGAAGGGGTTGGCTCTCCATGACATCCTGAATTTCCAATTGACCCTGTGTGTGCCTGATGCAGTGATATGCCATGACATGACCAAGTGTGATGTTGTCAAAGACATCCTAGAATCTCCAGTCTGTGGGGTGGTGACTCCCGTGTGGGGCCTGGAAGATCCACGTGTCTTCCTCCATCCTTTTCTCTCCACAAAGAGGCACTAGCCTGCAGTAGGCAGGACTTTAGGGTAAGTCAGCCCTGGCCCTGCCAACTTGCATACAATCAGATGAGCTGTGGTCTGACAGAAAGAAAACCCACCTCCCCAGTCCTGGAAGTATGACCAAGACACTAGTAGCTACATGTCAGGGTCATATGGTAGCTTGCCACCCTGGCACTTGGCCTCTTCCCTGCATTTTCACACACTCAGGAAATTGGGTTGCTTTTTCTGAGAGATAGAGTATCTTCCGGAACCAACTCCTAGTGCTTAGCAGATTTCCCTCAGCTCCTCAGCACTCACCTGCCTTAGGTTGGACACCTGCTGCAGGAGACATTTAGGCATCTATGTAAATGCGTTCTTTGTCAGGTGTTCTTGTGGATTTAAGGGACAAATGGTACACCAGGAAAAGCTAAAACTGGATGAAAATGAAAAAAGATGCCAGGCATTCAAGAAAGACAGGATGGAAGAGATGGACTAAAGTCACCGAGACCATGGTATTGAAGGGCAAGGGGTCTGGCGTTTACCCTGAAGGAAAGTAAATCTGTTTTTCAAAATCTACCGTCCATCAGGTCCCCGCAAGGATGAACCATTGGCAGGTTCTGGCGGGAGTGAAGCACTGGTGGATGCCTCCGTGTGTTCCAGACTAGGGCTCCATGCAGATACTCAGTCCTCCCACCTAACTCCCAGCATCCCTTGCCCTCAGGTCTTGGGCTGGGAGTATAGAAAGAGGGTGCAGCTCCATTGCAGACAGTCCACAGCTGTCAGAGCTGAACTTATTTTTTCCTCACAAAGCCGTTTTACTTGGATTTTACATAAGTCAAAGCAGATGAAGCCACAGCATAGCCACTCTGCATCAGGTCACTGAGTGACAGCTGCAGATCCAAAGTTGTGGTTCTGGCCCTCAGGCTACCTTATAGAGCCCCTCAGCTGGCATGGCATGGTTTCCGGGTCCCCATTGTCCAAGAAGGCCTTGCAGCCTTTTTGGATGCGATCCTTTCCCTTGTCCACACCCATGCTGGCCATGAGGAACTGGTTTGTTGAGTAAGGAAGTTGTGTTCACAACAGTTCTGCATGGTGTTATTTTTGTTTTTTGTTTTTTTGGTTTTTTTGTTTGTTTGTTTGTTTGTTTGTTTGTTTTCTCAAAAGACCTGACCTAGAACAAGGATCTCTCTGTGTAGACCTGGTCTTCCTAGAACTCACCCTGTAGACAGGGCTGGCCTTGAACTCAGAGATCACCTGCCTTTACCTCCTAAGGACTGTGATTAAAGACGTGTGCCGCCTCCCCCCAGTTCTGCATGGTATTCTATCACTCTGAGGGAAGCTATTCTCTCTGGGGGTTGTTAGCCAGAAATGGAGAACGGAGAAGCATAGATCCCATCCTGTAGATGTTCAGATGCCATATCTTGCTTAGGATCTGAAAGGCTAATTGAGATTGGGGTAGTTGATGGGTAACAAGGAGAACCTTGAAGCAACTGTCCTCTGTGGCAAATGTTGAGAACCTGAGATATACAGGTCACATCCTTCTCAAAGCCCACAACCCACTTCTCCTGCAACCTCCTGAGCTCTAACAGCAGCACTCTGGGTGAACTAGACACCATTAGCCAGCCCAGGGGAGCTGCTACCTGGTACCCCAAGCAGCTCCTTCTACCCTCAAAATCATTGTCTGCTAATTGAAAATATAAGCTTCTTCTGGCAGCTAAGTCACAAAAGGCAAACTGACTGGACCAAGTCCTGAAATTCTCTCAAAGGAGCTGAGCGTTGCTATTCTCTCCTGGAAAGCTAATCTCCCAGAATTCCTCTTGCCTACTTTCTCTAGGCATCTGGTCAGACTGATCTCTGAAGCCTTGCCTCACATCCTTCTGCTTCTCCTGCTTTGTGCTTCTTCCCATCACTCTCCTCTTCCTGCTCTCCATTTTAGCATCATCTGTCCTCCTGCTGAAGACATCAGCCCATCATGAGAGTCTCCGGCTGTCTGCAATGCATGTAATGATTGGCATTTGTTAGCAGGATCATTCAGTACCTCGGGACCCTAGGATATGCCCCTGGGGGTAGCAACAATCTAGGGCTACAGAATGCAATGGCATTGGCCCCAGGGCCTGATGCAGGGAGGCAGCTTGAGATCTGTCAGAAGTCAGTTGGCCAACTCACCCTTACCACACAAACTGGGTGGAAAGCTCTTGGAACCATCTCCCCACTAAGGGCTTAAATTCCTTACCTGTGCAGTGACTGGCTTAAAATACCATGGATAAGGGCTCTTAAGATTTCCCAAGAGGGTACCATTGCCTGCCAAGCCAGGGTATGAGTAGTGAATGGCAGAGACACAGTACCACACTGCCAATCTCAGCTCCCCCAAGGAGTTCCATAATCCCTTAGAGATCATACCAGGATTTATGACTTTGATACCAAAAAAAAAAAAAAGAATTTGGGGACTTGCCAGTATAATAAAGCAGGTTGGAGATTTTATTGAGGCTATTTTAACATAGGCTTGTCGTTATTACTTTTCTATTGCTGCAATAAAACACCATGACCAAAGCAACTTACAGCAGAATGAGCTTATTATTTGGGGCTTATAGTTTCAGAGAGTTAGAATCCATGACCATCATGGAGGGGAGCATGGCAGCAGGCAGCAGGCTGCAGGCAGGCATGGACTGGAGCAGCCACTAAGAACTTGCATCTTGAGGCACAACCATGGACCAGAGAAAGCTAACTAAGAATAGCATGAGCTTTCAAAGTCCACTGCCAATGTCATATCTCCTCCAATAAGACCACACCCCTTAGTCCTTCCCAAATAGTTCCACCAATTAGGGACCAGGTATTTAAACATATGAGCCTATAGAGGCCATTCTCATTCAAACCACCACATTCCACTCCTTGGCTCCCAAAGGTCTGTGGCCCTATCATAATGCAAAATACAGTTGGTGGAACTTCAAAGGTTCCCATAGTCTTTCATAGTCTTAACACTTCTTAATTAAAAACTCCAAAGTCTCTTCTGAGACTCCAGGTAATCTTTTAACTCTGAATTCCTACAAAATCAAAATTAAGAAAAACAAATTATATACTTCCAACATATAATAATACAGAATATATACTGCCATTCCAAAAGAGAAGAACTGGGATATAGTGAGGAGATGCTGGACCAAAGAAAGACCGTGACTCAGCAGGGAAGACTCCAAATCCTATAACTCCATGTAAGAGGGTTTAGATGGCTCCATCCTCCTGCTGTGTTGATTGCAACACACTTCTCCCTCTTGTGCTGAAACTACTTACTCCCAGTAGTTTAAAAAACTGTCTAACAGCTGTTTTTCATTATAGACCTATGTAAGAAAGATCACTAATGACCAAAAGACAGGGTCAATATTAGGCTGTCTTGAAATCTCCTCTGCCAAGGAAAGTAATCCAATATTTTTCAATTTATCCTCAGGCAGATTCTTAGAACATGGGCAAAGGGCAGCCATGCTATTTGCCAAAATATTACAAGAATTGTCTCTAGCCCAATTGCTAATTTTGTTCCCCTCTGAAACATCTTGAACTGGGCCTCCATAGACCACATTGCTCTCAGCACTATTGTCTTCCAAGCTCCTACTGGGATGGCCTGCTAAACAAACCCTGCTGACAGAGTTTAGCCGTTTTCCCAGGCCAAAGTCCTGAAAACTTCTACATTCATCCAAAACAACCAATACAATCAGGCCTGTCACGGCAATAGCCCTCTCCCTGGTACCAACTTCTGTCTTAATTACTTTTCTATTGCTGTGTTAAGACACAATGACCAAGCAACTAATAGAAGAAAGAGATTATTTGGGGCTTACAGTTTCAGAGGGTTAGAGTTCATGACCATCGTGGCGGGGAGCATGACAGTAAGCAGGCAGGCATGGACTGGTGCAGTAGCTAAGAGATCAGGTCTTGAGGCACAAGCACAGTACAGACCGAGCTAACTGGGAATGGCAAGGACTTTCTGAAACCTCAAAGCCTGACTCCCATGACACACCTCCTCCAACAAGGTCACATCTCCTCATCCTTCCCAAATCATTCCAGCGACTGGGGACTACACATTCAACTATATGAGCTTATGGGGCCATTCTCATCCAGTCTGCCACAAGGCATGAGCATGAGCGTTAGGAGAAAGCGAGGTGCTCGGAAGGATACACGTGGGTGTGGAGATGTCTTCCCATGGGACAGTAAGAGAAAGTGGGTCACACAGAAGTATAGGCTTGGCTGCTCAAGGAAGAATCTCAGAAAGGCTTGTCCAATCAGAGCACAGGCTCCACGGGAGAGGCACAATTAACTGCCTTAGCATTACCTACAGGTGCTCTTTTGGTGGCTCTCAATTTACATATCAAAAGTTTCCAAGAGGTCTTTCTTCTTCCTTTTCTCTCTTTGTAAATGGGATTACAGGGAGGGTTGGAGATGCCTTGGATGGAAATATGTCTAATCTGAGAAGATAAAACTGGAGGCTACGAGAGCTGCACAAGGAGTTTAGTAGATGGCTTTTCCTACAAATGGGTTTTCTATAAGATTCCTAGAAAAAAGAATGCAGTGTCCTGGCTTGGAGGGGAGGGAAGAACATTGATTAGCAGTTGGTGATTGTGGTGAAATGCTCCCTTCCTGGTCCTGAGTGGCTTTGAGGCAATTCCAGTCTGAGGAGTTCCTCTCTCTGCCTCATGTACTCAAGGTTTTTCCTGTCTTTTTGTGTGGCATCAAGAGGACACGCCAGTTGGTCAGCCAAATGTTTGTGAGTGCACATGGCTGTTTGGAAAGCAATAGAGGGGTTGACCACTGAGAAATCATGGCCACTGGAGGGTGGGAAAGGAAAGCCACAGGCCTGGTTCATGTCTACAGCAATGGCAAAGGGCTGCTTAACTACCTAGGTGATATGGGCCAGTGGTCTCTTTCCTGTTGCTCTGGGGTACAGAGGCTCAGGGCGAGTGGTACAAGCCCAATTGTGTTGGTTAGTTTTATGTCAAATTGACACAAGCTAGTGTCATTTAGGAAAGGGCTGTAATTGAGAAAATTGCTCTTCTAGATTGGCCTAGGAGTGCTTCTCCTTGACTAATGATTTACGTGGGAGGACCCAGACCACTGTGGGGTGTCCTAACCTTGGACAGGTGGTCGTGAGTTGTGTGAGAAAACTGGCTGAGCAAGCCATGAAGAGCAAGTCAAAAAGAAACATCCTTCTATGGCCTTTGCTTCCCTTCCTGCCTTCAGGTTCCTGTCAAGTACCTGTCTTGATTTCCCTCAATCTTGGCGTGTAACCTCAGAGTTCTAAGATGAAATAAACCCTTTCTTCCTCAAGTTGCTTTTAGTCATGGTGCTTTATCACAGCAATAGAAACTCAGATAGAAATTGGTACTAGGAATGAAGTGTTGCTATGGAAGACCACCATGTTTTTGAGAGGATTGTGGTAGGCTTTTGGAAGTCGGTCCAGAAAGCCAATGCATTCTCAGAGCATCGTGAGCTGCGATGGAAACTTAGAAGATACTACTGAGGAGTGCAGACAATGGAGGCCTAACTTGGGGAGCTTCAGGAAGACGTAAGAACTCTATCAGAGCTGCTTACATGATATTTTCATTAAGAACCACCAAGGTGAAACCTTTGATTTGCTGGGACAATTGATTCTGGTTAGCTAGGGCTGTGATTTATTACTAATAAGAGGCCAGCATCATTGACACAAATTTTTTTCTGGCAACTGTTTTCTCAGGGTCAGCACACAGAAGCTATGGTCCAGAGGGGGACAAGTATATACCACATGGCAGCAGTCAAACCTGGTAACGTGTAACAATCCCCCGGCTGGTACTGGTTCTGAAGGCAGGAAGGGGTCATAGAGGGCACCTGAAGCTTGGTACTGGGAGAAACTGGGAGAACCACTGGTGGATGTGCGGCTGCATGCAGCTCCAGGACTGAAGGGGTCATGGAGAGAAACTGAAACTTGGACCATGTGACAGAGTCAGAGACCCTGAAGAGATCCCAGAAGAGGCTGTTTGTGAAGGCACAGACCAGTTGCAGCAGACACCCCAACATTTTGGAGAGGCCAGCACTATGAGACGACTGTGAAGGACGGTGGCACTGTGGAGTGGAACCAGCCTGGTCCTGAGATGGGCTGTGCTGTAAATGGCAGAGCTGGAGAGCTGGGCTTCGGCCTTTGGAGCCCAGAGGATCATGCATGGGTCCCAGATGCTGAGCTTTACACTGTTGGGACTTGATTATAACTGTGCCCTGGTTCTTCCCTCCTGGAGTAGAAAATAAATATGTGATTTATTTTGATTTTACAGAAACCTACAGCTTAGAGACTTTGAACTTTTAAAGAAACTAGGGAGTTTCAGAGAGATTTGGGGATTTTAGAAAGACTTTGGATGCTTTAAAGAGACTGAACTTTTAAAATATTTGAATTTAAAAGAAATCGGTAAGAGCTTTTGAAGTTGTGATGTTTTATTTTGTACTAGTGATATAATATATAAGATCTCCAGGTCAAACAAGAGAGGGAAGTTTATGGTTTAATAGTGATGTGTTTATACATCAACCCCACACAAGCTAGAGTCATTTGAGAACAGAGAACTCAATTGAGAACATGCCCCCATCAGATTGGCCTCTGGACAAGCCCAACGGCATTTTCTCAATAATGATTGATGTGTGAGGGCCCAGACCACTCTGGGTAATGCCAACCCCAGCCAGATGGTCCTGAATTGTGTGAGAAAGCAGGCTGAGCAAGTCATGGGGAGCAAGCCAGTAAGCAGTATCCTTCCATGGCTTCTGCTTCATTCCTGCCTCTAGGTTTTCTGCCTTGAGTTCCTGCCCTGACTTCCCTCAGTGATAGAGTGTGACCTAAGAGCTGTAAGATTAAATAAATCCTTTCCTCCCCAAGTAGCTTTTTGTTATGATTTTTATCACAGCAATAGACGTTCACCTAGATGTCCACTGCAGAAACTGACAAAGAGCCGTGACAACCTCATGTCCCTGAGCAGCTAGGAGTTGGTAGGTGAGGGGAAGGTCTCACATAAGGACACACCCCACTAAGGGAGGCAATGCATATATAGTTAGCAAAGTCTACCTGGGATTGTTCCCACGGGTCCCGCCCAGATCATCTAAGAAAACTAATCTCCAGAAAGATGAGTTGTGTCACCTGTGACTTGGCCATTCTGGGGGAGCGGGTCCCTATTGAAGATACACAGCTTCTATCAAAACTCCAGGACCAAGTGACGTGACAGAACTGGGGCTCAGCTTCTACTTGACTGTAACTCACCAGGCCAGGTTCACTACCCTATGATCTTGACATCCCCATTGGAATCTTGTCCCAGTGGGCTCTAGCTTTGGCTGGAACTCTGGGAAATACAAGGAAAACTAACAGATGGGGAAAAGTGTATACTGTGGATGCAGCTCTGGGGTAGACACCTTCAGTGCCAGGAAGTGGGGTGGAGCTTTATGGCTCAACAGGGCCCAAGAAGGGAGGTAGGGGGTGGTGGGGCTCCTGAGGGTTGTTGCAAGGCTCCAACCAGAAAGAAAACAAGCCCTCACAGCATCAGAACTAAGACCCACAACTGGATTTGAAGGTCTCTGTTTAGGAAAACTGAAACACGTATTCAGAGAAAATGTGAGTCCCTGCTTTGGCAACAGAGCCATGCATAGCAGCCAGAAGGCAAAGCAAGCTCGGTCTATCTGTGATGAGGCACGAGTCATCGTGTCTGTCTACAGGACAGAATCATTCAGTCTCGGAAAGGAGTGACTGAGCAGTGTGCTCACCACAAGATAATGACAAGAATATGTGGTCACGCTGTGTTACTCAGCTGGAAGCAGCCATTCCACGAGGCACACATTCCGGCACCCCGAAGCTGGGTGTGGTGGCACACGCCTACAGTCCCAACACTCACGCGGTAGAGGCAGCAGAGAATTGAGCTCCAGGCCGATCTCTGCTATACAACAAGTCTGAAGCTAGCCTGGGCTAGGTGAGACCCTGTCTCAAAACAGAGACCAATGACCACAAAAGTAATCAATTAATTAAAAATAGGTGAAAGGTGAAAACAGTATAGCCAGAGCACCCAGTGACACGCCTAGCATGTGAGAAGCCCTGAGTTTCAACTCTGGGGCTCTAAGGACAAAAGAAGGAAGGGCAAGGAAGGGGAAGATGACCCACCAGGACCACGGCAGCGGCAGCAGCTTAATAGTGAAGCCACCCAGCCCCCACACACACCCACTTACTTTCGCACGCTCATTCACTCTCACAGACACCCTCACATGGAGAAAGAACCTCCAGGGTGGGGGTGGGGGCAGTGTGCCATGTGCTGGGGGCGGTTTCAGCCTTGCCAGCCACACTTTATAAATTTTGCATCATCTTGGCTATGAATAGCTCCTTCTGCAGCAAGGCAGACAGATCAAAGGGAGGAGAAGGGCCCGAGGAAAGCTGGGGGAGGGTCAAGATGCACACTGAATCCCTACCGAAGGGTTTGGAGCCTGAGGGAAGGCAGTGTGGGGAGATGGCATTGGAGGAGGAGAAGGTATCCCTCCCCCCCCCCATCAAGGTGTACTCCCAAGGCCAATAGGTGTCCCCGCAGGGACCTGGAGAACCCGTGTGCTTCCGAGATCATGCCATAGGGAGCGTGGAGTAACACCTGAGCTGACCTGAGGCCCAGAGCTCTGGCCAATAGAGGCTATTTTAGGATGAGCACCATGAGCGCCTTGGCCAGTCAAAAGGATGCATGATGGGGCGCATGTATCTATGTATACCCTAGAAAGTTGTAGCAGGAAGTGTGATCCAGTAAGGTACAGGTCATGGGGGTTAGGAAGGCAAAGCTGATGATGTCATAGCCACTTTTATAGCATCTGTGACTGGGGAGCCTGGGTTCAAATCCTAGCTCTATTCTTTCCTAGGTGTGTGACTTTTGGCAAAATACATGACCTCTCTGTGCCTCAGTTTCCCCAATGGTGTTAACTTAGAAGAAAGTCACAAAAGCCCCTGAGCTGGGTGGCGGTCAAGAGAAGTTCCTGGCCCCCCACTTCTGTCAAAGCTATCTGCATGCCAGCCCACTTTGCCACCCCACCTGAGGGGAACTGGCATAAAATACTGGACACAAGCTGGTCTCGTACCCGGCCACATGAGCACATGTCACCACGTCACCAGGGCTGTGGCCTGCCAGTTAGAGTCGAGGAAGCCACTGCCCAACAGCCCTCCCCACCCAAGAGACACCCAGTTTTCAGAGCTTATAGCCTGCCTCTGCCAGCTTACCACCTAAACCACCTTCTCGTGTCCCCTGATCAGGGTCTCAGGCCACTCTCAACCTTCTGTCTTCCTCACTATCACACACATAAATGTTCCCAGTTACCTGAGTTGGCGATACCTTTACCGTGTCCGAGCACCTCCCCACACCAGGAGCTGCTCTACTTCCTAACAGATCCTCCAAGGGAAAGGCCATTGCTATCCTGACTCCTCCCATGGGCTGAAGGAAGATGGGCAAGGCTCAGGCCTCACCACACCTGGCACCTTCAGTTAGGGCTCTTCCATGCACGTTCTGGGATGGTGGCCAAGTCCCTTCCGCTCCTCAGACCTGAGTTTCCCAAGCAATATCAGACCCGGGTGCAAGCAGCAAGGCCTCTAGAGTCCAACCCCAACCTTCTGCTTGCTGGCTGGAGAGATGAGTACCCAGCCAAGCATGTATTTGTCTTCCTGGGGTGGCTGATTCTACCTGGACCTCCATTCGAGAGCTGAGTCTAGCACTCAGTAAGTGCTCGGAAGGTAAGCGTTACTTCTCTCTGTTGTTTCCCTCCTCGGCCACCATCATTCCCCCCAGGGCAGGTGGTCTGGGTCCAAAGTGAGGGCAGGTGAGGAACCCAGCCCCTCCAAGGGACCAGTGGTCACCCTCCTGCCACTCTCCGCTGGCCTCCTAGGGGCTCCACCTGGGAACTTCCTCCAAAATGAGACATGCCCTCCCTGAGGGGAAGAGGTCCATGAGACTAAGAAAACAGATGAACAAGTCCAGGAAAGCTGGTCTTACAGACTCACAAGGCCCCACAATGGTTCAGGTTTCTGAGCACAGGGGGAAAAGAAGCAGCTGCTAGGCGAGCAGACTCCTTCGCCCACAGAGCTGCCTGGGAGACTCTGGCCTGGCAAGCTGCACGCGCGTCCTTAGGAGGGACTCGGGGGGGTGCCGCTTTTCTGAGTCTTCACCCATGCTGAGGTGGACATTTCAGCGATGTGGCTGTCTTAGCATCATCCCTGCTCCTAAAAGTGACCCTCACTCGTACTCCTGTGAGAACCCAGGAAATCCCTGCTTCACCAAGCGGGACTTGAGTGGCATCGCTGCTTTGATCTGTCGTCGATGCCCCTTGTAGGGTGGGCACACATGTGTTCATGTCTTCCTGGAGTCAGGCAACATAGTCCTACCTCCCCAAACATCTTTCTTCCTCTCTCTGGCAAGTCAGAGGGACCTTCAGAGATGCATGATTCAGAGATGGACTGGGAAAGATGGCTTCACTGTCACTCAAGGCCCATGGCCTCATGTCCCAGCCCCCAAACCTGGTCAACTTGGTGGGTGTGAGGTGGGTTGCTGGTGTTAGGGCCCTTCCAAAAGCAATGTACTTTTTTCTGTATTTTTGCTTTGAGACAGAGTCTCGTTATGTAGCCTAGGCTGCCTGGGAACTGTTGATTCTGCCTCAGCCTATGATGCTGGGAGTTGTGCCCTATCACACTCAGGTCCCAGGGCTGCACCTTGACTCCTTCCGTGAGCTTAAACAGGCCACCTTGCCTTGCTTTGCCTCAGTTTCCTCACCTTCCAGACAATCCCAATATGTATCTAATCCTAGAATCTCACCATGAAACTTAAAGAACAGAAACTGAGAAACGTGCTCAATAGACAATCGTGCTCCTATCGTTGGGGACACCACCATTACTTCCCACCCCTGTGCCTCCCTCTAAGGCAGACCCCAGCCACTCAGCTCAGGCGGAAACTTTCCTCTCCAGGCATATCAAATACCCCTCCGCAGCTGTGATCAAACGCCAGGACCAAGGCAACCTACAGAAGGAAGAGTTTGTTTAGATCTGGAGTTCCAAAGAGATAAGGGTTCATAACGGCAGAAGGGTGTAGCGCCAAGTGGAGGCTCTGCCAGCATGAGCAGGAAACTGAGAGATCCCACCTTCAGCCACAAACACAGCAGAGAAAGAGTGGACTGGAAGTGAGTAAGGCTATGAACTCTCAAAACCCACTCCCATGGACATAGCTCCTCCAGCAAGGCTGCACCTCCCATAACCTCCCCAAACACCACCACCATCGGGGAACCAAGTATTCAAATGCCTGAACCTATAGGTGACACTTCTCCCTCAAGCTACCACACGGGCTGACATTGGGGGTACCTTCATCCGCCTCAGCTGACGTGCAACAGACGTATCAGGAAGGAAGGCAAGGGTTGGAGACCATACCCACTCACCCATAGAGTGGATAGGGAGAGGCTGGCAGCAAGGTCCTGCGCATAAGCCTGGACTGAGGTCTCTGATGTGCTGTCTAGAGGCCTTTTTCTTTCTGTGTGTTGAAGGCTTAGAGCAGGTCCACCTCAGCCTTCAGTCCTCTGCTCCCCATCCGCCTCCCAACCCTATAGGCACAGACATCTAGGTGTGGGAGCCTGAGGTCCCAGCTCGCCTGGGAATGTCTCACACTCGGGAATCGAGGCCAGCTGGCCTGGAACAGGTGCAAAGAGCCAAACATAGTTGGGTTCCAATCCCAAACCCACCTCAAAAATACAGTTGTACCCACTCTGTGACAGTGATGTTAGGAACAGGGTTGACAGGCCTCTCTGGGGAACAACGGGTGCTCCCTGAGAGAGAAGCCCAGCCACTGGCATCTAGAAAGTCTACTGGAATCTGTTCCCCACCCATATCCCACCTTATGAGCCTTCTTTCTGACCGAGCAAACCTTCCACTGACTTTGGACACCTTGGATGACCCGTGTCTGACTGTCTGTCTCTTCCATCAAACCAGAGACCTCCCAAGGAGCAGAAACTGTGGCTCTGCTTTTCTCTGTGATGGCAGTGGAATGAGCAGAAGAGCTCAGAGCATGCGTAGCTGTGGGATGAATGATAGCGTTCACCATGGGTACACTGCAGTATGACTGCAAAGGTGGTGTTTGCATTAAATGAGGGCTCTGTCTTCCCAGATCCTGAGCATGCAGCACAACGGTGGGAGAGGGGGAAAGGCGAAGTTCTGCATGTCTTAAGACCAGGACTCAAGATACCCTACATCTTCTACCCCGGCCCTGGGACTTCCTCTGCTATCTCAGGAGCTAGCCTATGCCAAACTGCTGCAGGTTAAGTTTAAAGAATGTTAGTGATCATGGGATACCTAACTGACACCACTATGTCCACATGTCCCTGTTTTGTAAGTTAGTAAGTTGACAGTTAGGTGGGGGGAACCCTAGGTTTCATGTCCATCTGGAACGTACACACTCAGGACTGGGAGTAAGAGACACAATCTCCAGCCCTGGGTTACACCATCGAAAACACCAGTAAGGGGCTGGAGAGTTTGCGCAGCAGTTAGAGATGCATGCTGCCCTTGCAAAGGACTGGGGTTTTGTTCCCAGCTCCAACAACCACCAATAACTACTATTACAGGGGATCCTACCTGCTTCTGGTCTCTACAGGCATCAGTACACATGTGGTACACACGCATACACTCAGGGGCACACACGCACGCGCTTGCACACACATACACATATTCATTAATTTTGCAATAGCTGCTCATGGGGTCAAACCAGCACCTTGGCCCCAGAGAGAGGAAGGAAGAGACACCAACTTCTCTCTGTCAGCCTTGCTGATCCAGCTGTTCAGGAAGGCAGCTATGTTCCTACTCCAAGGGTGGAAGGGTGTGGCGACAGGGAGCTCAGCTCCCACATCTGGCCCCATAGTGCACCTGCAATTCCACTGGCTGCTGTCACCATTTAACACACCTCTGCAGCAGCAAAGCCTTCAGACAGGTGACCCACTCTTTGATAGCTCACGACACGCTCCTACAACCCTCATAGCCTAGCCAAGGTAATTTCTTTCTAGTCCTGCTCTTTGTTCTTTAGCCCCAGGCCGAATCAGCTCCTTTGAGAGACTTCCAGGGCCATATCGCTCAGAGCTAGAAGCCCAGGACAGAACAGCTTGTCCCTCCACCCCGTGAGATCATGTTAAGACATCTGTTTTGCAGATGAAGAAACTGAGGCACAAGGTATAAAGTAACTGGCTAAGCAGAACCTAGTTGGCAAGAGGCATGAAGGTTGAAACGGTGTCCTCTAAAACCTGAGGATTTCCCTGAGCAGCAGGAGGGACGCTGGTACCGTAGGCTGCTATTTTTTAGCTCTGCGCCCAGCTCATGAGACAATCTTAGCTTCCATCCTTGGTCACATAGCCACCCTTGAGCTTTGATTTCTCATGCTGAAGTCCTGGCTCATGGTTGATTCCCTCACAGGGAATCACTGTCCCTGCGACAAAAAGACAGTGGTAGGCTCCCACTGACCCTCCTGAGTCATGGCCCAGAAACAGCCCTTCCACTCTGAGGCCTGCGACTTTCAGGGCACAGGGTGACCCCACCTGAAAGTTGCAGCCATTCTTCCTCTGTGGTGGTTAGAGTCACAGACCCAGCACAGGACTGGTAATAGCAGGCTGGGACCTCGTAGGAGAGAAGGACATTTAGTGGACTTTCAGTCAGCTCCTCAGCAGGGGACCTTGAGCATCTGAGTACTCCTCGTCTGCCCCGACCCAGGAGCTGTAGCCTGGTCCAACAAAGTCCACCAATGCCTATGGGTTTACTCTCTTAACTTCCTTTTGTAAGGAGGATACACTAGGCCTCCAGCATCCTCCCCTGCCTCTTCCTCGTGGGATCCTAGGTATGAGAGCTTCCCTCCACTGCCGTTGCCCTTGCTGCTAACACATCCAGAGTCGTTGAGTGTCCAGCCTCTGGGCGGTATTGCTCTCAGAGCCTCTCACGCCCTAGCTGCTCGAATTCATATTAAGCCACACCCCCTCATCGCAGAGTCTGTGCCTCAGGTGCACAAGTCACACTTACTTGCACAACAGCTATGGGGCTGGTAGATGCCGTGGGGAGGAGATTGAGAACCTATCCTTCACCGCAGAGAGTTCTTTTCGACAGATCTGGAGGATGAATCCTGACTAACCCCAGGCATTAGAGGATTGCACTCTCGGATAGGAGGGCAATCCGGATGTCACATTTCTCTCCCCATGGACTGGTTGATTCTGCCGACCTGGCTGGCTCAGAGAGTGTCCCTCCCCTGTCCCCTGCGTGTGTACCTCTCTAGAACTTGCTTACCTTGTTAGAGAGGACAATCTTCCCCACTTCAAGAGGACTGTTCTTCCATCAAAGATACCTGAATACCTTCAACCCTGCTAGAACCTCCATACTGCAGGAATTGCATCCTCCGATGCCAGTGGCTAGTGTACGGTTACCTTCAGGCACACAGGGGCAGCTGGTGAGGATGGTCCTCCTGGCCAGAGAAACAAGAAAGGGAGATTGAAGTCTGTGAAGGACACGATGGCTGGAACTGAGGTAGTCAGGCAAAATATGCCAAAACACAAGATGGAAGCAACCTGGCTCTCCCTTAAGCTGTGGAGCTGTCTCCATCCTTGCTGCTTTCCTTTTCTTTTGAGACAGTCTCCCTATGTAGCCCTGGCTGACTTAGAACTCTATAAATTCCAGGCTAGCCTCTGCCTCCAGAGCGTTTGGGTGGCACACATTTTTAATCCCAGCACTCAGCTCAGTTTTTCTGCTTATCCAACACTATTTCAAGTTTCCATGTAGTTTAGGCTATGCCCGTGGCTCTGGTATTCACTCCAGTTGGGAGCTCATTACTTGGGTCCTCTTGGGTCCTGCATGAAGGTTTCCCTTCAGTCTGACTGTCTCTCCCATTTCACTGGACTCTGCCTGCCAGGCTCTCTGCCGGGAGACCTCCTCCCGAGTGTGTGCAGGTGCTGCCGGCATGCTCTCTGGTTGACAGCCTTTCTAAACTTCTAGCACATCTTTTCTGCTCTTCTCACTTCCGTCCATTCTTCTCTTCTGTCTCTAATGGATTTCTGAGCTTTGGTTGGCTCCTTTTAGATGGTTTTTTGGGTTTTGTGGCATGTGTTGTTTCAACACCTTCTCTGTCCCTCCCTCTTTCTTGAAGGACTCAGGCTGGCTTCCAACTCCATCCTCCTACCTCAACAGCCCCCTCAAGCGCTGGGATTACAGGTGTGCACCCCCACACCCCACTATTTTCATTTTGTGTGGGATTGAACTGTGAGCCTTGCAGATAGTCTTTGTGGAAATGGGTTTTCTGGACTCTCAGGGAAGGTCAAGTTGGAATCACCTACACTCCAGTTTTCTGTCATTTTGCAGTTTTATTCCCATCTTTTCTTTCACACATACCACCTTCTCTTCTTCCTGCTTTCCCATCTGTGTCTCTTTCCTTTCTAGTTTAGCTCTTACTGGCTCGCTGTGTCCAGTTAGGATCTCGCTTTCATCTGTCTCTGTGTATGACTGCCCTGGGGGCTTTTACTCCAGTATTACTGATGCCTGGGGCCTGCACTGACCCAGCCCTCCCTGCCTTGAGTGGACTCTGATGACCTCACTTGCAGTTTCCCCTAATGGCAGCAGTGTAGGCCACTAACCTGAAGCACTTTTGACCTGGTGCCCCTCCGCTATTTCTTTCTTCCACTGCTCTGGGTTTCTCGGAAGACAATATCAGTGTAAGAGGAGGGGCCCCGATCCTCAGGCCTAGATCCCCATCCCGCTGCAGGGGACTGGGCAGGGGCAGAATGAGCTCTAATACGAGCTATGAGGATACTTTGTTATGGCAGCCTGTTCTCGTGTTGCTGACACAGCGCCACTAGAGGTGTGGCTCAATGGCAGAGCACCTGCCTTTGGTGGCAAGGCTCTGGGTACCACACCAGCACTACAAGAGACAACACAAAACAAACAAACAGAGCCAAGAGAGTATGCAAAGCTGACATAAGGAGAGAAATACTGCCATCAAGATTCTCACAATACGGGGACTGGAGAGATGGCTTAGAGGTTAAGAGCATTGCCTGCGCTTCCAAAGGTCCTGAGTTCAATTCCCAGCAACCACATAGTGGCTCACAACCATCTGTAATGGGGTCTGGTGCCCTCTTCTGGCCTGCAGGCATACACACAGACAGAATATTGTATACATAATAAATAAATAAATATTTAAAAAAAGATTCTCACAATAGCAGCCTTTGCCTGGTTCTGGTGGAGATGGCCAGGACAATAACCCAACATGGCTGAGACCCCATCCCACAATGACACTGTGTCCGGTGATTACCTAGAAGGTGACCAAGTTAGTCCTGAGTTCCTAGCTCTAGTGCAGAGAGAGCTGAGTGCAAGTGTGCCTACAGCTCTCAGCTGCATTGGGTGAGACTTCTGAGAAGGATGAGAATTTGAAAGGAATCAAAAAGGGACCAGGTAAGTCGGAAATCCACAAAGATGGGGGTGGGGAAGAGATTGGTTTCTCTGATGCTATTGACAATGATTCCTGGAGACTCTGGCCATCAGGAGATCGGGGTCAGAAGAAGGACAGTCTTACTGTGGCCTCAGAGCAGAAACCCTGGAAGGCTCCAGGTGGTAAAGAAAGTCTCTGAGCGGCTTGCAGATGTGTGGAAGTGCTTCTGAATCAGCCGTCAGTGCAGGGCTGTAGGGCTGATGGGCGCAGCTTCTGACCTTGGTAACTGAGAAAATCAAGGCGGGCTTGTGAAAATTCTGGGATTCCATGTGAATTCCGAGTAGCATTGGCCCACAATGGACTGGGTGAAAACAGAGGACTCAAGCATAGTGTGAAGGGGACGGCAAAGCTGCCATGTTTGTCACAGTGGCGGGCAGAAGCAATGGTTGCTGGTGATGTCTGGTAGTATTGCACATCCGGTTACCAGCGGTCCCCCCCATCACAGCAGACTAGGAGTTCAGCATGTGTGGTCTTCTCTCGATTGCCCAGTGGTCTTGGCTGTGCACCTATCTAATTTCTCCAGAAGGACTGGCCCGTGTTTAGGTTAAACAACCATTGGGTGTGAACCAAACTTCAAGCGATCATATTGACCATGTGGATATCTTTAGAGCAAGCTGAGGATAAAGTCAGAGAATGTAATTTGTTAAAAGGTCATTTAATTTTTAGGAGAACAGTTACACATGCCTAGTTTGGATTAAAAAGAAAAGAATTCAAGAAAAATGATTTCACATCAGAGAAAGTAGTTTGATTTACTAGTGAACAATTGTCCTCTAGATTTATGGGTTGACAAATTGTCAGTATTTGTTATTAATATTTTCTAGCTCCAAATAGTGATGGGTCCCTGCAACCTCAGCACTCAAAGGCTGAGGCACCAGGACTTGTGTGAATTGAGACCCTGTATTGAAAAAAAAAAAGCCTTTATAGTTAGAAAATTGGTATGATGCTGTTCAATTACATCTCCTCACTGTATGATCATTGTTGGGTAGTTACATAACATCAGCAAAGAAATGTCATTCGTGGAGCTGGAGCGATGTCTCTGTGGTTTAAAAACCAGTGTGATCTCTTGCAGAGGACCTGACTCACAATCCCTGTAACTTCTAATAAAGTATTTCTTCTAAATGCTAATAATGACTTTTTATAAATCAGTGTTATGGCCTGATCTTCCTTAGTTTAAGTTTTAAAAATTAAAATATTTGTATTGTTTATGCTAATAGCAATATATACATATTCTTCTCCCTGCGTGGTCTGGATATTCCAAGCCATTATCTAAAAAAAATGGGGTGGGGAAAGGGACCATTCCTGCAGCTTCTAGGTTCCTCCCAGGGAGGGTTGGCTCAGCAGTTCAAACACTTGGAAACTTTTAAACCCTGCAGACCTTCTCAGTGGGTGAAAGTGTCTGGGGCTAAAGGTTGGTTAAGGGTGTGGCCTCCTACTTGCCCTTAGGCTTATCAAAGCCCTTGAAAGATTTGAAATTTAAAATAGGACTAAATAAACCATCCACCCTTCTAAGAGATAAGATATCAGCTGGGAAAGGCAGATAAAAAAAAATCTTTTCTCCCCAGGGGGCCAAGACAAGAGAAAGGAGTTGGTCCACAGAGACCCAGGGCAGGTGGGCTCCTCTTAAGAGAGTGACAATAGGCCTCGTGGGAGATTCCCTGGGTGGCCAGACTGCCTGGAATGGGGGGGGTCCCAAAATGGCTCAGGATTTGGATTATCTAAACGGTGTCTGACGGGAGTGATTCTCATGCCTTTCTGGTCCCTGGCCTATGTGGAGAATTAGAGAACCTGTTTTCCTTTGGGTTTTGTTGTTGTTGTTTGGTTTTGTTTCTCGTGTAGCCTTGGCTGTCCTAGAACTCTGTAGACCAGCCTGGCCTCGGACTCTTAGAGATTCCCCTGTCTCTGCCTCCTGAGTGCAGGGATTGAAGGCGTGCGCCACCACCTCTGATTTGAGAAGTGGTTTTCTTAGCCCAGAAGGCCGTGGTGGCAGAGAGGAGCCTTTGAATGGACCGACAACGCATAACCCCCAGGGAGGCCATATGCTAGCCTGTTGCTAAAGGCTGGCAGGGCAGGTTTTAGGAGGGAGGACTAGGACCTACATGTAAGCAGAAGAAGTGAGCCGGGGAAAAGCCTGCATTTGCTGTTTCTCTTCTCCCCAGTCAGCTCCCAGCCTCCCTGCCGTTGAGATGGAGGCAATTCAACTCCTAGTGAACACTCCACGCAGGGCCAGTTGAGGGGTCAGACTACTGCCTCCACTATTGTCCCCCTTGGTGACGGTCACTAGGGAAAGCCTTCGTTGAGTCCCAGGAGGGAAGAAAGTGTCACCTCAGGCAGCCAGTTACAACAGGATAAGACCAGAAAGCAAAACTTAACTTAGTTCAGCCCAAACGTGTACACACACACACACACACACACACACACACACACACACACACAATTTGAAGCGCCATTAACTATGCTATTTTGTAACTGACTTTGAATTTAAGAAGTGCTTGTTCATAGTTGGATAAATGGAATAATATTTTTAAAAAGAAACTTTAAAACTGAGCTTAGGTGGGGCATTTCTTTTCTTTTTTGGCAGTGGTGGGAATTAAACCCAAGGACTCTTGCACACGAGTGCTCCCGCTGCACCTCATCGAGAAGACTCAGCAGCCTGAAGGGACACTAGCAGGCAGCCGTGGGACCATCACCACATCATGATGATAAAGAGCGCTTCCTTTACCACAGAGGCTCCGTCTACCTGTTTGTAGATGATCCCTAACCTGGCAAACTCGTTTCCTGTCACTCTAGTTTGTCTTTTTCAGAGCAGCATGTGTGATAATGGGAACACTAGTCCGTCAAGAGTTTCGTCTCAACACTTCGGAGACAGATCCAGAAGCCCCCTCCTTTTCTTTCCTTTTCTTTCTTTCTTTTTTTTTTTTAAAGATTTATTTGGGGCTGGAGAGATGGCTCAGTGGTAAAGAGCTCTGACTGCTCTTCCAGAGGTCCTGAGTTCAATTCCCAGCAACCACATGGAGGCTCACAACCATCTGTAATGAGATCTGGTGCCCTCTTCTATACATGGAGACAGAATGTTGAATACATAATTAATAAATAAATAAATAAATCTTAAAAAAAGAAAAAAAAGATTTATTTATTTATCATGTATACAGCATTCTACCTGCATGTGTGTCTGCAGGCCAGAAGAGGGCGCCAGAGCTCATTACAGATGGTTGTGAGCCTCCATGTGGTTGCTGGGAATTGAACTCAGGTCTGCTGGAAGAACAACCAGTGCTCTTAACCGCTGAGCCATCTCTCCAGCCCCCAAGCCCCTCCTTTTCAGTGCTGAATCCTATTCCACAGCATGGCACACCCCAGCGTGGCACACCACAGTGTGCTCATCACTCACTCAGCTGCTGATACTTAGGCTGCTTCCCTGTTTATTGTAAACAAAACTCCATGCAGTCACAAGCTTGGATCTCTAGCAGGTTAGGGGCTGAGATTAAGTTTTCTAGTTGTGCAATCTAAGTGTGTTTGCCTTGAAAAGAGGGTGTCAGAACGCTCTTCAAAGCAACTACAGCATTCTACGCTCCAGACAGCAATCTATCCGCTATTGCCCGCTTTTGTCTGGAAACTAAACTCTAACCCGTTCCCTGCTCACACAGACAGGTCTCTGGAGAGCATTTCTGAAACTTTGATGTTTAGAACTGTCCCCTGCTGCTTAACATTTGGGTCACTTCCATTTTGTTCCTGATCATAGATGTGACTAGGAAGATGTCTTGTATATGAATTTCAGTGCACATCTCTGGCTGTTTCCTAAAGGTAGGATTCCTTGGCAAAAGACTAATTTGTTTGTTTATAATCCTTTGCAAGCGTGCCGGCATGTTATATGAGAACGGTGGCGGCGAAGGGTTCCGACAGTCTGATTTGCAGGACACACGTTTTCTCTCGCTTTCTTTCTAGTTTTAGAGTCACATTCCCTGCTCTGCTTTCAGTACATTTTATCCTCAAGCACATTAAGCTGTTTCAGCATCCAGCATGTCAGCCTGTGCGCTGCGGCCTCTGTCTTTGGTGTTATGCGTCTCTACCCAGAGGCTGTGAAAGCAGTCCGGTTTTTTTTTTTTCAAGGTGTCAGCTTTAATATTTAGCACTTTACATAGTTATATCTAACTATAAAATACAGGAGAGCTTAGCAAAGAGAATATGACATGTGCCCAAGTTTATCAGATAATAGCAAGGGGAAAAGAGTAAGGAAAAAGAAAAATATTCCCAAAATATCCATGGAGGACAGGAGCCACGGGGGACGTGGATTCACATCGTTCCCTGCCTGAAGAATGTAGAAGCAGAAACGATGCACCTGGCCTCCAACGGGGGGAGCCTTTGAGAGCAGGGTGGAGGGAAAGTTGATGATGCACTGGGGCTTCAACGGGACCACTGTAACATTATTTCTTTAGGGAAGAGATGGACCCTGTGGGATTCATTTAGAGCTTGGTTTAAACCAGACTTTGATTGATTCCCTACACTCTTTGGATATACATGTTGTGTGTGGCATATAAAGATTGAGCTATGATAAAATTTACATGACAGCCCATCATCTTAACTGGTTCAAGTATGTGGTTCTGTGGTATTGGATATAATCACAATGCTGTGTGGCCATCCCTACCTTCATCTCTAGAACTCTCTGCTCTCCCTATCCTGAAATTCCGGACGTATTAAACACATCTCCAATAGTTCCTCCAGCCCCAACTCCACCCTTCTCTCTGCCTCCACAAGTTTTATGCATCTGTCCGTCCTATGAGTGGAATCGGGTTGTGTTTATGTTTTTACCGTGGACTTGTGTCAGAATTCCCATTCTTTTAAAGGCTAAGTAACATCTTATTGACTGTATAAATCATATTTTTATCTTTCTATTGATCAAGAAACTCCATTAGAATTTTAGAGAAATTTTTAAAAATTACCTTCTTGCTGTAACTGGAGGTTTCTCGCCCACCCACCAGTTCCTGAATAACCCCTCTGAGGCTTTATATTAATTACAAACTGTTTGTCCTACTAGCTCAGGTTTATTAATAACTAGCTCTTCCAACTTAAATTAACCCATTTCTATTATTCTATATATTTTACCATGAGGCTCATGACTTGTTGCCTCCCATCTTGCTTCTCTGACAGCTGCTGGTGTCTCCCTGACTCCACCCTTTTGCTCCCTGTATTTGTTTGGATTTCCCACCTGGCTCTATTCTGCCTGACTATTCATCAAATCAGCTTCTTAGATTAACCAATGATAATAAAACCTATTCACAGCATACAGAGAGACATCCCACATCGTCTTGCTCCCCTGTATGTCTCTTTAATTTGCCAGGAAGGTATATGGTGTGTGGTGTGAGCAGGGGTTGGCAGTCTACTTTGAATTTCTCCACTTCTGAGTGTTGTGAGACCTTTACTCCACTGCAAAAATGTTTTTTTTTTTTTTTTTTTTTTAATCTTTTTTTGGGGGGGTGCTAGAGAGATGGCTCAGCAGTTAAAAACACTGACTGCTTTTCCAGAGGATCAGGGTTCAATTCCCAGCACCCACATGGCAGCTAAAAACTATCTGTAACTCTAAGATCTGACACCCTCACACAGGCATATACACAGGCAAAACCAATGCATATAAAATAAAAATAAATAATTTTTTATTATTAGGAAACCTATATTGGGTAGGGCACGGTACAAGTGCTAAAATAACATGTGCGTTTCCCAGATATTAACTGAACAACTACTACTTCCCTGGCACATCTCTAGGACTTGGGTACAGCTCTACAAAGGAGAGATAAGGACCCTCCATGCTCTGCCAGGGCCTAGTAACAGGGCCAGGGCCAGGGAGACAGGGCAAACTGTGTGTCAAAGGAGGGAGTCACCACCCCAGCTTTCTGGGGTGTGCTTAGAATAGACCTTCTGGAGAAGTCACACTTTGTTCTGAGACCTAATGAACATAGAACCTGGGCAGGGTGAGTGGGAGCACTGAGTGAGAGCAGGCTTCACTATGATTTGGATGGTATTTATCCCCGCCCACCCACCCTGGCTTCATTTATTAGAGGTTTGGTCCTTGGTGTGGTTATGTTAGGAGATAAGACCTTGAAACAATAGGCTGTTGATCATTGAGGGGGCTGTGAAAGCCATGTAGTTTTCATGAGCCCTGCATAGCTTTGTGAGAGGGTGGGACTAAAAGGGGCAGACTGACACTTCCCACTCTGGCTTCTAGCCGTCTGTTGTATGACAGATGAAGGGCCCTCCCTGGGCTCAAGCATATATTGACACCGTGCCCTTGGATCTCTAAAACTGTTAACCAAATAACCTGTATACAGCACCGACAGGAAGATTGTAGCAATGGGAAATAGATACTTAAATTTGTTTAGTTATGACTTCTAGTACTGTGAAGACATACCACAACCACGGCAACTCTTATAAAGGAAAATATTTAATTGGGTGGCTAACAGTTTCAGAGGTTTATTCCATTATCATCATGATGGGACATGGCAGCGTGCCAGAAGACATGGTGCTGGAGAAGGAGCTGAGAAGTCTACATCTTTTTATCTTTAGGCAACAGGAAGTGAACTGAAACACTGGCGTGACTTGAGCATGTGAGACCTCAAAGCCTGCCTCCACAATGACACACTTCCTCCAAGGCCATACCCCAACAAAATCACACCTCCTAATAATGCCCCTCCCTATGAGCTTATGGGGGCCAATTACATTCACTATCATACATTTACTCCAAGATTGTCAGCTGTTCCATAGTTTATCAGTCAAAAAGTACTCAGCTTCAATTACAATGCTAAGATCATAAGGACATTTAATGGCCTCCTATCAAGAAAATTTCAGCCAGCACTCAGGAAACAGAGGCGTGCAGATCTCTGTGAATTCAAGGCTATCCTGGCCTACATACAGAGCTCCAAGCTATCCAAAATTGTGTAGGGAGACCCTGGGTACCAGATAGTTTTCTGTCAACTTGATACAAGTTAAAGCCATTTGAGAGGAGGGAACCTCAATTAAGAAGATGCCTCCAAGGCTGGGCGGTGGTGGCACACGCCTTTAATCCCAGCACTCAGGAGGCAGAGACAGGTGGACATCTGAGTTCAAGGCCAATCTGGTCTACAGAGTTGTCTACAGGATAGCCAGGACTACCAAAGAAACCCTATTTAAAGAAAAAAACAAAACAAAAACAACAACAAAAGATAAGGAGTCTGTTGTCATCTAGTCTAATCCCTTACACAGATTACTAAATCCTGTTTTTAGTAATCTCTTTGTTACAGACTTTGAACTTTCGGTAAGAAAGACTTTTTGCTGTGATTGGGGGGGATGGGAAGCAATAACTGGAGATTTAATCCAGGGGCTTGTACATACTAAGCATGTGAGTTCCAGCTGCAGCCTGGAAAGGACCCTTCTGGTCACACCTCTTAGGGTTCTATGAGTTTCCTGTGCCTGAATGTCATCTGTATCTTTCCCAAGACCAGGGAAGGTTTTTAGGTATAACTTCATTGAACTATTATTAGTTTTCTATTGCTATTTTAACAAACAAAAAATACTCAAAAAATGCAGGAATAGATTGATACTTACCAAGAACAACTTTGAATATAAGAAGCTTAAATCTTCCAAAGTACAGAGTGGTACTGACCCAAGCCACTGGGGAGGTCAAGACATGGAGGATCACTAGGGATAAGTGGGGTGAGGAGAGAGAGAGAGGGAGAGAAGGAGGGAGGGAGGGAGGAAAGGAGAGAGGGAGGGAGGGAGGGAGGGAGAGGGAAGAGAAAGGGGGAAAAGAGAGAGCAAGAAAGAGAGAGAAACTGAATGAATTTAAGATTTAAAAAAAAGCAAAGCAATCCAACTATATATTACAAGATATTCATTCATTCTACGAGTAAAGACACATAAGCTGAACGTGAAGTGTTGGAAAGGATATTCCATGCAAATAGAAACCACCAGAGCATCTTTGCTTATACCACATAAAAGAAATCTTAAGTCAAAAACTGAAAGAGGGGTTTGGAGAGACAGCTCAGCAGTTTCGAGCACTGGGACACTCACTGAGGACCCAGGTCTCACGTGGTGGCTCCCGAACATTTGTAACTCCAGTTCCAGGGGACCTGAAACCTCTTCTGACCTCCTGAGGAACCAGGCATGCATATGGTAAGCATACATGTATGTAGGCAAAACAACCATACACAAAAAATAAAATAAACCAAACATTTTTTACACTTAAAAGGAAACAAGGAAGGTGTGATAGTTTGAATGAGGATGGCCCCCCAGGCTCATATGTTTGAATAATTGATCCCCAGTTGGTGGAACTGTTTAGGAAGGATTAAGAGGTGTGGCCTTGTTGGAGGAGGTGTGTCACTGGAGGTGGGCTTTGAGGTTTCAAAAGCCCACACCATTCCCAGGTAGCTTTCTCTGCCTCAGACTTGTGTCTCAAGATTCAAGCTCTCGGCTGCGACTGCTCCAGTGTCACGCCTGCCTGCCATGCTCCTACCATGATGATCAGCGACTAATCCCCTGAAGTTTTTAGCCCCAAATAAATTCTTTCTTTTATAAACTGCCTTGGTCCCAGTGTCTTATTACAGCAATAGAAAAGCGACTAAGACAGTAGAGAAACTATCCAAAGACAATGGATAAGCCCAACAGGAGAGAATGAATTACAAACACATTTGCCCCAAGCTGCAGCCACAACACGTAGGGCAAATGCCGCAGTAAGGGCAAAGGTGGATGCCAGTACAGTTAATAGCTGGTGACTTCCACACCCACTCTCATTAGATTTAACCCATACTGTAGACCAGGTGACCCCAACACACAAGCAGAGTGTGTCATCCATTGGCCAGGATTCCCATTGTCTTTATTAGGACATGGACAAGATATGCCTTGGGCCCCAAAGCGAGTTGCAGGGCTAATGAGATGACTTAAATCCTAGCACTTGGAAGGCAGAGGTAGGTGAACTTGAAGACACCCTGTTCTGGATAGTAAGTTCCAGATCAGCCAGGGCTAGATAGTCAGCACCTGTCTAAAATAATTAATAACAATAATAAGGCAGATTTAAAAAGAGAGAACAATTTGGGAAACTGAGGCAGGAGCACTACTGTGTATTTAAGATCAGCCTCAGCTATAGGGTAAATCCCAAGGTCAGCCTGAACTGCAGAAGTAATGCCTAAGTCTGAGCTTCAGGAGAGAACCCTGTCTCCAAAAAAAAATTTTAAAAAACTCAAAACCAAAGTTAGTAGAAGAAAAAAATCAAAGAGAAATAAAATAGAGACTAAAGTAAATACAAAAGATCAACAGCAAGTTTTTTGAAAAGACAAATAAAATCGAATAACCATTAGCCAGGGCAGAAGAGGGAAGGGATACTCATATAAATAAATTCAGAGATGAAAGATGAGTCAACAAATACCACAGGGATACAAATGACTGAGCCTCTTCTAAGACGACTGCAAGCCGCCGCGGACTACAGATTCTTTTTTTTTTTTAAAGATTTATTTATTTATACAACATTCTGCCTCGATGTTTGCCCGCTCGTAAGAACAGGGCGCCAGATCTCAGTACAGATGGTTGTGAGCCACCATGTGGTTGCTGGGAATTGAACTCAGGACCTCTGGAAAGAGCAGCCAGTGCTCTTAACCTCTGAGCCATCTCTCCAGCCCTGGACTACAGATTCTAAGATGACTGCAAGCCGCTGTGGACCTACAGATTCTAAGACTAAATAAAGGCATCACCTTCTGTACACACACAACCAACCCAAACTGAAGCATGAAGGTAGAGCTGGAGGCATTGCAATGACTAATGTCAGAATACAATACAAAGCCCTACAAAGCAAAGCAGTGGGATGCTGGCCTGAATAAAGGGATATACAGATCAATGGAAAGAGTATAAAATCCAGAAATTAATTCAGACTTTTATAGCAGCTGAATTCAGCAAAGGCGCCATGAATACACGGCGGAGAAAGAATATTCTCTCCCTTAAATGGTGCTGGGAAAATGGAATACAGAGACAGACGACAGACAGACAGACATACAGTGTGAAACCCAGACATCGACTCAGAACAGGTCATGAATCCAAACCAAGTGAGGACCAAGTCAGAAGCCAGAAGGAAGCAGACGAAAGCAGAGTGGGAATACTTCGAGACACTGGCAAAGACAGTGTTTTGGAGAAAACCTCCAATGCGCAGACAACAACAGCAAAAATAGACAGATGGGATTGTGTCATTCTCCAAAGCTGTGAATGGCAAAGGAAACAATCAGCTGGGTGAAGGGGGAGCCTGCAGAATGACGGAGCGTGTCTTAAACTATTCATCTGAAAAAGAACTAATAGAAAAAAATCGGTTTTTAAATGGGGACTAGCCCTTTCTCAGGTGAAGATAAGAAAAATGGTCAACAACTGTTTTAAAAATGTTCAGCCTGGCTGACCACCAGGGAAACATAAACGGAAGTCACGGAGAGACATCACCTCATTCCAGTTAGCACAGGTATTACCGAAGAGATGAAAGACAACAATAAATGCCGACAGGGATGCCGGCAGAATGGTGTTAGCGCAGCCACTGAGGAAAAGCACAGAGGCTTCTCAAACCTGAAAAGACAATTACCACATGGCCCAGCAGTCCCACCACCGAGTAAGCCAAAGGAGATAGGTCACACCACAAAAGACGCACCTGCACAGCCATTGGGATTGCAGAATTACTCACAACGGCCAGGGAATGAAATCTACCGAGATATCCATTGGCGGATAAGTGGTTTTAAAGGTGTGGTCTGGGGTGATGGGCTGGAGAGACAGCTCAGCCGTTGAAAGCATGTCCTGCTCTTGCAGAGGACCCCATTCAGTTTTCAGCACCGACATCAAGCAGCTCACAACCGCTTGTAATTCCAGTTCCAGGGGATCCAATGACCTCTTCTAGCTCCCGTGGGTATCGGTACTCATTCGTGTATGTATGTGCACACACAGAGAGTTTAGAAAAACAAAATAAGCCTTCAAAAACTTATTTGAAAAATAAAGAATGTGGTCTGTGAACCCAGTGGAAGATCATCACCACTGAAGAGATGAAATTCTGTCGAAGGCAGCCAGCAACATGGACGGAACTGGGTGTTATTTCGTTACTGAAATAACCCAGACACAGAAAGGCAAACCACACATCCCCGTTCATTTGCATAAGGAGACTAAGAGCGTTGCTACATATTAGAGAATAGAATATAGATCCTGGGCGCTCTGCAAGATGGGATGAGGGTTGCAGAGTGGACAATGAACATCAAGGCACTACTGGAGGAAGTGTTCGATGTTGTGGAGCAAGCGTGACTGG
The DNA here is from genome assembly GCF_014885135.2 of Alexandromys fortis. Lineage (NCBI taxonomy): Eukaryota > Metazoa > Chordata > Mammalia > Rodentia > Cricetidae > Alexandromys > Alexandromys fortis. The sequence goes on along the minus strand of NW_026068025.1, from coordinate 2,086,360 downwards.
AGGAGAGCTTGGAGGCTCTCACGCACAGAAGCCAGGCGGGGAGATGGAAACGCTCACACTGCACACTGCATGCGTGTACCCGGTTTAAAAAAACACACCCACAGATGTGTGCACAATGTGTCAAATAAGGATGTGTTTAATGAAACAGCTATTAATGATTTGCTTAATGGTAAAATAATGACTTTGTTACATTTTTATATCATGTTATAATGAAGTACAACTCAAGTACGGTTCAGAATCTTAGTTGTTTTGTTTTTAAAAGCAGTTTCATGCATCCCAGGCTGGCCTCAAACTAGCTATGTCACTGAGGAAGACCATGGACTTCTGATCTTCCTGCATCTGTCTCCCAAGCACTGCAGTTAGAGGCATGGGACACCACACCTGGCTCTGAATCTGGTCACTCTGCGGATGCTGCTAACAACTTCCAGGAAACATAGGGTGTGGGTATCTAACACCTTGGTTTCTTCAACAGATCAGTTCTAAGGAAGAACGTTCAGAGACGTGTCTGGAAAACACTGAGCAGCTGTGCAAGCCAGCTGCGCTGCGAGCCATGTCAGGGGCCTATTTCACTTCTTGTACTAATTTTGACATTAATGAGACGATTAGAAATTTGAACAGAAGCTAGGTATTTGCCAACAGTGAGGGATTGTTGTTACATCATGAATGTATGTATACTAAATAATGCTATTGTTGTTTTTAAAACCCTAATCTTCCAGAAATACACTGGAATATTTGAAGATTAATTTATCATGTCTGAGATGAGTGTCATGGATGTCCAGATAATTTGAGGAGAAAGTGGGTGTGATGGAGCCAGGACAGGGTGTGATGGAGCCAGGACAGGGCGTGATTTGAGTCCTCTGTGCACAGGATGTCTATGCTGGGAAACCTGGAGGCAGAGAACACAACCAGCCCAGGTATGATGTACAATGGGTTGATGAGGAGACACCTAAGACAGTAATTAGTGAATAGAATGTTTCAGACTTCCTGCGAGGTGAGGAGGCATGGCTGTAAACCCCCACATGACTCCGGTTCTGTCAACCCCCCAAAAGCGTGAGTGGAAGGCGGTCCCAGCTTCACAGGGCAGCACTCGGGGGTCAGATAGAAGCTGAGCAGTTAGGGAAGCTGATGCATGCTCACTGTGCCTCTTCCGTTCTCAAAAGGCTTCTGGGGAGCTAAAAAGATGGTTTGGTTGATAAAGTGCTTGCCGACTTTGAATCCTCAACACCCATGTAAAAAGCTACACCTGGCAGCGTAATCCTACAGCCCAGGTGCTAACAAGGCAAAGTCGGAGGGTCCCTGGAGCCCACTGGTCAGCCAGTCCAGATTCAGGGAGGGACCCTGTGTCAAAAAACAAAGTGGAGAGTGACTAAGGGAGACACTCAGTGTTGGCCTCCAGCCTGTACTCCGCATACACGGCCACACTCACACACGAAGGCCTGTAGACTCCCTAACCTCCAACACCAGCCAGGGGTCTGTGCCAACACATTACATCCTCAAGCTGGCCTGGTCCTCGATGCCTTCACTCCTGCTCGTTTCCTGGGGTCTCCCCTCCCCTCACAAGCCACTGTATGTTAGACATCCCCTGGAAATCGGCTAGACTGGCTGACCAGTGGACTCCAAGGATCCTTCATCAGCACCCGGGCTGCAGGCGCACACTGTTATGCCTGGCTTTCACATGGCTGTTGAGGCTCCAGACTCACAAGGCTAGGTTTCAAAGTGAGGGTCTCTGCCCAGGAACTCCTCACTGGCCATGCCTTGTGCTTCCTCCTCCAGTAAGCTGACAGGACTTGAGACACCTCCCAGAATGTCCCCTGGGAGACACTTCCTGCATAACCACCCACAGAGTCCTCAGCATGTCTCCTTAAACAAAGATAGTCTCTCTATGGAAAACGAATCTTCCTGCTCTAAAGTAAGGCTCTTGTGTGCTCCATGGAAAGGTGGCTCCTATGTCTGGGCCCCTCTCTTGTGGCCACAGAGCCCCAGGAGGATAGCCAGAAGATAGCTACAAATAGAAAGACTATACTTCCTAGCCTCCCTTAGCCATGTGGCTAAAAGATGACCAAGGGGCTGTAAGCCCCATGACGTGTCCCACTTCAAAGAGAAGGGAACACTGGTTTCTATCTCTCCCAACGGCCACACACAAGGCAGGCTTGCTCTTGCAATCACCTTGGGATGTGTGGATTCGGGAATCAAACACTCAAGGAAAGGCAAAACAACAACCCAACAGAAGGGGAGTAGGTAATAGCCCTATACAACCCCCACTGCTACAAACCTCTGATCCTCTAACTAGTGAGACGGAATAAGTGCCTTTGTTTAAACCACCACTCGGATGGGTTTGCTTTGCTTTCCAGTAAGCAGCCAAACCTAGACCATACTGAGTTCTCTGGCTTTACTGACCCATCCTGGTACCCAGACCCACAGGTTACCTTCAACTGGGCTCCCAGAAGCAGAGCCGGAGGCACAGCTTCTTCATGCACAGAGGGACCTCACTGAGGGCCAATCCCCCAGTGGGAATCAAGTATGGAGTGAGGGCTTGGGGTGAGGAACGGTTCTATCCTACTGAAGCTGAACCCTAAAGAACCTTGGGGCTCATCCTGTGGTAAGCCACCCCTCTAACATTGGTTTGAGATTCAGGGTTTGGGATTAGGTATGGGATCCCAGAAACAAGGTCTCAGTGGGGTGGTGCTACACACAAGGAACCCAGAAGCCCCATAGTTGGGTCCTTTTTGATTCCTATTCACCTTGGCCCCCAAAGGTGAACATTCCACTGGACCCCTCAGGAGACAGCTACATTACCTGCCTCCATAGGTAGGAGGACACCATAGGGCCTGGGATTCAGCTGCCAGGTAGCCCGTGCTGGCAGTACATCCCAGCCCAGAACCATAGAGGTACAGGGACTTCCCCAACTCAGCTAGCATGGAGGAGCAGGGTGCACAGGAAGAGGGTGAAACAAAGCTACAAAGTGGGTTAAGCTATGAGGAAATCCCGGGGGGGAAAGACCCCAAATTCTCTAGGGCTGGTGCGTAGGTCAGGGTCCCAGTGGCTGCTCTACCAATCCCTAGAGGTACTGTCTCACGTGGTCCCCGCTACGCTGGGACACTGCTGTGAATTCAAGAATAAGAGGACATAGAGTACCCAGACCGAGAGGTGAGAAGCTGGCTAGAGGCACGTGACCAGCACAGTCATTCTTGTGATGAATGGAGCTCCTGCAGCTCAGAAAACTGAAGGGACAGCACGGAACACAGCCACCAAGACCTCTCTCGTTGCCTGTGCATGCTTCTGAGAAACATCAATTCCTGGCTGACCTGCTTCCCACTCTCGCAAGCAGCGGCGGCCCAAAGACAGCCCTGGATAGAGTGGCTAGGAAGCTGAGCAGCCACATCTTCAAGAGGCACAGGCCATAGGGCAGGAGGGCACCGCAGTGCCTGATGCAGGGAGCTGCTCTGGAAGGGGCAGCAGAGCCATGGGAAGGGAAGGATGAGTGGGTTTCCACTGGCAGGAAGAGACAGGTGAATCCGAGTTGGGCAGGCTGGCTGCCCAGCATCCAAAGCTTGCCTGGGGAAGGCACCCTCCTGTGTGTGGTCCTGAGTGGGCAATGTCCTCTCTCCCACTGCAAGAACTGAAAGGACCAGGCTCATATCTGGGATTCTGGGGCTTCAGATCTGGAGCACAGGCCAGCAGATACTCGAACCCCTGAAAGCCTTTTCGTCTTAGTCTGGATAGCAGCTCTCTACCCAAACACCCTGAAGGCTTGACAGGAAGGTTAGGTGAGAAGTGATGAAGTGACGGCCCAAATGATTCTTGGCCTGTGTCCTGTGAAGGTACTTCCCCAGATTGAGGCCACCTTTGAGGCAAGCTGCACAAGGTCTCTCTGCCAGTAAAACTGAGCCCTGAGACACAAAGCAACTCACTAAAGTTTCCTAATGGTCACGGCGCTCAGTGAGCACCAGCAGAGTTTGAGGGCCCGATCAAGCTTCTGTCCTTGTCCCCACACTGCTGAAGGCCTATCCTACGTGACCCAGCAGACACTGAGAGCAAGACTCAAAGGGCAAACCTGGCTCCACACAGAAGGCTTCAGTCAGCAGCAGCTGTGGAAAAGGGATAGTGAACTGGGGTCTGAGCATGAACTAGAGGAATATAGTGCCCAGCTGGCTGCCTTTAGTGGGTCTTTGCACTTTGCAGGTATTGCTGAAAGCTACCACAGTCCTAGAGGATCAATATTTGGAGGAGAGGTCGGTTTGGAGCAGAGGAAGTGATATTTCAGAAAGATGCGGGACATCTTTAAGGTCAACGTGGGACTCAGGGCTATTCACCCTGGGGGTGGAGAGTAAGGGACACAGAGTGGAGTTCTGAAGGCAAAACGGTGTCACCTGGCTGAGACGGGGACATAGCACAAAGCAATCCTGTCACATGTCTCTTTCTCTAAAACACTTCCTTGGAAATCAAGTCTACCCTCTGCGTAGTCCACAGGGGCCAGTGCCACCTGTCTTTCAACTCCGTGTCCCCTCAGTGCCAGTGAGAGCCCTCCCACCTGGGAGCGTTTAAATTCAATTTAAATAATTCAATTAATCAAATGGGATGCCTGAATTGTAACTGAGCTTCATTAGTTGTAACGACCGCTATAATTAATTGAATGGAACCAGATGTTTCTCCCTGGGGACCGATGACAAGAAAGGTGGGACAGTGACATCTGAGATGCTGGCTGAGTTGGCTGAGAGCAGGCTCAGGACTCGCAGTCCCGCTTGGCTCTCCGGGGAAAGAAAGCTGCCGGCTACACGGTAGGTGCTCAGATAGCATCTACCATGTGCCCAGCCCAACAGAGCACACAGACACCCCTGCTGTAGAGATTTTGTTATCTTTAGGTGCTGTGGGCAGTAGAGCACCATGGAAGGAAGGTTTAGGAGATGAATGAACACAGCAATTGCTCCATCCCTTACCAAAGATGGCAGCTCTGCTACCTCCCCAAGTCAAGTCTCCCACGTCAAGTCCCATGCCCCTTTCGGTATTCAAAAGAAACAGAGCAGTCCATGGCTCCTGCTGTACCACAGGAGGTGACTGTGACCGGCTAAAGCTGGCTTGCTAGATAGCCCAGTTGCAATGGTGCAGAGCTTGGAACATGAGGACTCTGGTTTCTGAGTCCTCCCTGATTCTGCTCTCTCTGAGTGGCCAGAACCTGTTTGAGCCTCTGTGAGCTTCTGGAGACCCCTACAACCAGCTGCCCAGGGAGTGAAGACAGAGGGGCTCTATGTAGGGCAGCTAGTGTATATACCCTCCCATGTGCTTTGGGGGCGGGGCTAGAGAAGCAATCGCTTCACATGCCAGAGTGTGTACACAGCCCACATGTTGTAGGCTTCAGGTAGCAGAATAGGGCCAGAAGACAGACCAGGACCCTTCTGAAAGCTTGTCTTCATGCAGTGACCTCTTTGGCAGGGGTGAGGGGTATAGAGGTGAAAATTGATGCTCAAGTCTCCATGAGTGTGAGAGTGACCGGGCAGAGCCTTAGGTACCCACTTCTACCTTTCTGCTGGGAGACCGGGCAACTTGGATCCTGCTGCCCACAAAACGAAACAAGAAAACAGCTTGAGAATGAGGAGAGGGAGCTCCTGGCAGCCTGTGCAGGTTTTCACGACTGGAGGGGAGAGAAGCTGACACTAGCAGCCACATAGCCAGGTGAGCAAAAGGCTTCTCCTGGCCCAGCCTCCAACACAGAATTGGATCACCCTGAGTGTGCAGGGAGACCCCACAGAAGACAGCCATGGTGGGGCTGGCTCCAAATGAGGGCTGTCCAGACTTCACACAGCTCTGTCAGGACCTTCTCCCACCCTACCCTCCATCTCACACACGCACTGAACCAGGCTCTGAGCAATCAGACCCTCCTGGTCCAGTCCCAGAGGCAGAGAAGGGACAGGAAGGAAAGTGAAGCCAGCCACAGGTTGTCAGTCAGATTTTCTGAGGCGGGCGCCCCTGAGCAGCTCTCCGGGGAAAGGATTGGGGGGGACGGAGAAGAGTGTGTTTGCATCTATGGAAACAAAGCGAGAAGTAAGAAGCAGAGTGCCAGCGGAACCAGCGGGGACACCTGGAAGAGACGAGCTATTTTTCTTGTTACTGGGACAAAATGCCTGACAAAAGCAGTTTGGGGGGTGACTTTTGGCTCAGTTTAATGGTACAGTCAGTCCATTGTGGTGGGGAAGCCATGGTGGTCAGAGCTTGAAGCATTTGGCCACAGTGCATCATCCACAGTCAAGAGGCAGGGGGAGATGGATGCTGGTTCCTCTTGCTTTCTCTTTTCCCTTTGGTCCCAGAGGCTACACCATAGAATGGTACCACCCACATTGATGGAAGGTAGGACCCACCCACTTCAGTTAACTGTCCAGAAACCGTCACAGTCATTCCCGTTGGTTTGTCTCCTGGGTGACTCAAGAAGTCAACAGTCAGTAGTAACTATTACCAGGAAGATCTGAGCAGGAACTGCAGTATGATCCTGGGGGAGGAGAGACAGCTGGTGTTTAACAGCGCTGCCCGCCCTGGCCTGCAGTAAACAGTGTCCAGGAACCACGTGTCTTCAGAAGCAGTTCTAGAACAGGCCTAACCACTGTAGTGTTGTCATGTTTGAGTTGTTTGGTGGCCCTTGTGGTGTGACTGAAACAGAAAAGCCTCTATGTCCATCAGTCCAGAGACATTAACCCAGACCTAAAGATGCCCACTGGTCCCGCCAGCTGCCTGATGAGAAACAGAGACAATGGGCCTCTGTAGGGCCTTAATAGGTTCCTAGTTACCCTGACTCAAGGAGTGGAAATGTGGACAAGAGGAGCCTGCCACTAAGCAGGGAGCCTGGTGTGGGATGTCACCGTAGCCATGGGGGCTTTGCAATGTCAATGTGATTTGCATACTGGATGGCAGGCTAAAGGTCTCCAAATGTAAAGAGACCAAAACCACTATTTGCAGTACAATATGATCTAGAGGAATATACTATGAGGTGCTAGCCAGATTTCAGCAAGCAAACTGTTAAGTGCTTAGTAAACTAGTAAATCCCCTGGAAGCCCACAGAGGCTTGCAAATTTTTATCTGCTTTGCAGAGCCTATTTGGTCGGCCGCTGAGAAATTTGTAAAGCGCTGCCCTCTAGAAGCCGAATGGTTTGCCAGCTGCAGACCTGGCGCCTGCAGATTGCCTTCCATCAGTTACGCCGAGCTTGGCAAGCACCCTGCAGAACCTACAGAGCCTAGACGGGCTGGACTAGGTCGAGGCTCTGCCGCCTCCTGGCGGCCAGGGAAATGCGATTCGGCCGCGCCCTACACTGACTACTGCAAGGAAGGACCTGCGCATGCGCGAGCCCAAATGCACGCCTGCTTTATCCTGTGGGTGCTCACTACTTCACTACACACGGCCATGATATTCTCATTCGTTATACAACAAAAGTTAACAAAGTCCCCTTGGGGGTTGGCAGTTTCCTCTCACAGTGGCGGGTCACATCTGCGCTGATGACGCTGAGCCTGGTAGGCCTCCCTAAGGCAGTGACAGGAAAATGGGACAGGGTGACCCATGCAGACCTCTGGGATGAGAACCAACCTTATGTCTAAAGGCAGGAGGCTCCATGAAGCTATGAAAGCTGAACCAGGGAAGTCACTGCAGAGGCCAGTGAAGAGTGGTGGTGGAGGTTCCCATGAGATCCTGTGCTCTCCCAGGGACACCAAGGCCCTGCCCTCACCTTTGCGATGTGCCAACTCTCCCCAGGGTCCACCTATGCCTGAAGCCACACTCCAGTCTTCTGGCTTGGGCATGAGCACATGACTCCATCCCAGCCAGCACTCCAGAAGACGGTAAGGACCTACCTTTGTCAAGCTGGAAGAAGCCACCAGGTTCTGGTGACCCGCCCAAAGAATAGTGAATGGACACAAGTCCTTTAACCAAGCACCTGAATACCCAGTGCCTAAGACCACACACATCCCTCCTTACGGGAGGAGAGGGCCTGTGGGTGGCCTCTGTCCTAGTCCGTATTTCGAGGACAGGGTTACGCTGCCCTAGGAAGGGCTTTATGCCAAGCAGCATCCTCACAGCCTTCCTCTAGGCACCACTACCTGCCTGAGCCTCAGCTGGCTTTGAGTAAGTGTGGGGGGCTCTGGGCACATTTTCTCATCTGTAAACTGAGACAGCATAGTGCAATCAATATGGAACCTGCCACTTCCTACCCAGCCTCTCTCTACCTCTGGCTAGCTGCAGACTTTGTTGGTAGTGGTCAGGTGGCCTCTACGGGATCTAGCCTGGGTGGCCATGGCATGAAGCACCTTCCCACAGCGCCCTAGGAACCTGTGTCCTCCTGTGGCTTGTGGCCAGGCAAGTGTAAGGTCCTGGTGGGTTGGCAGCCTCCAGGCTCCAGTCACGCTGTGCTGCCACGCTCCCAGAATAAGGATTCTACCTAGGGCCCCACAGCTCCCCAAGAAAGAGCAGGCTTGCCAAAGTCAGTCTCACACAGTTTTTGTTTTTGGTTTGTTTTTTAATTAAAACAGCAATAGGTTCCTGCCCAGGGAAAGGCTGGGATAGGCAGGCCTTTCTTCACAAAAATATATTTTCTTCCTTTTTTTTTTTTTAAAAAACACCACCAAAGTAAACCTATTAGCTCCAATGAGCTGGTCACACTTGGAGAGTTGGTATGGCTCCCCCGGTGGCCTTGTGCAAAGAGCTTGAGCCATCCTGTAGACTCCAGTCTGAGCACAGGGGTAGCTGTGATACTGCTGGTACCTAGGGTTAAGTGACCAGCTTCAAACCATGCAAGAAAAACCAGCGACACCCATAAAGCAGAAGGCAACGAGGATAAGAGTTTAAAAATAAAGGCAGATACCATTAGAGGTGGAGGCTAGGGGCTAGGTCAGTGGACCCCCAAGAGACCACTGGCCAGTGCTGGGTGAAGGCCAGGAAAGTCTTTAGGGGATCCACCTGGCTCATCCCCATAGTGTGTCCTCAGCACCCGAGACAGGACAGAGATGTCCCTGATCCAGGCCAGTGTACACAGTCCATTCAGTTGTGATTTAAAATATATATATATACAACCTGGGGAGCATCCAGGACAGAACCAAGGCTATGGCCTGTCCACAGAAGCACCAGCTGCCTCCTCTTCAAGAGGCAATAGCATCTGCAAGTGAGGAGGGGGTACATGGACCTCTCCAAATTCATCCTTTGGCTGGAGGCCTGAGACTCTGGGAGCAGCGACAGCAGAGGCACTGTGGGGCCCATATGGGCCTGACTAGGAGCCCCATGAGGTCTGATTCTTTGGCACTTGGAAGAGCTAGTTGCCGAGCCAGACAGGAACAACCCCCTCAATTCCTCCTGGAATGTCCAGGACCAGAATGGCAGTAGCTTATGGCTGTAGAGACGTGCTGCCCCAGCAGAGGGGTATGGGATGCTGGCAGGCCAATGGGGTCCTGGGCCAGTCTCTATGAATCCTCTCCCAGGATCTCCTTCACAAAGGCAGCAATGTCCGTCTTCTTCGTTTTGTGCAAGGTGAAGAAAGGGTGTTCCTGGTAGGAAACAGAGGCACAATTTTGGGGGTGAAGGGGTACAGGAGGAGGTATAAAGGGAGATCCCCCATGCAAGCCTGATCCACCCCAGCATGCTTCTCCTGCTTGGCCAGCTCCTGCAGTAGCTCCCACCACACAAGTGTCTCTTTCCTCAAGGGTACGGGGCCTCTGCTCTACCAGACCCTTCACCCTTCCTTCACCAGCAAAAGCCCACATTTGCCCTTCCAGGCTTAGTTCTCCGAGGCCACACTGACTCCTCTGCCCTACTGTCACAGCGCAGAGCACCTTTCTACAAGGTCTGCGTTGTACGTGTGAACCAAGGCGAAACTACACAAGTGTGTGCGGAAGGCGAGTGCTACCCCTCCACCCTCAGACTCAGCCCTCTTCCGGACAGCCCCACCCAGCCACTGCAAAGCCCAGCGGGCAGGGCAAGCACTTCCCATGCACACTCACCATCAGCTCCAGGTAGCTCATGCGCTCCGCGGGGTTCTTCCTTAGGCTAGGAAAGAGGGCAGTGAAGCCAGGCTCACACGGAGGAAGTGAATCTAGACAGGCTGGGCTTGCCCCCACTAAAGCGGCACACTCCTGGGGCTCAGAGAAGGAGCGAGACTGTCTGGGGGTCTCACAAAGTGGCTTGGGGTCCATGGGTCCAAACTACAGTCTTGGCAGCAACTTTCCCTGCCTCTTAGGAGTCCAGCTGTCTCCATACTGATCCAGACTACGTCCATGATACCAACCCTGACATGTTCCGCCTAATGACCAGATACTAAATTATCCTTTATCAGAAGGGAAGACGTCAATCGATGGTTCTGGAGCATGAAGGTCCAATCAGAAAGGGTCAGACCAATCAATGAGCCTTGCTACTGGACTCATCTGCTTTCAGTTTTTGTTTTCTAGTGAGAGGCATTGTCTTGTTCTCTGAGCACCTCTTGGCCCACAACATACAAACATTGGTTTGCCCTCACTGGTTTCTTCTTAAAAATGTATTTTCTAAATCTCTTTAGTATTTCCAGAGTCATTTACAAGAATCTACTTTTACTTTCCATGTGCTTATTTAATTATGGTGAGAGAACATGGTCTGTATAATTGCTTTTTAAAATTATTTTATAACTTTAAACATGATTTTTATAAAGCTTCCACGAACATTCTGTAATTTGATAAAAACTTCTAGGCACCAATAAATGCAAACTTCATTATGCATGGTAATCTTCCATAATATATAATCACATACACTATTCCGGATTCATCCTTCTCAGGGAGGTCTACATGAAACCTCCTGCTGGGACTCAGGTTTTGCTCACACTGGGGCTGTCACCACTTCCTAACTTTTGAAACCATGTGGTTCAAGGGTTTACTTCACACAGGAGGAGAGGACAGAGCCCAGATACTCACCACTGGCTAGTGAAGTCCACAAACTCAGGGGAGAACTGGTCAGCTGGGAGCTGCGGGGATGGTTCCTCCACCACCTGCTTCAGCTGCTGAAACGGTGTCCCCCAAGACTCATAAGGGAATCGCAGAATGGCCATCTCGATCTGCAGTAGGGATAGCAGAGACAACGGGCTCCAGACATCAGATGACCCAAACTTTGTATCCAGAAGCATGAAGTGGAAGGGACTTGGCTATCTTTCCCCAGTACCCCAGGCCAGTGGTGCTGCCCCTGACTGCCCTCACATCTAGCAGTAGGTCAAGTACTGGGATGCCAGTACTAAGCTCCTCTGACCAGGTTAGCAGAGCTAGCTCAGACTAAGTCTAACCCTGGGCTAGACTAGGTTTGACTACCACTGTCTTTTCAAACAATCTAAAATTGTTAGATTTTATCTAACAACTCGGGTTCCAGATAGTGTGCCAGACTTGAGGAGTGGCAGCCACAGACACCTTCCCACAAGGCAGCAGTCAGCAGAGTACCTCACTGTGTCAAGTCCAAGGCCTGCTGGCCCAGCTACTCCCTCTCCAACACTTCCCCAACACAGATGTTTGAGTATTCAGGGCCACCTATCCAGCTGTTGTTTTTACTAGAGGGGACAACTGAGTATAGCAGACTCTCCTGCATGAATACCTCCTGATTGGTACGGGAGACTGTAGCCACCATGAGAAATGGAAAAGACACCACTCAAACAAATGTAACTGGCACCAAATGGAGCACTAAAAACTAAACTAGGAAGGGACTTTCCTGTCCATCTCCAGGCCTTTCCAGCCAACATGAGAAGACCATTGTGGGAAGTGTGTGTCACCTGTATGTCTGTCCACAGGACAGAGCCATGCAGACTCAAAACTGCCTCAGTGTTTCCAGAATCTACAGTAGCCTTTCTGCAGACTACAAGAGAAAGCTCGGTGGCGCCCACACACCTAACCAAAGCACCAGAATCTGGACGTTAACCATCTTTAGAAAAGGTCTGATGATCTTCTTTTTTAAAGAGCTTAGAAAATAATAAAACTACCTCAGCACAAAGATGCATAAGGCAGTCACCTATCACAGGAAATTACTTAGAAAAAGACCCACCACCCCCAGGAGGGAGCCCCCTGTAACAGCTGAATGTCTGGTAACATACACAGAAAACGTGGGGTTTTTTTTTTTTGCTTTTAAATATTTAATTTATTTATTATGTATTCTGTATATATTGTATATTCTGTCTGTGTGTATGCCCACAGGCCAGAAAAGGGCACAAGATCCCATTACAGATGGTTGTGAGCCACCATGTGGTTGCTGGGAATTGAACTCAGGACCTTTGGAAGAGCAGGCAATGATCTTAACCTCTGAGCCATCTCTCCAGCCCCCGAAAACGTGTGTTTTGAAACACAGATGTGTGTGCCCAGAGCAACCGAGGCCAGAGCCCACTGAAGAGGGTGACTGTTTCAAGGATAGCAGCATTTTAAGTGGAAATGTTGGGCCAAAGATATATGTGAGTGGTGGCCCTGGAGGAAGAGGTTCTAGAAAACCTAGAAGACAGCCCAAGCCTTGCTCCTATTTCTGCAGCCTGAAAAGCTACTGTGAAACTTTGATCCCGGCTGTCAACATAAAGCCTCTTTAAAAATGACAAAATGTCTCATCCAAAAGTCACGAGCTCAATCTGGGACATCTCAAAACAATTAGACAGGAGGGAACCAAGAACACGGGCAGCATATCTTGGTACCTGTGACTCCTGACAGTCAGAAGGTCTCTTTGCTAAAGGTCATTGCAACGGCAGATAGACTGTTCTTGCTGTATCAAGAACTAAGGTACCAGGGCATTTTCCATACATGTGCAGCAGAGAAGTGTACCCATCTTCAAAGAATCCGGCTTCACTGTAACACTGTGCTGGCTAATTTTATGTCAGCTCGGTACAACTGGAGTCATTTGGGAAGAAGGGAACCTCACTTGAGAAAAGGCCCCTGCCAGACTGGCCTGTGAGCAAGCCTGTGCATTTTCTTGACTGATGATGGATGGGGGAGGCCCCACTCACTGTAGGGATTCAACTCAACCTCTGGGCTGGTGGTCCTAGCTGATGTGACAAAACAGGCTCAGCGAGCCTGGAGCAGCAAGCCAGTAAGCAGTGTTCCTCCATGGCTTCTGCTTCATTCAGTTCCTGCCTCCAGGTTCCTGCCCTGACTTCCCTCAGTGAGGGGGTATAACCTGAAAGCTATAAGCCAAAATAAACCCTTTCCTCCCCAAGTTACTTTTAGTCATTGTGTTTTATCGCATCAATAGGTCAATTAGAGTTCTCTGCCAGGTAGGTCAAGAAGGCAGAGGTCCATCCCTACACCTGGACCCAGAATTATCTGGTTCAACTCCATCCTAATAGGCTGGCCTCTGCCCCTCCCCTCCAAGCCTAGGATCCTTTCAATCTCCACAAAGCCAGGATCCAGAGCCTCACCCACACTACTGAGCCTGGAGAAATTCAACCAGAACCTATAGCAACAGGTGTGTGTGTATTGGGGAGGGACCTCAATTACTTTTTTTTTTTTTTTTAGGGTTGGGAAAGGTATTAAGGCAGGGTCCCTCAAATTCACTATGAAGTTGAGGATAACCTCCTGCCTCTGCCTTCCAAAGAATCACATTACAAAAGGGTGCTGCTACCACAGGAATCACATCCAAGGAGGGTGCTGCCATACCCAGCTAAGAGTTTACCTTTGTGACTTGGAAATCACTTGCATGGCAAGAACTAAACTTAGCATCGGCTGGGATTTCGTGATCTACCAATGGCTCTAAGTAAAAGGCTGACGTCACAGAATACAGAGAACAGTCATGATGGTTAAACTGAGCCATCAGGAAAGGGGTACTGTAACTTCCAAATATCCTCTTACCTAAACAGGAATGTTTGATGGTGCTTTTTTCCCCCCTTGAACACTAAAAACAACTCTTTCTTCTGGGATTTAAACGACTTGGAGTCCAGGGACCCCAACACAGACACACCCCACCCCATTGGAGCAGCAAGTGCCATGCCCAGCCCAGACAGTACCATAGTGATGCCAAGGCTCCAGACATCAGACTTGACATTGTAGCCCTTCTGATTCAGCTCAGGGTTGATCCTCTCAGGCTGCAAGAGAAACTAGAGGGCTTGAACACCCAACTAGCCAAAGCCCCCTCCGTTAGACCTTTCCTCTTCTACTAAAACATAAAATTAGTTCCCCTGCCCACATGATATAAGCCAGCAAGAGCCAGACCCAATCCCTGCCTTCCCACCAGGTCCCCAGTCCTAAGGAACCTGCCTTCCTCACAACAGGGATCACAGGTTCTACAGACTCTAAGTTCATCCAAACAAGGATCTTGGAGTGCAGGTAAATGGTGGCAGGGTCCCTATGGCAGGAACCCTATGACAGGTACAGCTGGAAAAATCCTGCCCATTCCATAGAAGCAGAATCTTGTTCTGCCCCCACTTACAGCCATGTAAGGTTTGCAGCCAGCATCCATTGTCTTTGCCACAGAGTCCACCAGGTAGCCACTGATGCCAAAGTCGCACATCTTCACATGCCCCTCCTTGTTGATGAGGACGTTGGACGGCTTCACATCTACAAGTGGAGCATACCTTTCTCAGCCTATGCTGAGTGAGATGCTGCCCCTTCAGTGCCCTGTGGTCCAGCAGCAGGTCACCCAATGCCCCAAGGATAGGACAAGAAAACAGAGGCAGGGAGATGTGAAGCACTAGGCCCCATCAAGCTAAACAAGGGATCAGAATGTACTTCAGCCTGTCCCCACCAAAGAAACATAAGAGTTCTGGAGACACCACCTGGGGGCTACTCATGCACATCACCTTCTAGACACAAATCTAGCAAGCAGAAGATGGTGATTAATAGGGCAGGTGAAGGTGTGAGAATGGGTCTGTGTGCAAATGAGGAGCCCCATCCCTGCCTCATAGGAAACAAGACCCTCCAAGCAAAGGTCAATGTGGACGTGTAAAGACAAAGATGACCAGAAAAGGACAGGAAGGTTCCATGCCAAAGGACCAACAATGATAACTTGAGGATAGAACTGGGATGGGCACTGGACGGCAAATCCTATATGGTCTCCTTCATTTTTTCTAAGTGCAATGCAACCAAGTTAATGGGAGATTATGTTTTTGTTTTGCTTTGTTTGGGTTTTGGTTTGGCTTTTTGAGAAAGGGTTTCTTTCTGTAACAGTCTTTGCTGTTCTGGAACTTACTCTGTAGACCAGACTGACCTTGAACTCAGAGAGATCCACCTGCCTCTGCCTCCCAAGTGCTGGGATTAAAGGCCTGTGCCACCACTACCAGGCAGGAGACTGATCTTAATAACTATAGCCCTGAAGGGGAAAAACCAGACTAGTAGCCGCAAGGGCAAAAAGAGCCCAGGAAAGCTCAAGATGGTGGGGGTGTGGGGGTGGGGGGGTGTAATAAGAAAGAGCTTGTAACAGAATCCCAGAGTGACATGCCACAATCTACGTGTTTCACAGCACATGAACTGTACATATAAATGAGAAGTGGGCAATGGAACCCAGGAAGAGTGGGGATTCAGTTAGTTCCTCCTGTTGAGCACAGCAGACCCAAATGCAAAAGTGGCCCATGCCCCACCAGGTATAGTCTCAGTCTGCCCCTCCCTGAGCCTCAGTGCAGGTGGAGGACACTGACCTCTGTGGATCACAGACAGTTTGCTGTGCAGGTGCTCCAGGGCCCGCACGATCTGAATCGGGATGGGAGAGGCAGGACTGCTGTTATTCCAGGTAACACCAATGATAACAAAGCAGCAAACCTCATCCCCTCTAAACACGTCCCAGCCCCTTCACCCAGCTCCTGCCCACACCCCAGATGTGCCCATCATCCTGGCTGTCCTAGGACAGACTTGACAGCTTCCTACCCTTCCTCTTACTCCACAAATCTCAAGTAGTGCTACCCAAGGGCCATCACTAAGACCTATCAGGTCCCCAGGTTCCTCTCACTCCCCTAGTAGAGCTACCTACCCTAGTAGAGGGGCTGGAGGCACAGGATGATTTAAACACTTCCAGGTGCAAACAGGATTAAAAGGCATCCTTGATTCTAGTGCCCCCTCCCCAGCTGTAGCAATGCTCAAATAAGAGTTATTGCCCTCATCTAGAAAGAGTAGACTCAGAAGGCAACATTTCCCTAAGGCAGCCTGGACCTCTGAGAGCTACCATGAGATGTCTTAGCATGCAGCAGTCTGAAACTCCTTTCTTCAAAATGGGCAGGAACCTGAGGACTGCATTCAGTCTTGGAGGCAGGGAGTGACCAAGCCTAAGGAGCTCCAGCCTGGGGCCTCTCCAGGGAGGTAATGCTCCAAGGCTTCAGAAGTACTGAGCCTTGAGAGATTGCTGTTCTGCCAAGACTCAGTCAGACAGAAGGTTCTGTGCATGCTGGACAGAGCCAGGTCACTCACAGACACGGCGATCTCGCCTAGGATGTCCTCTGGAATTGTCATATTCTTGTCCAGCACCTTCCGGTAGAACTTGTCCAGGGAAGTGTCCATGAGCTCCATGCAGATCCACACATCTCCCTAAGAGAACACCCAGGGCTTAGCTGGTCCACCAATGCTACCCAGCCCTGGACAATCTACAGGCTCCCAGTGGCCTCCCCAGCCCTGAACAGCATGGCTTTGAGCACCAGATCTAGCCTCCACCTAGAAGGGACATAATAAACCCCTCACTCACACACACACCTCAGATGTTCTTGAGCCCCTCACCATCTCTGCCTGCATTTCTGGCCCCACACCACGCAGTCCGCCACACAGCCCTAGTCTCTTCCACCTGTGCCCTATTGCAATAGTGTTCCCAGAGAAGGAGCCTAGTATGTACTGAAACTTTCAAGTCAGGACACAAAGGGACAAGAACCAAATTTCTTCACTGGCAAATGACTTCTCTTCTCCCCAGAAAACGTGCATAGCCTTGGGACGGCCTCCGGCAGAGGTCCAGGCCTCCAGTCCAGGACTTCCTGAGCACAGAGCTGGCTGACGCTTGCACGGGGGGTGGGGAGTGGGGGGGGGGTCAGCCCACCACACGAGATGCACAAAGTAGGGTCTGAGCCACCACTGGAACTTGAAAGAGGTTCAGAAGGAAAGCCAGGGAGAAGAAACATCGCAGACCACTCAAGAGCTCTAAGATAGAAGGTCACGATGGGAAGCTCTGATCCATCCTAGCAGCTCAGCTCACACTGTTCCCAACACTGTATGCCTCCAGCTGGCTCAGGGGCAGCTCCATGCTCTTGATAAGCCCTATGGTCTAGATCTTTTACCTTGCTTCAGCCTCCAGTACTCCAATCTAGAATCTAGCCCAGATCCTCATCCCTCCACAGTGCTTCCCGCTTGGGGCTCACCCTGCATGCCCACTCAGGTGCTAGCAGAAAACAAACAGCCACAAACATACGTCTCAGCTGCTACCGAGTGCCAGGCCCCAGACCAGGACCCTGACCACAACCTGAAGAGACCTGCTCAAACACCTGCTTCATCTTCAGACAAGGAAACTGAGGCACAGAGTTAGCCAGGAACAGGGAAGCCCAGCTCCCAAGCCTGCCTCCGGTGGCAGGGAACTCAGTGTGGCTCGCCTCTCGGCACACAACAGAAGTGGCAGAGCAGCAGTGGCTGGCAAGAGTTGGGCAGAGACAGAGGGAGGCTCTTACCTCTCTGAAGAGGGCGCCATAGAAGGTGACAGTGTAGAAGCAGTCGACCGTGCGCATGTTGATGTCTAGGTCCATGAGCAGGCGTTTCTGCTCCTGTGAGTTCACAGTGGCCCGGATGCGCTGCGGGAGGGAAGCGTGTCAGGGTCATGTGTAGGCTGCACCCCTTACCTAGTCCATGAGGTCCCGGAGCCTTGGGGATTCATGGCTTGGCCTGGTCTGAGAAGTTCTGCCTCAACGCTGGTGATGACAGCAAGGGACAGGGCCACAAGGTAGGTAGTCAACCTGCAGCTCAGTCCATGCCTCCTTAAGAGCTACTCCAGGTAAGGAAGCCCTGCTTACCTTTACAGCCATGATGGTGCCACTCTGAGCATGCCGCACCTTCTCCACCACCCCGTAGGCTCCACGGCCCAGCTCTGAGATGGTGACCAAGTCATCAGCCTCCACCTCAAAGTTCTTAAGAGGCAAAGAGAAGAGGTGATTAGTGAGCATCAAGTTGGAGATTGGCTCTTCTCCCTTGCCCAGAAAAAGAAGCTAATCAGATCTGAGCCTGAAGCTACTATGTGTCATGCTGTGCAACCCTGTGGAAATGGCCAATCGGAGCCTGCCGCTGG
This sequence comes from Alexandromys fortis, assembly GCF_014885135.2. Classification (NCBI taxonomy): domain Eukaryota; kingdom Metazoa; phylum Chordata; class Mammalia; order Rodentia; family Cricetidae; genus Alexandromys; species Alexandromys fortis. The sequence continues at coordinate 2,068,176 of NW_026068025.1, read as the reverse complement.
CCTCTATAAAAAGGGTTCAAAACCAAAGACTCGGAGACTGAGAGAAGCCCTTCCCTCTTTCAGACACATCTCAGCAGAGGGAGACATCAGTCAATCATCTACTGAACCTTTCGGTGAGTTCCCTCCCCTGAATGAGACACGCAGGATTATGCAATCAGACTAACAGGACAATGGGCACTGACAGGGGTTGGGTAGGTAGCATCTGCCAAGAAGAGGCTCCCAACATGCTTTGCCCTGGTGCATATCCCCAAGTCAGGCTTCTCAATGGTAGGCGGTTCTCTGAGGCACTCGGAGGAACGAACAATACAGAGGCTAGGGTCTGACCTGAGGTCTGGGGGCCCGGACGCCTGCATGTCCAACATGCTGTTTGCAGGTGATACAGAAGAGAAAGACTCATAACCCATCCTCTGGGGTAGGCAGTTCTGGGCTCCCCACAGCCCTAGAAGGCAGGGGGAATGTACTCCACCCAAATGGGAGGTCTAAGGGCAGGTGCCCCAGGGCCACAACCAGCAAGACAGCAAAGAAGCTCTTCCCCAGAGCCCAGCAATGTCTACCACCCATGGCCACCTCTTACTGGCACTGTGAGATGAAGTAGGAGGCCGCCCAGGGTCCAGTCACCTACTCTGTCTCCGATAGTGATGAAGGTCCTGGAGTCCAGGTTCCGGGGGGGTCTGTGGAGAAAGCAGATCCATAAGCTTCTCGGGGAGAAGAAACAATGGGGTATGAGGGTGGAATGCAGCCTGGTCATGGAGGCCGCTTACACAGTCACCTCATGTCACTGATTACTGAATGTCCACTGGGTGGACGTGCAGTGGTGTTGCCAGGTGGCCCTGACAGAGCCCCAAGAAAAGGACTGGGAAGGAAGGCATAGAGCAAACAGCCAATGCTCCCGAGTCTCCACTGGATGAGAAGAAACAGCTCTCTCACCCACCTCCGACCCCCATGTCCCTGCTTCTTACACTCCTGACCTCCTTCAGAAGTCTCTCCAAGTCTGAACAGAGTGAGAAACTTAAGGTAGACTCACGTAGGGTTGGGCACAGGTGGCTTGCACACACAGGCTATCCGTAAATCCTTTTTCCTCTTTGATTTTCCTGAAGTGGAGAGAAAACAGGGATCTGGTCAACTCTTAGTCCTGGGCTGGGCAAAGCTGGGGAGGGAGGTGACTCAGGCCCCTGGTCTTCACTACCTGTCCCTCCAGACATAGATACCCAAGAGACAGGCCAAGAGGAGCCTCAGAGCCTTGAGGTATACAGAACATGGTCTCACTCAGGCTGCAGGTCAGGCTCAGGCTTTCCCCCTACCACAACGGCAAAATCAAGCCCCACCCTCCTAGGAGTTGCCCTGCAGCTGGGAGGCACCAGACAGCTGTGCCTATAAGACACACACACTCAAATACTCAATTATGCATGAGTTTCCAGGCCTCTTACCACCAGGAATGGAATGTAGTCTGCCCAGTACCAATGTTCCCAACCACACAAAAGCTCATGTCCTAGGTCTCTGTTATGGGCTGAGCTGTGTCTTTCAAAACTTAGATGTTGAAGTCTTGACACCCAGAACCCAAGAATGTGGCCTTATTTGGAGAATAGTTTTTTTTTTTTTTTTTTTACAGCTAATTAAATCAAAATGAAGTCATTAGAGTTGGCCCTAATCCAGTGTGGCAGGACTGGTGAGTGTGTCTGTGTGTGCACATGTGCATACACAGAAGTATGTGGGGGGTGAAACCTAGAGCTTTTTGCCTGCCAGGTAAGTAAGTGCTCTCTCAGGACAACTGGTATCCTTATAATAGAGGAAACTGGGGTACAAAAGGGGAAGCCAAATGAGGCACAGGAGATGCCACCTCTAAGTCAGAGGGAGGTTTTGAAAGAAAGCACAGGTGGAGCCTTCCTGCATGGCTTCTGGGGAATGCACCGTCCCCTCAGATTCCTACTGCGGAAGCTGCCTGTTAGGTGGGACTTTGTAACAGCAGCCCTTGCCACACGGTGTCCTTCCTTCTTCCACTAGGATCAACCTTGGTGAGGAGTGACTGAGACTGAGCTCCATCCAGGACCCTGCTCACTGAGCCTCACACCAGAATAGACCCCCACTGGGGCAGTGGGGGCTTGGCCTGGTGCACAGCCTGAATGGACTACCCCAGGATCTCCATCTCCCACACAGGGCTCAGCGCCCATCACTGACAGCAAGCACTAACTCTCTCGGCCTCAGCTTCTCCAGACAGTAGAGGCACTGAACCCCAAACAGGGAGAAAACTCCAGAGAAAAGCAGGATAAGAAAGGAAGATGCAACAATCTCCTCAATGTCACACAGGACAGACCAGCACTGACCAAATACCTGCCCTTCACAGAAACTTCCTGCAAACTGCCACCACCTGCCCAGGAGACCCCAGACTCTAAAGCCATGTCTAAGTCAGATTCTGGCAGAGCCGGTGGTAGCCACACACAATCCAGAGCTTGGAATGTGACTCAGGCAGTAAGGCCTGGTGTTCAGGGCAGTCTGGGGTGACTCTCGAAAGCACTGACCAGGACAAGATGGGCAGCTGGGCTCACTGCAGACTCTTTGGGGAGGGGGTGTCTCCCTGTGCTGGGGGGACAGGCCCTGGGTCTCATGCACCTGTGGGTCCAAATCTCTGCCAGGTATGATCTCTGGCTACACGTGCTAGGGGCAGAGTTAGAGAGCTGCTACATAGCTCACTCTGCAAGTACCAAGACGGGCATGTGTGCAAATTATCTCTTTATACTTTGACCTGTACTATTTAGTTTTCATTACTGATATGAGGATCTTTGCAACCAAAATATAAAGTGTTCTGTAATAAAATGCACAAGTCTGCTTAGAACATACAGAGCTACAGCCTGACCCGCAGCCCTGGCAAACCTGCCTAAGTGGAGCTCATAGTCCTACCCACCCACGTCATCTCCACTTTCTGTTCTCCTGTGTCTCCTGCAGTGGACTGGGAGGTATTATGAGATGTGCCCTCTGCCAGGCCTCAATTGCCCCAGCTGCCAAGGTCATGCCCACACCTGCTGTTGGGTATGGTGGTGAGCTCCTCTTAACTTCCCAGGCTGGGCAGCACACAGCCAACTACCCTACAGGACCTGCAGCCTATGTTAGGAGTGACCTGAGCTACTGGTGCAGCTATGCCAGCTGTCAGAGGGAATGGGCAAGGCCACCATGGAGACAGCCCAGAAACAGGCCTCAAGCCACCAGACACCACTGGCAATATCCAATGCCAAAGTCAGGGCTGGGCCCAGATGGTCAGGCAGCCTGGGGCTACCCAGGTGTGGCCCAAGGTGGTGACTGTCACCACAACAAACAGAGGCTCTTGGCCACCATGAGCAAACCACAAGTCTGCCAGGATCGCAGGGTCCTTTGTGCAGGCCAGCCTAGTGCCAGGCATCTATGTAGCTCATTCCAACCTCACAGCAGCTCCTCGGGAAAGAAGTGAAGAAACTGAGGCGAGAAGAATTCAACTGCTAACCCGAGATTCTACCACTGACATCAAAACACCCACAGATGAATGAGGGTGATTTCTGGCCCCATCTCCTCCCACCTGACCCACTATCCCCCTCGCACCTCCCTAAATGAACCACCTTGCTTTCCATTATTGTCTTTGCATATACTATTTTCTCTGTCTTCCACTCCATCCAGTCTGGTACCTGAGCCTGCCAGCTGATGGCTGCAGCTTAGTCCCCTTGCCATCCATGAGACCTCCCAGCCTCTACTGCCATGTGTCACAGACACTTTCCCAGACAGGCCACTCTGGAGCCAAGAGCTGGGTTCAACTGTCATTCTGCCATTTCTCTGCCATGCCCTCTCAGTACGATGTGTAGAGGACTGGCAGACCTCCCAGGACCCTTAAGTGCTACCACCCACGTTACACTCCCTTTTACGTGGCTCCATGAGGGAAAGTTTTTCACTGATCCACTATACAAGTCAGGTGACGAGGAGAGATGGCTTGACAAAGGGCATTGTAGCATCTGGTGGGGTATGGATATGATCCTGACCAGGCTGACTTGCTCCAACATCCAACTATCAGCAGGGATAGCCTGAGAGCATGCCACTTGGAGAGAGCCCTGCACCATAAGACAGTAAGGCCCATCCATCATTTTCAATGATAAAAGTGACATTTATGCCTTAACTTTCCCCACCCCTACCACCAGTGCTTAATATGGCATCTGGTTTCCAGGAGAAGTCCTGGGCCTGGGCAACTAAGCCAACCAAACTGGGAGCTAATATTGATGCTTAAGTGTCAGAGGCAAGGTGTCCCACCTTCCCACTCAGCTGGCCATCTTCATCCAGCAGCATTTTAGAGAATAAATAAGGCCATCCACAACTGAACAGGGAAAACTGAGGTCCAAAAAGAAGGGAGGACTCTTTGGTAAGCAGCTTCCCCTTGGTAGCTAAACTGCACCAGCTTCAAGTGCCTGGAGGTCAGCTGAGAACCTGATATTGGTTGGGGTAGCCATAGAATGACTGAGCCAGAACCTCTGGGCATGGCAGCAGGGTCAAGCACAGATAGGAAAGGGTAAAGACTATGGCTGCCAAGGGCACAGTCCCCACCAATTCCAGGGCCCAGTACTGGCTTCACAGGTCAGCATGAGCAAAAGTCCTTCTCTTCTAACCGCACTGTTCTAGGTGGGACCCATCATCCTGGGGGTTATCAAAATGCCCCATTTTCCTTTGGCTAGAAATGATGCCTCTGGCAATCTATCCAATCTTACTCCCACTCCCATGGCAATTCATTGAGTTATCATGAGCCAGGCCAAAGTACTGGCCCTTGGTTCCCCCCAACAAAACCAACCTCTTGATTATGCCCAATCCTAAGGATAATATACAGGGCCCTTTGTGGCCCTGTCCCCAAGGGGCCTGGCCTGTCACTGCATACTTGCTGACTCAAGAAAAGCTCCTGAACTTGGTGACATTTACAGTGATGCAGGTGACCAATGCCAAGGTTGTCCATGTAGCTACACAGGTAGGTACCATACAAGTTGGGGCAGCCAGAAAAACACTCACCCCTATAGACTCTGAGCTGTCATAAACCAGCACCCTCATCAGCCAGCACACTGAACTTCCCTTCCACTGAGGTCCCAGAACAAATGAAGCCAAAGCCAAGAGTGAAGAAATATTGTGATCCTAGCCAGCTGACTTCAGCTTCCTCCCATTCTCATCAGGGCTTTCCTGTAGTCCACAGCCCTGTAGTCCAGGCTGCCCTGTATCCTGTGTGGATGCAGCCTCTCCTTAATAGGACAGAGAGCTAAACACACCTTGGGCACGCCAAAGCTCAATTTTATTTATCTATGTATTTTGAGGCAGTCCCATATAAGAACTCACTGATATTATACAGCTGAGAATAGCACTAAATTTTTCTTTTTGAGACAGGGTCCTCTGACTTAAAAGTATGTACCACCATGCCTACCTGCGACAGTGAACTTCTGATCCTCTTGCTTCCACCAATGTAAAGCTAGCAAACTCAAATTTTAAAAACAATTGAAGGGGCTGGAGATGTAGCTTAATGTGTAGAGTGTTTCCCTTGCATGCATGAGATCCTAGACTGAATCCCCAGAGACCCTGAGTTTGATCCCCAACACCACTTAAAACCAGGAATGCTGTGGAAGAAATCAAGAAATCAGACCAAAAAAAAAAAAAAAAAA
>NW_026068025.1:2052876-2062481 GCF_014885135.2 Alexandromys fortis | reverse complement strand
AAAAAAAAAAAAAAAACAGGAATGCTTTTATGAAACTTAATTACATCAAAAAAAGAAGGAGGAAAAAGAAAAGAAAAGAAAAGTGAACAGTTCTGGGGAGATGGGGGTAAAGGGAAAGTGGGGAAAAGGGAGGGAAGAAAAGGAAACTTAACCAAGAGGGGGTCACAGAGTAGGCTTCACCCTGGGCCTGTCCATGGAAGGAGGGTCCAGTTGAGTCACTCAGGGATGGGGACTAGCTGTGGGTGCTGCTGGACACAGCATCCCTGAGAAGTCAGGGCAGCCCTAGAACTGCAGCTCAGCCAAGACACGCAATCCAGCAGGCAGGAAGAAAGGTCAGGGTAGGAAGCTGTTGACTCTCCCAGGGCCAAGGATGGCTAGGCTTGTCTCTGTGCCCTAGTAAGAAAGAGCACTGTCTCTGTTCTTTAAGAAATGGGGAAGAAAAGTCTACAGGGGCTGCCGAGCACACAGGTCTGACAGATATGTGCAACATGGAAAGACAATCAAGGGGAGGTACGAGGGAATTCAGAATGAGCCCTGCACTCCCCAGGCTGGCACCTGAAATCCTAAGCCCTAAGAAACTAGCCCAGAAGCTTCTACTCTGAGGTCAGTCCCACACTTCCCAAGCTTCCCCCACTTATCCTTTCAATGACACTGGACAACAAAGCTGAGTGACAGGGACAGACTGCAGAAAGACCCAAGCACCTGGGTTCTGTAATCCCTTCTTAACTTCCTCAGGATGCCCAGGCAGAAATAGCAGCCTAGAGTTGCAGCTTAGGAAGAAGAGGAGACAGACAGACTAGAACAGAGGTTCTCAACCTGCGGGCCAAGACCCCTTCAGGGTCAAATGATGCTTTTATGGGGTCCCCTAAAAGCATCAGAAAACACAGATATTTATGTTATGATTAATAACAGCAGCAAAATTATGATTATGAAATAGTAATAAAAATAATTTTATGGCTGGGGTCACCACATCATGAGGAACTGTATTAAAGGGTCACAGCATTTGGAAGGTTGAGAACCACTGTCCCAGAGCATAGCAAGTCTGTGTCACAGATCCCATGAGTACATCATCAAAGGCTATTTGTTCACCTCCCAATGAAAAGCAGCCACAATCCCACCAATTAAATAATAACAGATGCCATCTGTTTGGGAAGCACTATCTCCCATCTTTACTACCACCCTGGAGGGGAGAGATGCTTCCTCCCTCTGCTGAAGAAGACGGAGAGTCAAAGAGAACATGCCATTTGCCCAGGTGAGGAATGGAGTCAGGACTAGATCCTAGGTGCATTATAGCTGCAATGACCAGAACCTGACACCTGGCCACTGGATAAGGTTATCTGCATCCATATAGGTGGGACTTGCAAGCTCATTTTGCTGGAGGGGAGGGGGAAGACCTTCGGCTTCTCTGAAAGATGGGCCAGACCCAGGAAACTGAAACCTATACAAAGTATCGTAAATGTACCAGATACAATTTGTTCGATGTCATATTGCAAAATGGACAGAATGGGGATCTGACCACAGGCAGTTCAAACTGGCTGACCCTGCAAGGCCACACTGCTCCTGGCTTTCCCCAGGCCCTGTTTCCTGGGCCAGGGGCACACAACAGCAGCTGCCACCTACTCCTAAGCAGTGAGCAAGAGGAAGCAAGAGTCGTTTACCTAACAGAGGAAGTTTCTGGACGGGACAGGAGGACCTGCCCAGAATCCCAGCCCAGCCCAGCCCAAGAACAGACCACCTGTAGTGTCCGGTTCAGGGCCAGGGGCAGCCTACAGGGCCAGGTATGTAACCCGACCACTGCCAGCCAGGCATTGCCCCTTTAAGCTATAGCAGTGACTGGCATGCCTGTGGTAGTCAGCAAGCGCTGGATGCTGACTCACCCACCGGAAGCCTGGCTGCCTCTCCCCACACAGGCTGACTGGGAACTTTACTGCCTTCAGGCCCTGAGCCACAGGCTGGCTGATAGAGAGTTTCCTGTGCGTCACACTAGGACTGGGGGAAGTCCCCAAGGTGCCACCCTCTAGTCTTTCCAACTCCCAGGACAGGAGGAAAGCTATAACTATAGCAGGCAGGGCCAGGACAAGACACTCAGGGCTCCATTTACCTCGCTGGGCTGCCAGAGGCACCAGCCACCAATGAACTCCAGAGATAACATCCCAACAGAGTACCAAAGGCCATCCCTAACAACACACACCGCATTCCCCAGACCACCCTGAGCACATGTGCCCTGTATCAACTGCCCTTGGCCTCTGACCGCAGCCAGTGGCCCACTACTGAGCAAGGAGGCAGGAGTCAACAAAGCTGAGGGACCTATGGGCCTGTCACATTTGGGGAAAACTTCCCAGACTTGGGCACAAAGGACAGGCTGTCAACTGTCCAGTGGGAAGTTCACAGATAAAATTCCCCACCAAAGGTCAGGTGCTACCACTCCCTGCTCTGTTCAAAGTCCTCAGCAAACAGGCTGGCAAGATGTCTCAGCAGGTAAGGGTGCTTACTATCAAACCTGATGACCTAAGTTCCATGCCTGAACCCACATGGTGGAAGGTTGATCCACATGGCTAAACGAGAGAACTGACTCCCACAAAGTATATTCTGACTTCCAGAGAGACCTCCATACATGTGCTATGCTGTGGCATGCATATGTCTATACATACATATATGTGTAATTTTTTTAAAGTCTTCTGCAAAGAGTTCGTGCCACGGTCCATACTGGTACAGACTCACCAGGGCCTCCATCTACACCTTTGCATCTGTTGCAGGGTTACACTGGGAGAAGCATCCACTGCTAAAGACTACATGCATAATAGGTGGTCCTCTGCTTCAACAGGCCTCCAGGTCAGGTGGCCAGGAGAGTGATGGCCAGGATGCCAGTGTCCCACTGTCCCCCTAAGCACCTCATATAGGGTTAGGATAGAGGGAGCACTGAGGAGACCATCTTAGAATCCTGATGTAGCCACACTCTGTCCATCACTGTGTAGCTTCTGTAAATGGTTAGTGTCCCTGAGCCTCTGTTAATGGGCAAATGGGGCTACAGGGAATAAACAAGACAATGTATAGCATGTGGCAAAAAAGCCTGGTAAGTGACAACTCAAGAGTTTTGGTGCATGGATATTGTCACTCTGCCACCAAGATGTCTCCAGGCCGCTAAAAGGCTACAAGGATCTTGGGCACTGGAGAGAGTCTGACCTCTACCCATCCACCAAATATCATGTTATCTAACCTACAATCTGCAAATTTATACTGGCCCTCTCAGAAAAAAGGCCCAGAGAGTCCAGTGCCAGGACTCAAGTCACCCAGCACATGAGGGCCAACAGTACCCCCAATCAGTGCTTTGCTATGTCACCCACAATCTACAACTGCAACCTCTATTTTGAGGTGGCATCTCTTGCCTGGAAGAGCTGAACTGCCTCCAAAACAAATACTGCTTCCAAACCCTTCCTGAGTGGAGCAGCATCTAATTTCCTGGTTCTCAAGTTCCACGAGGTCTGCACAGCAAGTCCCTCCCCAGCCTCCTCCCCCAACAAGTGCCTCCCTAGTTACTCACAGAAGTTGGGCAATGGTCAGGGATCTGGCCTCCCACTTATGTAAGATGCAATTACCCCGCCCACTGGGCTCCTGCACAGCCATGGAAGCCAGCTGCAGGGGACTGAAAAGGCCCCCGCCTGCCCAGGACAGCCTGCCCAGCACCAGGACTTCTGAGGTCGAGGTTTCCTAGGTCAGAAGGAGGGAAGGCCACCACTGCCCAAGCACCCTCTTTAAGTGCCCACCATTCCTGTCATCTGCACTCTGCAGCTGCAATCCAAAGTGGGGCCCTGACCCCACAGGGCTAAGTCTTTCCAGCAAGAAAAGCTGGAAAACAGCCAAGGATGTGCAGCAACTTTTTCCCCTTGTGCCTACTGTGTGCCGGGTGCTGGGCTGGGCTTCTGGTCATCTTGCCCATGCTTGCTTCAAACCATTCTCTCCATTCAGTTTCACCTCGCACCCCTGATATCCGGTTCATTAATAAGGCCCAGACATGTCAAGAGACTGGCCAGGTGAGGCAGGGGCAGGTTCAGAATGCTGAGGGTCATCCCATTCACAGCTGTAGGTACAGTTTGGAACTCTCTTTTCTGCAGCCCAACCTACTTAGTCTCTGACAAGTCAAAAAAAAAAAAAAATCTTGCTCCCTTCCTGGGGGAAAAAAAAAAAAAAAAGCACTCATTGCCTTCCAAGTCTGGTCCCCCTCACTTCCCATGACAAATGCTGCTGCTGCTGCAACCCACGCAGCACCACTGCCACCTCACAGAAATTTCCAGGAAAGCCAGTTAGTTACTTGGAGAGGACAAGTCCCAGACTTGTACAGTTAGCCCCCGGCTCATCAGCTAACCCGAGTACCAAAGTGCAGCTCTGAAAGCAGCCGACCAAGAAACACTAAGTGCAGGAGGAGGTCGGCTCCTAAAAGCGCAGTCAAAAGACTGCAACTGAGTCAACTAGCAGCAGGTAGCATGGGCTGAGCGGCGAGGCGGACACGCCAGGAAGTTCTACAGAGACAGCCCCAGGGAGGAGCGCAGGCGGCCAGTGTGCAGGCCGGAAAGGCATGGGCCAAGGAGGACTCACAAGGATGGAGTTGGAGGAGAGGAGGAGTTCTGAGTTCAAGACTAGGCAGGTTTCCGGCACTGGGAACACAGCCCTGGGGCCCAGAGGAGAGTAAATTCCAGCCTGGACACAACCCAGGAGCCTGGCCTGAGGGGCTGGTGCAGCCCAAGGACCCTCTAGCAGGGATCAGTGAAATCCCGTTTGGGTCCAGGATACAGCCCGGAAGCCTAAACAAGGAGATCCCGGTGGAGGCTCCAGACTTGGAGAGGGGTAAAGAGAATGAGGTCCTGCCTGGGTGCAGTCCCACGGCCTTAGATCCGGATTCCAATGAGATCCCGTGAGGTCCCGGGTTTGGGCTGGACCCAGCCCTGGGCTGGAGTGCCGGTGCCCATGCCCGGCCCGGAAGGGAGTCCAGTGTCCCGGACGGGCTCGAACTGAGTGTGGCTCGGGCCGCGCGGTAGGGCGGGAGCGCCTACCTTTGGTCTGAGGCAAGCTGGCCGGCGGGCTCGCGGCGGGCGACTCCATACTGTGGACGGTCGCAGCGGAGAGCACTAATCTAGAGGACAGCAGACTACACCGGGGCCGGGCGCGCTCATGGCTGCTGGCGGCGGGCGGCGGACGACAGGCGACGGAGAGCAGAGAGGCGGCGGTAGCAGGCGTCCGATGCGGGCGGCGCCACAGCCACACTGGGCAGCGCCGGACGCGGGCCGACGGCGCCACGCAGACCCCGCCCCCCGCGCTGATTGGCCCGCCTGAAAAGGCCCTTGCCTATCAGACACCGACCGGACTGTCACGCACAAGTCCCACCCTCCAGGAGCCGGAATCCAGCCCTGCTTTCCCCCTATTCCAGCCCGGCTCCGCCCTCTTGCCTATCAAGATGACAGCCCTACCCACTCGCAGGATTGTGCTAGCGTGGTCCTGGGTGCCCCAACCTGTGCCCCCCTACGGTGCAGCGTGTGCGGGTCGTAATCTGGAAAATCTGAAGCTCTCTAGGGTGGCATGGCCGGGCTGATGCGGCTGGTGGGGTTAAAAGTGCTCCTTCAGTGAGACTGGACTCCTAAGTGACTGCGCCGTTCCAAGGGTGAGCGTCCATGTGCTCCCCTGTAGAGAGCAGCGACCTCGGTCCTGCCTCCTAGGGCAGCGAGGGAAAACGAGATCCCACGGCGGCACGTGCCAGGTGAGTGTTGACCGACTGTGGGAAATAGTTTACTGCGCCTTGCTGAGCGCACACGCGTTTAAGTCCGAGTGGCGGCAGCAGCCACGAGCACCTGACACGCCGGCACTTAGGGAGCGCGGGAAATCAGTGGCTAACCTGGTGGTGCCTACTGACAAAATAACTGTTTGAGTTGTAGCACTATAGCCCTCTACTCCGAGGGCTGGGGGTAGTCTAAGATAGTAAGATGTCATTCCAAACATTGAAATACCTTTGGCCAGCCTTGAGTGGGGTTCCATCTCAGCCGTCGGTCGCTCGCTGAGCCTCTGTCCTCACACTAGCCAGGAGTCTCTGGGATCGGATGGAAAGCCAGGCGTCGTGAGGGCAAGAAGCACAAGGTCAAGGAGACTGTCAGAGCCCGAGTGAGTCTTAGCTCTCTGGCCAGCACTCAGGCCACCAATGCCTTGCTTGCATACTTGATTGCTATCTGCCCCTCCCCATTAGGAATCCTGACTGTCTCATCTTCTGTCGTATCCCAAGGCTTAGCCCAGAGCCACGCACATAGTAGGTACCTAAGAACTATTTGAGGAATGAACAAAGGAAGTAGGAAAGCATGCCACAGACACGGGTAAAGTGATTCTAGTCCCGTGCCAGCCTCCCAGACACCAGGATGACTCAGACCAAGTCCTCAAACAGGAGGAGTTTAATGGGTTAGTCAGAGAACTTGACAAACAGCCCAGGAATCACAAACTCCATGTGGGATGCTATAAATAGATTCAAAAGTCCTAAGAGGAGGCCCTACCTCACCTGGGTGGGGTCAAGGAAGGTGACCTTCATGGACCAGTAACCAGGCAGACTGAAAAGAGACCCTCCTTGGAAGAACAGAGAAGCCAGTCCAGGCAGTGGGGAGCTGCTCACGAAGCTAGGCTGTACCTGCAAGCCAGTCAGCTGCAGGGGTAAGGAGCATGACCGAAGGCCACTAGGTTTTTTTCTCTCAAACCACCTCTGGCCACAGCATCCATTGCCCTCCCGTCTCTAAGGGAAGTACATGGCCACTCAGAAACTGACCAGAGCATTGGAGCCAGCCCCCAGCCTCTTACTCTGGCTCCTAGGGGAGCAGACCCCTCTGCAAACTCAGGGAAACCAAGGCTTAGGGTAGGAAGGGTTCAGCCTGTATTAGCATGTAGCTTCAGGTACGTAGGACCTAGAGTGATAGCTGTAGAAAGAGGGTGGTCCAAATCCAATGGGGGGACCTCATTCACTGAGCACATACTGTGTGCCTAACTAACGTTGTGGGGTCAATACTGAACAAAACAGGTGTAACTCTGCTCTCGGGAAGAAATGAACTTCTGGCCTAAGTTAATTTGATAGGATGTTTCAGGTTGACAAACGCTGTCAGAAAAAAAAAAAAAACAGGAGCGAGACAAGTGTGTAGAGAGGTGGTGGTGTCGTTTTAATGAGGGCAGTCAGAAAAAGCCTCCGTATAGGTGGGATGGAAGCAGACTTGAGGAGGCAAGAGAAAGGGCAATCATTCCCAACAGAGGGAGGGAACAGTAGTGCAAAAGCCCCAGGGCGGTCGTGTCACTGGGTTTAGTCAGAGGTGAGAAGCCCTCTTTACCCTTCCACATGCTCTTACATGTCATCCCCATGTGCTGATCATACACCCCCAGCACTCCTGAATACACGTGAGGGGCACGGGTGTTTGTATGCATGTAACATGGCTGCACAGAAGCAGCAGACACCTGCGATGCCTCCAAGGCTTGCTGACCTGAGGTGGGTTCCTTCTGGTGACCAGACCTAGTGTGGCTGTGCTCTGTCGGGGCCCTGCACAGAATAAACCTTCCAGTCTTCTCACTTCTGTGCTAGCTGCTGCAGAGTCTCCCCAGGGCTTCAGAGGAAGCTTTCAGAAACAGGGCTGGCCAAGCTCCAGACACTTCCTGGTTCCCTAGGTAGGGAATTTCCAACACTCTGGCCCAGTTGACATCTCTAGATACTTCCAGACTAAGCTTTCCTTTTTGATCCTGACTTTGCAAAGGCTGTTCCCTCAGTCAGGAATGCCCCTCACTGCCTTCATCTGAAGCTTCCCGCACTTCTTCTGCCGTTCCTGCACTTCTTCTGCCGTGTGAAAAGCCACAGGGGAGATTTTTGTAGTAGTACTTCCTCTTCAGGACCATCAGCCTGAAAATAATGACACAGAGACTTACTACTCAGTATGAAAGCTTGGCCCTGAGCTTAGGCTCCTATGACTCAAATTAACCTGTTCCTATTAATCTACATTTTGCTACATGGCCTTTACCTTTCCTCAGTATGACATGTCACTTCTCTGAGTCTACTGGCAAAACTCGTGTGCCTGAATTCCTCTTCCTCTTCCTCTCTCTCCCCGGAAATCCTGTCTGTCCTCTCCTGCCTAGCTTTATTACACCAATCCCAGCAATACATCTTCACACAGTGTACAAATATCCCACAACAAGGCATACCTGCCAAATATGTTTTGTTTTTTGTTTTTAACTTGCTGGATTTAAATGGCCACTAGTGCAAGAGCAAGTGCCATTTTCACAGCCCTAGTGTGAGCCCGTCCCGCATGACTCCTTACGAGGCAAGCTGTGAGGAGAAGTGCCATACTTGGCTACTGGCCTCCACAGTGCACAGCAGGCACTCACTGGACACTTGGAGCACAGCCCTTCCAAGGAGGTGTGCATTTTCATGGACACAGAGCGCAATAGAAAGCAGAGGATAAAGACCTGCGCACACACACACACACACACACACACACACACACGACTACTGCAGTGGCGGGCTATTGTCTCCCGTCTGGCAGATCTTGACACTTTCCCCTGCTTTTTTCTGCCTATGCTTTTATTAAAAAGAGCTTCACAGTGCTCTTCTGAGCTGCACGGGTTTCCCTGAGTTTCTTCCTTGGCTTTCTAGACAGATAGTAGCTCTTTGCTCTTGGATCTGAACTACCCAGGTCCTTGCAGGGTTGTGTGGAGCCCTCTGGCTGCAGCAGGGAAGAGTTCCAGGCTGAGAAGTGTCCAACATGGCCCTTCCTGCCTAGGACACAGAACACAAGCATTTATTGTCACTCACCCCATGACAGGCGTCATAAGTTCACACTTTGGTAAAGCTGGTAGTTGGAAATTCTCCTTGCAGAGGAGGGAACTAAGACCCAAGCATCTTGCCCAGGTCTCATGGCTGGGAGGGAGGAGACCAGATCCTAACCCAAACGATCGAGGTTGGCTCAAAGTATCATGTAGGGGCTTTTTTACGAGAGTGCTTGTTTGTCCCGCTGTCTGGAACCCAGGACTGCCAGGATGTTCTTATTGCCACGATTTGGTGAGAAGCATCAAAAACAGAGACCAGTGACTTGCCCATAGTCACAGAGCCAAGAAAAGAGAGGCAGAAGTTTATTAGCCCTGTATCAACATTACCACGTGAGCAATCACAGGGTCCACCTGCACAGGGCTGTCCTTCATCCTAAGCCACAACGCAGCAGAGTAACCTGGAATGAATCATTTGTCTCTGCCTCATGTTCACATGTGCTTCGTGTGTGTGTGTGTGTGTGTGTGTGTGTGTGTGTACGAATCTGTGTCTATTTGTCTGTCTTGGGAGATAACATCTCAAGATGTAGGCCAGGCTAGCCTTGAATTCTTGATCTTCATGCCTTAGCCTCTCTAGTGCGTGAATGGGGCTTTCTTTCCCAGCCACAGGCATTATTGCTTCTGCCGGGCCCCCTCAGCCATCCCCAAGGCACTTGACTCCTTCCACAACTTAGCCGCTGCTGGGAAGTTGTGGCAGCTGGCGAGGGGGAGGCCAGAACACCTAGCAGGCCTTCTCATAGGGCCACTGCCACCCCCACTGGGATCATCACCAGGACTGCCAC
>NW_026068025.1:2048433-2052822 GCF_014885135.2 Alexandromys fortis | reverse complement strand
CCCCCCCCCCCCCCCCGGTGATAGTCAGCTACCTTGTTGCTTTCACAGTTTAGCTCGCCACCTGCTCAGCTGTTACTGCCACTGCTGTTCTGCTACCTCTTGTTGCCTCTCTTCTGCTGGCTTCTGGTGTGGTAATCACCGCTTGCTACTTACTGTCCCTGCTTCTTACCTCTTTAGGTAACAACTAGCTCAGCCCACACTACTGAAAGCGAGTCTAGAAAGATCACATGAAAGAAACCTTTTCTTGGGCCCGATTTTAACGCCAGGGATGGTTGCACAGGAGACTGTCTGGAAAGCCTAAGCAGCCTGCCGGTAGTTGAGCCAATCGGGGCCTCTTGTTTGGACCAATCTTACCAGCCTCCGCAGTCCCCCAGGAGAAAAACTGAGGACATTGCGCCCCTTCTGGCCAGAGTGAGAATAGCTGAAGAGTCACAGAGCGCTCAGCAGCACTAAGGATAGCAGTCTGTACAGTGACTTAAGTTGTAGTTCGGTAGAGCTTGCCTGTCATGCAGGAAGCCCTAGGTTCCGGCCCCAGCACGAGGGGTGGTGGCACAGGCCTGTAATCCCAGTGCTTAGAAGGTGGAGGCAAGGAAGATCATAAATTCAAGATCATATGCTGTGTAGGAAGTTTGAGGCCTTTCTGAGCTTAGAGACCGTGTCTCAAAACAGGGTCTGGATGAGGCTGGAGAGATGGCTCAGCACTTAAGAGCACTATACCGGGGTTTGATTCCTAGCACCCATATGGCAGTTCACAACTGTCTGTGACTCCAGTTCCAGGGGATACAAATGCATATAAATTTATAATATAATATAATATAATATAATATAAGGAGGTCTGATACAGACTGTTCCAAACATCCCTGACTGTGACCGCACCATCAGGAGCCAAGGCAGTTACCCATGCTCTCTATATAGTTTGCTCTGGGTGTCTGTCAAGATGGCTGGTACTGCCGGGCGATGGTGGCGAACGCCTTTAATCCCAGCACTCGGGAGGCAGAGGCAGGCGGATCTCTGGGAGTTCGAGACCAGCCTGGTCTACAGAGCTAGTTCCATGACAGGCTCCAAAGCCACAGAGAAACTCTGTCTTGAAAAACAAAAACAAACAACAGAAAAAAAAAGATGGCTGGTACTGGCATAGGGTAGCCTGCTTGACTGTTAGACTAGCAGTCCTTTTGCTCAGGGCATCAAGGGAAATCCCATCTGCTGCTACTCAGGGAACATTATTGCCCAAACTAGTGCTTTTTCATTTACAAAAGTGAGCATCAGGCTTGGGGGTGGGGGTATGCGCCTTTAATCCCCACATTCAAGGCAGAGGCAGGGGGATCTCTGTGAGTGTGAGGCCAGCCTGGTCTACAGAGTGAGTTCCAGGACAGCCAGGGCTACACAGAAAAACTCTGTCAAAAAAAAAAAAAAAAAAAGAACATAGGAAAAATGCTTACAACATTGTCTTAGTTGGGGTTACTGTTGCTGTGATGAAACACCATGACCAAAGCTAAGTTAGGGAGGAAAAAGTTTATTTTGCTTACAGTTCCACATCACTGTTCATTACTGAAGAAAGTCAGGGCAAGAAACTGGAGGCAGGAGCTAATGCAGAAGCCATGGAGGAATGCTGCTTACTGGCTTGTTCAGCCTAATTTCATATAGAACCCAGAACCACCAGCCCAGGGATGGCACCACTCACCATAGGCTGGGCTCTCTCCAATTAATCACTAATTTTAAAAATGCCATACATACTCAACTGCCTACAGCCCGAACTTATGGGGGCATTTTCTCAGCTGAGGTTCTCTCTCAATGACTCTGGCTTGTATTAAGTGGACATAAAAACTAGCTGGCCCAAATAGAGCCTAGAGTATACTAACACTAAGAAGCAACTTTAACAAAATGTCTTAACAGTCATTAACAGAATAACTTTAACAGCTTGGTGCCCAGGAGGTCAAGGAGTCCATTGGTCTATCTAACTCACAAGAAGTCAAATATAGGAGGCTAGAGAGATGGCTCAGCAGTTAAGAGCACTGACTGCTCTTCCAGAGGTCCCAGGTTCAATTTCCAGCACCCACGTGGCAGCTCACAATTCTGTAACTCCAGGATCCAAAACCCTCACACAGACATACATGCAGGCAAAACACCAATGCACACAAAATAAAAATAAATAAATCATTTTTAAAAAGTCAAATATACAGATCCCTTTGTGACAGAACTGAGTCCTTGCCTTCTACAGTAGGAAGCTGTTGGATGCTTGTCTGAGCTGGAAGAGTGGAAGGAAAGCAAAAGCAGTATTCATGTATGATAGAGAAGGAAGAAATAGTTCAAACAGTTCGAAGGTAGAAATTTGTTCAGTTAGGCTCCGTTTCATCTCCTAGGTAAGAAACCTGGCAGTGATTGATGAGGACTCTCTATTGGCAGCAGGAGCAGACTGGGGAGCCAGTGGCTGCTTGTTATTATGTTGTTCTTATAGTGCTGTTTGCTATGGTCACCTGCCTGCAAAGCTTTAGTAGAAACAAACAAAAAAAAAAATCAAGGGAAATAAAAATCAAGGGAAATAAAAGGCCACCATGCATGAGATACAGGACAAATGTGGATAAAGAAAGAAGTGGAAGGAAGGGATGCCAAGGAGTAGATGATGGGGAAAAACGCTTAGAGAATCTAGGGCCATTCTGGAATCCCACCTGTGAACTGCATGCCCACAGAAGAGCCACAAGCGTCTCAGCAGAGCCACATGGGTGAAGATGCCATCACTACTTTGGGCTCTGCACTTGGAGCCACAGTGACTAGCTGTACCCACCTAGTCACACTTCAAGTCAGGTGGCCATCCCAAGCATATCATTGGCTGCATCCCAGTACCAAGGTCAGCTAGGAAACACTGTATCTCTGGTACCCAGCCTCCCCAGCAGAGCATCCCTCTAAGAGGAATCTGAGCCAGGCAGGCAGAAGGAGCTGCCCAAAGGGTTCCCAGTTACACCCCTCAACTTTAACTGGGAACATGGCCTTGGACCTAAATTGTAGAGGGTCAGCCTTGCTAGCCAGGCCTTGGAGGTCTTTGGGGGGGGGGGTTGTCTCACAGGGACTTCAAGTCAGAGAGCTAGCTAGACACACCCCAAGGTCAAATCACAGATCTGTCTCGGGAGTGAGTACCTGATGGTCCAGGCAAGCACTAAAGGAGAAGTGATATCAGTTCCTAGGGTTTCTCTAAGCATCTTCCACTGCCTGTGCAGAGAGGAGATCTTGAAACCCCAATCTCTTTGCCCAGTGCACCAGCCCTGGGCCTTCCTCTTGCCTGGGATCCAGGTCTCAGGCAACTCCCTGTGTACCCTCTTCATATTTCCAGTGTGGAGTTGCTCTTTCTTGTGTCAGGGAAGAAGCATGTTCTCATGTTTGGCCTTTGGATGCATATGGGTCTGAGAGAAGAACTCCTCTGGATTGGGGGCTGGTGGGAGTCCCTGTGGAAATGAATTTCCTCTCCTGGGCACAGGGCTCAGATGAGTGGAGATGTTCATCAGCCGAATAGCCAAGAGGACTCAGGTATACTGAGAGCAGGCCCCACCGTGCCCTCCCGATTTCCACTGTTTATCTGTTGTTCTGAGGGCTGTCCTGAGTCTGAGTTTATTTGTTGTTTTGAGGCTTTTGAGAGCTAAGAACTGAGAGGTTTTAGGAACAAATGCTGTCACCACCCCTCTAGTAGAGCCACACCTCCAGGGAGGGGCTGGTACCTTAGGAACAGAAGGGCCACTGTGATAACAGGGAAGCAGGGAGGGGTCCTTCAGAGGCAGGGGAGTTGATAGCTGACAAAAATTATACCCATGAAGTCCTTTTTATCTATTTTTTTTTTTAAAGACAAGGTCTCTCTACAGAGCCCTGGCTGTCCTTGAACTGGCCTTGAATCTGTCTCCCAAGTGCTGGGACTAAAGGTGTGTGCCACCTCACCAACTAGCCAGAAGTTCTTTGGTGGATGATCGGTCTCTCTCTTTCACCAGCTAGTGTCTTCTCCACTAAAGCAGAGGAGTTTGCCACAGCTGTGGAAGGTGAAGTGCTTGTAGAAACAGGAAAGGGCTACAGCTCAGCCGTGACAGCTGTGTCTGTGTGTGCACGTGTGTACATGTATGCATGTGCACACACATGTGGAGGTCAGAGGTCAGCATTTGCTATCCTCCTTAATAGCTCCCTACCTTTTTTTTCCTTTGTTTAAAGACAAAGTCTCACTGTGTAGCACCAACCAGCCCTAAGCCACATCCTGGCGATTTCTCTTTCAACTTTATCCATCAAATATTTCTGTAAGAAATATGTAATTTTCAGAATATTTTAGGTATTTGGGATTTAAACACCAACATAACCGATTAATATAAATAATTTTTTTTTTTTTTTTTTTTTTGGTTTTCGAGACAGGGTTTTTCT
>NW_026068025.1:2019101-2047750 GCF_014885135.2 Alexandromys fortis | reverse complement strand
AAAAAAAAAAAAAAAAAAAAAAAAAAAACTACATTTGTTCCAAAAAGAACCTGCTTCATTTTGAATCCCTAGATGCAGCTGCCAGCCCTGGCCAACCCAAAGCAAAAGAAGCCCTAACTGACCCAGCAATCGCTGAAGGTTCATCCTCAGCTGAAGCTCACTTTCCATGGTAGCTGCAGCCCAAGAGACAGAGGATGTTCAAGTTCTGATGCATCTTCTGAGGACTTGGATGCATTTGAGGACTTGGAGTTACACCTGAGTCTACATACCTGTACCAAGAACCCTTGGTCTCGGCTGATAGAGGAGGGTCACTTGTCTATCTGTTGCTTTCATTGGTTAATTAATAAAGAAACTGCTTGGCCTTTAATAGGACTAAAATTAGGTAGGCAGAGTAAACAGAACAGAATGCTGGGAGGAAGTGAAGCAATTGCCATGCCTCTCCTCTCTGGGTCAGACGCGATGAAGTTCCAGCCCAAGATGGACATACACTGGTAAGCCACCACCTCGTGGTGCTACACAGATTATTAAATGTGGGTTAAGCAAGATATGATAGTTAGCCAGTAAGAGACTAGAGCTAATGGGCCAAGCAGTGTTTAAATGAATACAATTTGTGTGTTGTTATTTCTGGGGCTAAGCTAGCCGAGCGGGAGCCGGGTGGGATGAAAAGCAGGCCTGCCCGCAGCTCCTTTCTACACTCAGCCAGGGAATTTTGATCCCAAGGAAGAAGTGGCCTTTCAAACAAGAGCCATGTATTTCTAAATGTGGAGAGTGGGGTGATGGTTGTTGCTGTTTCCTAAGGACTGCAGGTCATATCCTGGGGTTGGTTTGCAGAGTTCAGCAGCTCACTGGAGCAATAGCGTTAGTTCCACTGCCAGGTTAATGTGCCCTGGCTGAGCTTTTATTTCTTTAGTTTTTTATATGAAAAGTGCTGTCCTGAGACTCCTGGAACTTCTCAGTCCTGTTTCCAGAGTGTAGGGTTGCAGGTGCTCGCCATCAGCCCGTCTGGATCCATTTGCTTTCTTTGACAGTGGTTCCAACTCTTGTTACCACCATGGCCAAACATTTTCTGTGACTCTCCTTTGTCCCTTGAAGGCTAGAAATTGATGTGTTGACTGGAATTTGGGTAGCAATTACCAATTCCTCAGGTACTTCCCTCATTTAATTGCCTAAGTTTTTGTGATATACTAAATAATTGCATAAATATATCCATATATTGACCTAGTATTTACATATGTAGCCTAGGTAGGCCCTGGGTTCAGGTCATACTTTGGCCTCCTTAGTGCTATGGTTCTATATGTGTGTTAAATGCTTATTTTGCTATGTATCTTTTATCCGTTTGCTTTAAATAAAGTGTTTCTGATTTAAAAAATAAAAAGCCTGCATTTGATAACACAAAACAACTAGTAAAGCCAGGCATGGTTGTGCACACTCTTAATGCCAGCATTCAGGAGATAGAGGCAGGCAGACCTGTGAGTTTGAGTTTGAGGCCAGCCTGTTTTACACAGGGAGACTCTGTCTCAAAGAAAACAAACAAAAACAGCTAGTATAATAGGGTGGGTCTACTCTGTCCCCCAGAGTCCAAAGTACCACTGGGATTTACCCAAAGGCCCCATCACCTGAACATCCAGCAACTAGGCAAGAATCCCAATCCCCCCTCCCCCCACCATTAGCCCCATCACTGTAATAGGTGGCTCTCTGTGGTGTGTTTAGCCAGCATCTGGGTGGCTCCAGTAACTCGCAGTGACAGTGACTGTCCTTGTGCAGACATTCCCTCCTCACACGCGGGAGTGCACCCCAGGAAGACAACCCTGGGAAGGGACTGGTTAGGGCAAAGCTCCTTTGCATCAGAACAGAGACAGGTCAGGGCAAACTGCCCTCCTCACAAGCACCCATCCTGTTCCCCTGGGAGATTTGGGTAGATAACAGTGATGCCAGCTTCAGGAGGAGAGGACGGCATACAGCACTGATAATGGGGCCCGTCATGGAGGCTTGGGGACAGTGTGACTCTGAGGACAGTTGCGATGATGACTAAAGATGCGCCCTGCCTGGCGCCTCTGAGACTGTGGGTTGTACGTGGCAGGTCCCATCTGAACCAGCAGTCAAGCTCTGGGTCTCTAGCCCTCCACCTTTAGTCTGTCAGACAGAAGAATCCCACTAGGACAGGAACTTCTCTGGTGTGTGATCGTTCTGGAAGAGTCTGGTGTGTGGTGCCTGCCGGGTGTCCTGCAGTTGTGTTCACCCACAGTGGGTCTCTGTATGGCTAGGCTGGAGTATGTAGGGGTGGGAGTAATGATGCCACCAGTGATAGTGTCTGGAGTGGA
This sequence comes from Alexandromys fortis, assembly GCF_014885135.2. Taxonomy (NCBI): domain Eukaryota; kingdom Metazoa; phylum Chordata; class Mammalia; order Rodentia; family Cricetidae; genus Alexandromys; species Alexandromys fortis. The sequence continues at coordinate 2,045,429 of NW_026068025.1, read as the reverse complement.
TCTTGGTCCGGTACCGCTGGGCTTTAGGAATCTGTATAGCCACATCATTGAGCCTCAGTGATCTCCTGTAGCAAATAGGAATCAGAAATGAGCAAGACAGAGCTCTGATGAGAAGACCTATCTTCGGGCACCCAGCAAAGGCAGGCTGCCAGTGTGGGCTAGAGGTTGGAGAAGACTGTGACTATATGTCTCAGGCAGGGCGGGGGGAGTGGGAGGGTGTTGAAATAGGAGCATCGGGGCTGCGTCCCCAGCACCCCAGCCGCCTGCTAGCTTATGCCCGAAATAACAACACACAAACTGTATTCATTTAAAGACTGCTTGGCCCATTTCTATCTAGCCTCTTCTAGGCTAATTCTCGCACCTGGATTAGCCCATTTCTAATAATGCGTGTAAGCACCCCAAGGTGCGCTTACCAGGAAGATTCTAGCCTACGTCCATCCTGGGTCTGAGCTTCATATGTCTGCTTCAGAGCACAGAGCTGTCATCGCGCGTTTACCCGGGAGAACTGAGCATGGCGTCTCTGCTCCAGAGAGCAGAGTTGTCGGGTCTGAGCTCACTTCCTCTTCCTCCCAGCATCCTATTCTGTTTACTCCTCCCACCTATGTTTTAACCTATCAGGGCCAGCCAAGCAGTTTCTTTATTGCTTAACCAATGAAATCAAAAGATTGATATATGACACTCCCACATCAGGAGAGCAATATTACAAGACCTCCCTTTCCTCCCATGAGCAGCTCCAGCCATCAGCTTGGGCCAGCTGACAGGTTTTGATAAATGAGTATCATAAACAATCATGGCCTTGGCTTCCTCAAGAAGGTCTAGCTGGAGGGACATGAGTGACAGGTTTGGGGGGCGGGTGCCAAGAACTGGTGGGCAGATGCTGCTGGCAGCTCGAGCTGAGGGCTCATGCCCCTAGCCACAGTGTCTTAATGGAGCAATGAACTAATTGTGGCAATATTGACTGTGATAATAGCACCCACTTACTAAGTAAGTGCTAATGACCTTGTTTAATATTCAAAGCAAGCTGAGAAAAAAAATCTTCACAAAACATTTCAGATGCAGGACTTGTATTAGAATATGTGGAAAATGGGGCTGACAGTTCAGTGGTTAAGAGCACTGACTGCTCTTCTGAAGGACCCAGGTTCAATCCCCAGCACCCACATGGCAGTGCTGTCTGTAATTCCAAGATCTGGAGTACATGCAAGCAAAACGCCAATGCACATAAAATAAAAATTATTGAAAGAGAATAATATGTGAAAAACCTCCTACAACTGGAGACTGAGATCGTATCCAGCCAATGAAAATGCATGAAGGATTTGAACAGATACAGCCCCCAAAGAAGGTTTGTGTGGGTGGCAAATAAATAGCCTCCTTGTTGCTTGAGGTACCAGCAGGCATTGCCCCTCCTTCAGCTACCATGGTGTGGACCATGCTGTGTTGTTATTGCCACTATGTATGCACAGAAAGCCCATACCAAAGCTTGCTTTCCAGTTCCTGTTGGCAGTGAAGAACTGGAACAGTCTTCATGGGACAATCTGCTCAGTGACCAGATCCCACGCAAGGCTGGCAGCCTTCCAGGACCACGTGGCTCTTCTTGTTGGATCCTCAGATGTTGCCCTCCTCTGAGCAGCACGTCACCTTTACCACCTCCTGAGGGCCCAGGTCCTTCTATATCCTTAGATGCTGCTCTTGCCAAGGAATGTTGGGACAGGCCAGCTGCTTGATGTCAACGCTGTTCAAGGTGTCAGATTCTGGACTCAGTCTCTCTGGGGTCATGTCCCCACTGCCACCAAGAGGCCTGTGGGAAGTTGTCAGTTGCTCTCAGGCCATGACCCTCCTCTCGTGACCCCAAACTCTGCGGTAGGCAAACAGAGCTGATCAGGTAGCACACAGGAAGCTAAGCATGAGAGAAGCGCTGACTCAATGCTGTTTCTACGACCTTTTCAAGAGGGGATGCCTGGGAAAGAGAGGATGCCTGGGGAAGAGAGGAAAAGAAATATAGCAACATAGTCACTCAGAGATGTGAGAATTAGGAGGTGACCTAGGATTCACAGCTAAGACAAAGATGTTCTACTTTATAATGTTTAAATGTATTTATTTATGTATGTGTTGTTGTAATACTGGAGACTTGAACCTAGGCCTTCCTGTGGGCCGGGCACATGCTCTGTAACTGAACCACATCTCTGGCCCTCTTTAATTTCTTTAATTTGATGCCAGCCTTGAGCTTTGATTCTCTTACCTCAGCCTCCTAAGTCGCTGGGATGACAGGCCTGCCCCACCAGACCCAGCAAGATGCTGTCTTTAGACATGACCCACGCTGCTGTCCATTGGAGCCTGTTCAGATGAGTGACTGGAGCCTTGCCAGCCTCGGATGGTCACAGCCCATCCTCGTGGAGCACTTCGCAGCGATGGAAGAATGGGGACGTGAAGGCAGTGGCGCTTCAGGCAGCCCCACGAAAGACTGCTAAGGGGTGGGTTTCACTTTATGATTATATACTAAATGTTAGGTTGAAAAATGAGGAACAAATATAGGTTTGTACTAACTTGTATTTATGGGTATAACATTCTGGAAGAACACGTAAGGGAAAGGTTAAAAAAAATTCCATTGCATGTGTTTAGGGAGAGCTAAGCAGATGACGGACAAAACGGGAGGCAGGTTTTCCTCAATTCTGAACCTTGCAGGAAGCTGTTATGCACACAAATTCCAGATCTGTGTTTCTAGCCAACTATGGGCCAGAGACATTCAGGGACCCACTGTAGTTCAGTAGTAGAGCCCTGGTTAGTGCCCGTAGGGCCCTAGGTTCCAGCCCCAATCCCCCCACACACACATCACAAGGACATTACATCTGTGCTGAGCATGTACAGAGATTTTTCCTTGATATTCTTTCCTAAAAGGACAACACAGCAGCTATTTCTGAAACATTTACACTGTACCAGGGATTACAAGTCATCTCTATTATAAGGTAGATTTTTTTATGCAAATATGAGGTCTATCATAGTTAGCGCTGACTGTCAGTTTGACAAAGCCTAAAGTAGGTACTGCCTCAATTAGATTGGCTTTGTGGGCATGGTGTCTGCAAGGGAGTATTTGTGCCAATGCCTCACAGATAAGAAACAGCAATGTTTTATTTTTTTGAAATATGACTTTGTGGGGGCTGGAGAGATGGCTCAGCGATTAAGAGCACTGGCTGTTCTTGCAGGGAACCTGGGTTTGATTCCCAGCGCCACATGATGGCTCACACCCATTTTAACTCCAGTACCAGGGAATCTGTTTACTGCTCTAGAGGTTCTGAGATCGAGGAATGTGGGGCCAATAAGTGAGGCGGACTAAAGTCTCATACAGCAGTCAGCTTTATTCAGAGCATCAGACAATTTGCCCTCTGAGGGTTAAAGAGTCCCATGAGTCAAAGGTCGGTCACAAGGGCAAGCCTCACATGGCGGACATGAAAGCAGAATCCAGTAACAATTCTGTGATTTTGAAGAAACTGAAGTCACAAGAGTCTTGCCTTGGTTTCTTGGAATTTTCTCACAAGTATTCAGAAATCTCACACGACTCCATTCTTGGACCATGTTCCAAAGGGAATCCAAAGCACTCTCCTGCCTTCCACAAACATCAAACAGGCTCCGACATGGTGCACAGACATACGTGCAGGCAAAACACTCATACATATAAAATAAAAACAATAAATCATTTTTAAAAAAGAAATATGACTTTGTTACTCTGCTAGCCAGCTTTCTGCTGGTGTAACAGAATGCCTGGGATAATCAACATATGACGAGAAGAGGTTGGGTGTGGAGTCCCCTCATCTGTGGCCTGTGGCAGTATACTGTGGTGATATTTCACTCATCTTATGGCCAAAAAGTAATAGAAGACAAGAAAGAGCCAGGGCTTCACAGCCCTCTTGAAGGGCACATCCCAGTGACTTAACCTTCTTTTAATAGGCCCTGCCTCCTGAAAGGTCCACCAACTCCCAATGGTGTCAAGCCGGTGACTGACTTCCGACCTGTGGGCCTTGGAGGGGACACTTCAGATTTAAACTATAGCAATGACCTCATTAAAATGGTATTGAAAGTCAGGTGTGGTCTCATTAAAATGGTATTGAAAGTCAGGTGTGGTAGCACACACATGCCTTTGATCCCAGCACCTGGGAGACAGAAGCTGGTGGATCTCTGTGAGTTCAAGACTAGCCTGGTCTACAAAGTGAGTTCCAGGACAGCCAAGGCTACACAGAGAAACTCAATAAATAAATAATGTTAGATGTTCACATTATATTGTTAAATTGTAAAACAGCAAATATGAGCCGGGCATGGTAGCTCATACCTATGATCTGAGCACTTGAGGGCTGAGGCAGGGTTGCAAGTTTAAGGCCTGCCTGGGTTTTATAGAGAGCCTGTCTCAAAAACCAATCCAAAGTAACAAAAACAGAAAACTCAGCAAAACCAATAGGACTTGATTACATTTTTGGGAAAAATACTTGTGACAAAGTCTCTGTGTGAGCAGGCACTTTGCTTCATTTTTGACTGCATCTCTGGTCCAGAACACACAGTTGCAGCTCAGATGATTGCATCCCTGCATGCAATTGCACCTCAGAGACCTCACCTCTGGTCCAGAACATGCAGTTGCAGCTCAGAGGACAGCATCCCTGGTCCAGAATACACAGTTGCAGCTCAGATGACCTCATCCCTGGTCCAGAACAAGCAGTTGCAGCTCAGAGGACCACATCCCTGGTCCAGACATGCAGTTGCAACTCAGAGATTGCATCCCTGGTCCAGAACACAGTTACAGCTCAGGGACCGCATCCCGGGTCCAGACATGCAGTTGCAGTTCAGAAAGCACAAGTGGGAGCAGGTCAAGTGAAGCGATAGGTCACAAGGCTAGGCCGCTCTCTAAGGACGTGGGACCACATCGGGCTTGCTAGTGCATTTGAGAGACTTCTTTCTTCTTAATATTTTCCTACATTTTTCCTGAGCTTTTAAAATGAGCATCCCCCATACTTCTAACCAGAAAGTGAAAATAGTTGTAGAATTGAGAGGTGCAGTGGGGGTGAAGGGCTCATTGGAAAAATATCGAGCTGCTGAACAGACGGGCCTCTGCCATCCCAGCCATGCCCGTGTCACTCAGACCCAACAAAGGTGTGTGCCCTAGGAGGAGAGGTGGGATGGGAGCTCCAGGACAAGAGCTGGAGAATGCAGACAGCCAGGTCTGCAGGAGCCTGGTGAAGGAGATGGCCTGTGACTGGCCTGACACCACACAGCAGGCCAGGGACAGATGAGCCAGTCTTGTTCAACCCTTACTCTCCAACATCAAGATGCCTGGACACCAGACAAGCTTATGTGACCCAGCCCCGTTTCACAAATGAAGGAAAACTGAAGCCCTGTGAGTACAGAACTGGGGACTCTAGAGACGACTAGACCCAGGAGTCCATCCAAGACCAGGTACTCAACTCCGGTGGGCACCTCTCCTGGTGGAACTTCAGCTCCCTCCTATGACTGGGTGAAGATACCCACATCAAGTCAAGTGACTTGTGCAAGACAAGAGGGGTTTCCAGCTCATTCAGACTCCACCATCAGGTCTACCTCCCTGGGGTTGTGTCCTCTGTTTACTGTTGTTATCAAACTTTGGGGGTCACAACCTGTGCTCCAAGGCAGGTCTGGCCACTCCTCCTCCATAAGTCAACCAAAGGAGCCAAATTAAACATAGAAATCAGAAAAGAAAAAAAAAAACGTATTCAGTGTGGCCATGGCCCAGTGGTGATGCTGCACACCTTTAGTCCCAGCACTCAGAAGGCAGAGGCAGACAGAGCTCTGTGAGTTCGAGGTCAGCCTGATCTATAGAGAGTTCCAGGACAGCCAGAGTGATTACACAGAGAAATCCTGTCTTGGGGAAAAAAATAATAATGTGGCCACACTGGGGGAGAGAGGAAGAAACAGTTCCAGAAAACCCCCAAGTTTTGGAATCCTGAAGTGAGAGCAAAGGTTTAAATTGAGGGCAGAGAATAAACACATCTAAGCAGTGTGGTCAAGGTGTCAGTCAAAGGGGTCCTGCACATCCTTGACCGTTACTGTCAGGACTTCAGCCTCATCCCGTAAGGTGCTCTGACAGCTTGTGACCTGTGTGAAATCTTTCAGGGAGACAGGTTCCCCTGTAGCTAGTGCCTTTCCTTCTCCCAGCAGGAGGTTTCTGGGGAAATTCCTATTTCTTTGGGGCCCATTGTTTGAAGAGTCTGATAGTCACAACAGTGTCTTTAGAAGTCTTCATTCCTTCCCAGGCAGTTACAGTACCACAGCAAAGAGACAAAGTATCCATAATGTTCAGGGCGCTGAGAAGACCTTCTAGTCATGGCAACAGACAGGGTGGAGGTGGAGGCTGGAACTTTCCTTCCTGTCACTAAGATGGCAGAGCATGAGACTGTGAACAACAGCTATGTTGTCCTTGGGAGCATCGCAGAGTCACTAACCCCTGTTCCACTTCTGGGCCACCCTCATGCAGTTAACAGAGGGGCACTTAACACCATTTCTCAGATCTTATGTAGCCGTGAAGGGACAGGGTGCTGAGTGGTTCAGTGTATTAGTCAATTGCAAGGACATCAGAATGATCGGGGGCAGGCCAAAAGGTCACAAGCTGCAAGGTTCCTGGTGGATGACACTCTAGCAAAGGCAAAAGGACAAGGACTGAAAACTGGCCAGGTGGGTGGGTAAGGGGTTGAAAGAAGTGTCAGGGCAGGACATTGTTTTGGACTGAGAGGTGGTGGTGGCTCAGCGGCTTGTAAAATGCCTGCTCAAAGAAGGGGTCCTTACTGAATGTAAACACCCTTTAAATTTTGTTAAATGAAGACAAACAGCAATTGGGCAGGTAAGTAGGATTGTATTTTACTTACTATTTTATCTACAAATGTGGAAAAATTTCAAAACAAATAATCATGCCCAAGCCCTCCCCCAAGCCCTCCCCCAAGCCCTCCCCCATCCCCTCCCCCGGGCTACTTCCCAGCGCGTGTCAGGGGTCCTTGCTGTAAGACCCCGTGGCAGTCAGTGGCTTCCCAACAGTGCTTTGTTTTGTTTTTCAAGATATGTCTTCTCTGTGTAGCTCAGGCTGTCCTGCAACTCACTCTGTAGACCAGGCTGGCCACAAATTCACAGAGATCCGCTTGCCTCTTGCCCCCTTAGTACTAGAATTAGCTGGTATGCGCCACCACCGCCTGGCCCCACCAAGGCTCTTTATCTTTTTTTTTTTTAATTTATTTATTTATTAAAGATTTCTGTCTCTTCCCCACTGCCGCCTCCCATTTTCCTCCCAGGGCTCTTTATCTTAACCCAATGCCTCTGCTGCCTAGACTTCTCTCCCTCTCCCACCCAGCTCATTCCTTTACTTCCTTCAAGTCTTTCTTTAAAAGCCTCTATCTCAGCTGAAGCCTGCCTGAAGCCAAACTGCCTCCAGGAGCACACTGACCTAGAACCAGCTGGATTGGGGAGCATTGGCACCATCAACCCACTCCTTCCTTCTTTGATTTCAGTGCACCCCTGTGGAGCTGTGCTATGGGGATGGAGGGGGGGCCCTTTGCTTTGCTCATTTGTGTCCTCACAACAGTCCCTGCCCCACAGGAGATGTTCAGTACCTGCCTGGCAGATTAAAGAGCACCCAGATAAGTCAGATTCACACCCTACTCTAGTCCTCACGCACGAGCAGCTTCCAGCACTGAGTCATCCAGACATTCAGTGACTCCAGCAAACATTCATTGCTCTGGTTTTTGTGTTTTGTTTTGTTTTCCGAGACAGGGTTTTGGTTCCTGTCCTGAAACTAGCTCTTGTAGACCAGCCTGGCCTTGAACTCACAGAGATCCACTTGCCTCTGCAGCTTGGCCTCTGCGGCTTGAATGCAGGGATTAAAGGCGTGGGCCACCACCACCTGGCACTCATTTTATTCTTTTGTTTTCTGGAAAGGACTTTACTTCTTTGGTTTGGGTGGGCTGGGTTGCCCATAGCTCAAGCTGAGGATGTAAGCTGAGAATTGCCCTGAACACCCACCTCCACTTCCCAAGTGCGAGGGGTACAAGTCAACACTATGCCTAACTTCCAAGATGGATTTCTGCAGGGCTCACAGACCCCAGCACTCAGGGAAGAAAGAGTCCAAGAGAAGTGAGCTTGTCATGTGCCCTTGTCTGACCCGCATCAGGCCAGACAGACTTCTCCCCTAGTCCAGACTGGCAGGTGGGACGCCTTGTCAGTAGACATAAGAGCAGACGAGGGCTTCTCCAGGAAGTGGCACTAGGGCAGTCATGCAAAGGCACAGTGGTGTGCAGATGAGTGGCCTGCTCAGACACTGTCCAGGAACGTGCTCTGGCCGTCTCCACTCACATTCTTGGGGAGTGAGGTCACCTGAGACTCACAGGTCTTATCTTCCTAGTTCACAGTTGCCTCCAGCCCTGACTCAGCCAAGCCCTAGCCCTCTCTGATCATGTGACCCCTTTCCGTCACTTTGCATATCATGACCCACCTCAGCCGGCTTTTGTTTACAAATGCTGTGGCACAGCGCACACTCCTTAAGAAAAGGAAATTACTTGCTCAGAAAAGACACTCTCAATAGTGCTTCTGACCTCTAACCAAACAATAGGAAGGGTCAGAAGAAATTGAAATGAAAATTTAGTGGGCACAAAACCAGGCAAGAGTGTTCATTAGTGGATGTGTAAGTGGCCTGGCAGCCTGGGGAAAGGTTCAAGAGCCAATCACTGCCACGAATGACGAAATGTCCACTGCAGCTTCCAAACTTATCAGTAGCAATGTAAAACTGCGCATTTAGAAAAGGATCTTGGCCGGGCAATGGTGGCGCACGCCTTTAATCCCAGCACTCAGGAGGCAGAGGCAGGAGGATCTCTGTGAGTTCGAGACTAGCCTGGTCTGGTCTACAGAGCTAGTTCCAGGACAGGCTCCAAAGCTGCAGAGAAACCCTTGTCTCGGAAAAAAAAAAGAAAAAAGAAAAAAGAAAAAGAAAAGGATCCTGTAGTTCTTCACAACACTAAACATACACCGGCTATACAACCCAGCAACACATTCCTTGGAACTACACCAGGGGAATACTGGCCAGAGGATATCCACAACGTGTTACTCACATCAGCCCCAAACCAAAACAAACAACCCATTAACATGTGACGGATAAATGTGACGGATAAACCAGTACACGCTCACCATGGAATACCTGATGCAGCGATGAACGTGATAGCAGCAACAACATGGCTGATCACAGGTGGATGCCAAGAGAGAAACTACATACTAAACTAGGGAGTGGTGGCGCACGCCTTTAATCCCAGGCAGACGCAGGCGGGTCTCTGAGTTCAAGGCCAGCCTGGTCTACGGGGCAGTTTCCCTGACGTTCAGGGCTACACAGAGGAATCTGGTCTCAAACAAAAAGAAAGGAACTAGATACTAAAAGGTCAATATTGTGCAGTTCCATTATATAGGACGTTCTTGGAGAAATCTGTTTAGTCAATAGAGCTAAAAATCAGGGAGCATAGTTCCATCCAAAGGAAGACACCAATTGGCAGTGGACTCATGGAGATCTCTTTTTAGCTGCTAAGTGCTTCCATTATCGTCACCACCACCACCACCAGTCACCACCACCACCAGTCACCACCACCACCAGTCACCGCCACCACCACCACCACCGACGTACACTTTGTGCCGGTTAGGAACACACAACTTCAAACACTCTACCACTGAGGTACACCCAAGCTTTCTTTATGTCCATTTGTATGGTGGTCTTATAGATGTGGACATCAAATTTGCACCTTAACAGAATGTGATTCTGTGAACATGCATGGCAAACTTTCCAAATACTATTTGCTGAGGAGTAGTTACAAATACTGTGGTTTCTAGGGAGACATTGGTTCCTGGGGAGCTCGCTTCCCAGGGACCTCATAAATCTGCCTTTCTTTTGGGAAAGGTGACTTTTCACCCAGTACCAAACACGCCTGGGGGTAATCTCTCAACAGTAGCTTCAACAGCCCCAGGTGGATGAGCTGCGCCGCGCCAGTCCCAGCAGAGCTCCAGCTGGAGACTATGTATGCCTTTTAATGCCCAGTCCCAGTGAACCGGGGTCTGGGTATGTGTGCTTGCCGGTGAAGCCAGTGCCTAATATTAGATGACTGTCTTAGGGAGGATCAGAATTGCCCCACGGATCGAAGTTACGTGTTTTTCAGATGGGTCCATGTGGGTCCTACGGATGCATCTGGGGCAAACCCGAGAACAATCGGCATCCTTGAGGGGCCAGCCCATCATTGTTGCGGCCGCGAGAGAAACGCGCCGCGCGGCCTCTTTAAGAGACGCCAGGAATGTATCCAAACAGACCGTGCGCGCGGCGCACGTGACTCACAGCTGATTTCCGGCCCCGCCCCCCTCTCCGGCCCGCGCCGCCCGAGAGTCAGTTCGCTGCGGCCCGGGGTCCCCAACCTCGGCGCGCGCGATGGCACACGCGACCCCGCCGAGCGCGCTGGAGCAGGGCGGCCCCATCCGCGTGGAACACGACCGCCAACGCCGCCAGTTCTCCGTGCGCCTCAACGGTACCGCGCTGCCTTTGTTTGCGCGCGCGCGGGCGGGACGGGGCGGGACCTGCGGGCGGACGGATCCCGGGGCGGGAGGGCTCCCGAACCCCGATAGGCACCGCCGGAGCGCGCCCGTCCGGGCAGCCCGCACCTGCTAGCGCTGCCGGCTTCCGGCATCGCGGACGGAGGGCTGCCACCCTGGATCCTAGAGAGCAGGTCGCTGGTGGCCTGTCATCCCCCCCGGGTGTTCGGTTGCTTCCTGCCGCCCTGGAGGAGCCTGCGCGGGCCTGGGGCATAACCCCGGGAACTTGTGGCCTGGACGAGGAGGCGGGTAGGTGGTTCTGAGATGTTAGTTAGGCCAACTTGCCCGGTCGATGTGTGCCTCGGCCTCCCAGAATCTGCAGTGGGAATAGTTGTAGTGAACACCGCTTTGGCTGGCAGTGAGGATGAGATACTGTGGCAGTAAAGGTTCAGAATGACACATTCGGTGCACAGCAAGTGCTGATAAACATAGGTAAATGGCTACTTTTCAAACCGGAGAGCTAGGTCAAGGCCTCTCCTCTTCTGTAGCGTGTGTCCCAGCAGGCCGACACTCCCATTGATCCTAGGGACTGGAAACGAATATGAAATATGGGACCTTGAATTCTTTGTAGCCTACCCCTCCCATCTGGGCCCTCTGGGCTGTCTGTGACCTAACTTAGAGGCCACTGCGCCAATGAAAGGACACACTTGCGTGAGGTCTGCCAGTGCGTTGTGCAGCAGAGAAGGTACGGATCGGCCTGTCCTGAGTTTCTGAGCCAGTCTTCTGTGACCAGCACTTGGTCACAAGCACAAGAGGCCTGGCCTCCCATTTGTGCCTCCTACCTACAGTGGAGGCAGCTGTCGCTTCCTTGTTGTGACATACCGCCCCACATTACACATGAGTAAACTGAGGCTGGGGCTCAGGAAGTGACTTGCCCAGCCTTAACAAGACCAGAGTCATATTCAAATCTGGGTCCAGCTGCTCTTTCCATAGAGAAACAAGTCCCGTCGTCATGCTGGTGGTGGCTCAGCTGGCAGTGACACTTGGCCCTGGTCACTTGAGAGGCCTTGTCTGGGTTTTGTTTGTTGATTTTTTTTTTTTTTCTCAGAATCTCTTTTCTGAAGTTTTCTGAGTTCCAGGGAGGCTGTGTATGATTCTCCAGGTGACTCCGGAGACCCATTAGATCCACAAAGAGAAAAACAGGGATCCCTTGAGCTTCTTTTTTCCTTTCTCTTCAAATGGGTCCAGTCAAAAGGACAGCACTCTAATGCTGCCTGTGAGCAGACTACAGCGTTAAACTTGAGCCTTGTGGAACCTGCTGCCCTGTCGCTAACCACAAATGGTGCCCTGGGGAAACAGGGTGCCTAGAGGCTGGCAGCCCCTCCTCCACTCCTCCTGCACAGCCTAGGCCAACTAGGGTTTATTCAACTAGTATTTACTGAGTACCTATTGTTTACCAGCACGCTTCAAGGTGCCCAGGGCTTGTGGGGCTGACAGTCTATAAGGAGAGGTGGGTCTCAAATAAATTACATAATGTCTTATAAAACAAAGGCCCTTGGGAGAAGTGACACTGGACAAAAGAAGCAGTTGAGAGCAGAGGTCCTGCAGTCCCCGTTGTGTGTGTTCAGAGCAGCCAGGAGCAGTGCCTGGATAGGGGAGCTTGGCGGGTATGGTGAGACTGAGCTCATAGGGGCGAATAGTACAGGGCCTGAAAATGTTGGCTTATATGAGTTTGGCCTTGACCCTGAAAAGAAAACAGATGACATGGATCAGGAACCCTAAGGCTGGGCTAGTGGGGAACATACTATGGGGCATGGATGGAGCAGGGAGCTGGCTCCTACCCTGGTCCACACAGTGTGAGCAGGGGTGGAAGAAATGCCTGAGTCCTGAGCAGAAGTGGCGGGAAACAGCAAGATTGCTGATGCGGAATGGGAGAGGAGACTAGAACCCGGGTGTATATGAGTTCTGAATACAGGATGTGTGGCCACTGTTTCCTAGGTGGGAGACCAAGGCAGGAGGCTGATGCACAGCCAGTCCAGAATGGAACCTTAGGCTGCCTTCTGAGGGTTTGTCATCTAAAGGTTGGACTAAGTTAGATAAGGCCCCTGCCTCCAGCCCCTTCCTTGCCTTCTCTTTCCTTACCTCAGCCAGGGTCAGCCACTTAGGTCTGTGTATGTGATTTATAAAGATTTGGTGTGTGTGTGTGTGCACACGCACATACACGTGACATGTATTCCAGTGCCTGTAGAGGTCAAACGAGGGCGTCAGATCCTGCAGCTGGTGTTAGAGGCAGGTGTGAGCTGCCAGGCAGGCATGGGTGCTAAGAACTGAGGGTTCCCTGTAAAAGCAGAAAGCCCTCTTCACTGCTGAGCTAGCTCTCCACCTCTGGGACAGCTACTGGTGGCAAGAAGGCTCACTTAGATCCCTCCCAGAATCTTTCTACCCTCTACTTCGCAAGTAGGAAGACAGAACCAGAACTGAGCCTAGCTCATTCCTTCAGTTCCTGGGTGCCCATCACCATCCCCAACATGTTTGTCATCAGAGGTCTGGGTCACTCAGAGCCTCGCCTAGACTGAGTCCAGGTGGTCCATCCATTGCATGGTGTTGGGGATTGTTATAACTGATAGTGTCACGTGAGTATTGTGTCCTGTGATGGTGGGCAGTCAGGAAAAGCCCCTAGTGAGGAAACATCTGGAATGAGAAGGCGGTGCCCACCTGGGAGGCTCTGGGTACAGATGTGGCTAGTGGGAAGACCAGCAAGCAGCTAATCAAACACTTAGTGGCTGCTGTAGGGAGGGGCTGTAGTTAGGGTGTGGCTGGAGCTTGCTGGCGTATCTGAAAGCAAGCCCAAGCAGACACCTGCTGGGGACTTGGCTGTTCTCTGGGGATCCCACTAAAGGCGCAGGGGCCAGGCCTCAGGGCTCCCATATGCAACTAGTCCACCTCTAGTCTCATGCATCTGGTGGGAAGAAGCAGGTTTTTGACAGACTTTTCCTGGGGGCTATGGGGACAAGGTGGTAATTGTCCTGACCACAAGACACCAAAGGCCACCGGGCTGTAGTGGCACACACCTTTAATCCCAGTACTCGAGAGGCAGAGGCAGGTGGATCTTGCCAGCCTGGTCTATAAGAACTAGTTCCGGAACAGGCTCCAAAAGCTACAGAGAAACCCCGTCTCGAAAAAGAAAAGGAAAAAACAAAACAAAACACCAAAGGCCTAGGCAGAGAATCACTGCGATATTCCAGGGTTGCCCATAGGCTAAGTAGGCTCTATGGGATTGAGAACAGGAAGAGACTGAAGATACTAGCAAGTTTGCAAGAGCTCAGCCCCTGCCTCCCAAGACTGCTTGGGAACATAAGCTAGTCTTTTGGTGGCCCTAGGATCCCTGACACACTCAGAGCCAGAGCAGCCACTCTGGCCTCCTTGTTCTGAGCATCATGAGGACTGCTTCTGCTGTCTCACCACCTGGACTTCTCACACCAATGGTCCTTGTGTCCCCCATTCCTTCAGGACTTTTGCACAAAAGCCAGATACCCTCTTTCTAACAACTTTGCCCTTCTCAGATGACACAGGCTTTGTTCTGAGAGCCCCCTGGCAACCCCTGCCATAATGGCTCTGCCTCTCCCTGGAGCCAGCTTGAGCATTTCTTTCGCACACAGGCAGTCCCTTCGAATAAAAATTGTTAGGTTTGCCTTTGGCTTCTTTTGTCATTGAGCTTACCTCAACTGCCATTGAGTCCTCCAGAGTGGACACCTCTGGAGTAGTCTTGCCTCCTCTTCCCGCAAGGACTAAGGCGGCTGCTGCATTGAACTCTTTTGCCCTAGATTGTCACACAGCAGCCAGAAGATTCTGTGAAACTACGAATTACCTTCCTTCCCTCTACTAAGGATCTAGTTCATGATGGCCAAGAAGGCACTGCAGGACCTGCCCCTGTCACTTCCCGCTCCCTTGGTCCACTCTCTCTAGCCACACCAGCGTCCTCACTGTTCCTGCTGGAGCATCTCCCCGAGCCCATTCCCCATCGACTGATACATTACACGCTACTTGCTCTTCTTGCTTACCTTTGCTCCCCTTAGTCATGAGGGCAGATCCTTGTTTCTTTCTGTATGCCCAGCACCTGAGAAGTGTTTGCGACTTGATAAACATTGGGTGGATGAATGGCTAGGCAGTCAGAGAACTATACATTGTGATTTGAAGCAGCTTCCCCAGGAACATTTCCAGCAGGATTTTAGCAGACTGGTGAACTCTTGTCTTGGCAGGGCAGGGAGGGTGGATAATGATTTGTTCCTGCTTCCTGTGCCTAATGTTGATGCCTTGTGGACTCTGATTCAGCCTGAGTCTTGGCTGGGGGATGGGCAGGGCTTGTGCTCTGACTGATAGTGCCTCCTGTATCCTCCCTCTACTGAAGTCATGGGTTTATTAGGCTCTATTGTGCCCTATGCTGGACCTCTAAGTGGGGGTTAGCTGAGAACACAGGGTTAGGGTCCCTGGAATGACAGTAGCAAGGTCTTGTGGGTGGTTGGGTGTTTTGGGCACTGCATTGAGCAGAGAATGCCCCATTGAACTCTACACACAGCCCTCTGAGGAATGTCATCATGCCCCTTACTCTGGGGATAAGGTACAGGGGTTGTTCAAAATTCAGCTCTTGTAGCGTACTGGTGGTAGTCTGGCTCCAGGTACCGTTCTTTACCCTATCCTCCACACCTGGGAAGCTCCGAGGACTACTGGAGTCCATGCCTCAGCTCTTTCTATCCCCTGCTCTAGGATGTCATGACCGGGCTGTCCTGCTCTATGAGTATGTGGGCAAGCGGATCGTAGACCTGCAGCACACAGAGGTTCCAGATGCTTACCGTGGGCGTGGCATTGCCAAGCACCTGGCCAAGGTATGATGGGCAGCAGACCAGGACACAGCTGTCACTCTTCCCTTGCAGGGAAGATCGACTGGTGGCTAACTCTAGTTTGTGTCTAGGCCACAGCTGCACAGGCCCATCTGGCCAAGAGTTTGCAGTCAGCAGTGGGAGAACTCTGGAGACTGCTTATTGTGCTCCTAGGCCTGCTGTGGCAGGTGACAACTCTTTTTGAGCATAGGGTCCCTATAGCCTGATTCCACCTTGAGACCAGGACTTGGCACTCAGGACTTGTTTAGTAAGCCCTGATAATGCAAAGTAAATGAATGTCCGAGTCAGTAGGCTCATGCCTGGGTCATCCACCTCCACCTGCCTCTCCCAAGCACTTCAAAATCCCAGGCTGCCTGGGAACAAAGTACAGGTGAGCCAAAGAATCCTTTTTGGGTGCAGCCCCCACCCCTGTGTTTCTAGTGAAGCCCTCTGCTGGTTTCCCAGTCCTGTGTCCCTCTCTTCCCCTCCCTGCTCCTTTACTCCCTTATTCTCCTAGATTGGAGGCCTCTTTTCCCTTCCTGCGGGGTTTCCTGGGCCTCGTGCCCTTACATACAGGACCTGGTCACAAGCTGGTCTGTGAATTAACCCAGTTACCAGGGAAAGAACTTGAGACACTGAGCTAGGCAAAATGGGAAGATAGCCACATGGGGAACCTGGGAAAATAACAGAGCGCTGATGGCCCCCTGCCATGGACCACAATGGGCCTCAGTCCCCAGTAAGCTGCAACTCTTAACAACTGTTCTCCCTCTGCTGGTCCAGGCCGCCCTGGACTTCGTGGTGGAGGAAGACCTGAAGGCTCACCTCACCTGCTGGTATATCCAGAAATACGTCAAGGAAAACCCCCTGCCACAGTACCTGGAGCGCCTACAGCCATGACCCTGGCCACTGTGTGCAGGAGTGCACCCTGTGGGCCTTCCACGTGGGCCTCAGCCAGCTCATGTGCTCTCAGGAACCTGTTCCCATGGGGACAGGCTCAGAGTTATTTTTGCAAGGACACTCATCTGCAGCCCTCTTCCAGAATTCTGGGGACCAGCTGCTGGCTGAGGATGTGTGGATATCCAGAGTGGAATGAAGGACAGGCCAAGTGGCCAGGACCCTCTCCCCACAGAGGTCTGGCTTTGCTGA
This sequence comes from Alexandromys fortis, assembly GCF_014885135.2. Classification (NCBI taxonomy): domain Eukaryota; kingdom Metazoa; phylum Chordata; class Mammalia; order Rodentia; family Cricetidae; genus Alexandromys; species Alexandromys fortis. The sequence continues at coordinate 2,028,855 of NW_026068025.1, read as the reverse complement.
GATTCTTCTTCCACCAGCCGCACGTCCCGTCTAGCCTGGCTACTGAGTCCCTGCTCAGATCAGCAAGAGGGTGAGGTAGAGTCCCCGCCACCACGTCCTGGAGCTGTGTCCTTCCTGCAAATGAGGAGGGTGTTCCTGGAGCCAAGAAGAACAACAGGAACCCTATGTGCCAGCTTCCCAAGGAGGGGGTGCCAAGCCTTAGCCACCGCCAGTGTAACCCTTTCTCTTTCTCAGACTTGTGTGCCCTGGCACAGGCGGTGGAACGGCAGCAGAGAGCACGTTCCTGGTGTGTGAGAGCTGTGCCCCTGGCCCATCTGTGGGCAAGCACACCGGCACATGAGCACAGAAACAGGGCAGGTGACAGTGAATGCCTTCCTCTCCTTGGTTACCCACACTGTCTGTCTGGGTTCTGTAAAGAAACACGATCCTTGGCTGAGGGTCTGCTTTCCCATGTATTCAACTGCTGGAGTCAGTTCAAAGGACAGTGTTGGTCTGCTGAGCAGTGCTGTATCCTCGGCCCTCTCTGACCTTCCAGCAGCACTACCAGGCCTTTCTTGAAGGTCACCTTGGAGATGGGTGGGAAGGTGACACACAAAATCCATTTTGTATCCTCTTTTGTGTTCCTGGCTTCTGGTCGTCTCCACTGCTGCTTAGCCACTCCAGACACCTTCCCACTCTGCAGGAGTACTTAAATCTGTAGCAGGAGATCATGTATCCTGACTGGCTCAGAACCCTTGAGCCTCACTCACCACTGCAGTCATGGCATGGATCTTCATGGTCCCCACCCTCGGCATTTCCCTACCTCTTGCGCCCCTGACTCTTACCCTGTTCTTGATGCTCCTTTTCCAGCCTCCTAGAACTCTGGGATGATCTAACATAACCCCTGCCCTTCTCTGTCTGCCAGGAACTCTTTTTCCGGGTCCAGACAAACCCTGGGCCTCTAGGAAGACATTGCTGACAGTATTCTGCCAGCTGTGATGGCAGTGTGTCTACAACACAGTACTTGAATGAGGGTCCCTGACTCGTGGACCCAAGAAGAGTAGCTAGGCTTCCTCGGTGAACTTGTTTCAAGTCGCTGCAGGGTGGCCTGAGCATCCTCACTGCCTTGGCAGCCTTAAAGTCCCACTGCCCATGTCCCGGAGGCTTCCCAGCCTTACGGTGTAGCAATAACCATATCTCTGCCTCTTCCTCTTGGCCAACCAATACTGCCCAACTGGGCCACTCTGGTGCTACCCATCTGCCTCTCCATCCCACCTGCTCCATGTCCCGGCTCACTCCAGGAGTCCATGGTTAGCCACTGGTCGCTCGGCTTCATGTTCCTTCAGTAGGTCTGTGCTGTGGTCAGTTTTTGCCCTGGGGTTTCTCTTCCTTGCCCAGTCTACACAGGCAGTAACTCATGTGCCTTTCCTACTCAATCTGCCACCAGTAGTATCTGGGCCAAGGCTGGTCTTGGGACCTACAGCCCCCTCATTTTTCTGACTTTTGAACAGATTGCATGATCCTGTTGGTAACTGATAAAAGACTAAGGCACAGGCAAGGTCAGGGAGCCTCAGAGTGAAGGAATGGGGAAGAGATAGGTTGTGTAGGAAGCGGTCCTCCCTGGTGTCCAGCCTGCTTCTTGGTCCTCAGCACTACCTGCATAGTGGGACCCGCCACTTCAGGGGAGCCTACGCTCTGAAGGCTACCATGGGCCAACAGGTCTCCCAGCACAATAGTGGTAATTAGCATCGGGATCCCTACTCCTCATTGCCTGGGCAACAGCTTTATAGGGCTAGAAGAGGTCATGGTCCCACACTAGCCTCTCATACATGAGCTGCTCTTTGCCCTGAAGTTGGTCATTTGGGGATTCTTGGACCAACGTTGGTAAACACAGGAGCAGTGCAAGTTTTCCAAAACAAGAACACAGAATCTGCTCATGCCAGCTCCTCTTAAATGGAACCTAACCCACCAGGGCTTGGGTAGCTAGTGTACATTGTGGGCCCTAAAGTGGTTTTACCTTTAATTCTCATGAAGAGCCCAGGAGACACCAGTTATTGGACCTGTCCTGCAGGTGAAGGGACAGTTTCAGATTGAGGGAGTCACCAGCCTGTAACCCATACAGCTAGACAGCCCAGGATCCAAAACTAATCCCTGTCCTCTAGATGGTTCCCAGCTCGTGTGTTGTGATCAGTTGTCTACTTTGGGAAACAATACATAGATAAAGTTTTTAGCAGTTCCCTTATTCCTTTGAAGGACTGAGATAGGGCTCTGTCTTGAATTATAAGGTACTTGGCCAACATCCAGAAATCTGGCTTGAGAACAGGAACACTCCCCTTGAGTACCAGGCCACTCACCTATTGTTCCTCAGATCAGGACTTGGGTTGGTCAAGACCTCCCACAAGTCCTTCTACTCAGGGTCCTACTTCCAGCTCATTGCCCTACATTTCGTACATGAGATCCTGTGCAGCTGCGGGCTGAGCTTTTAACTGCAACCTCCAGGATCACATTTAGGGATTTCAGCTGTGTCCTATGGCTTCAAGATATTAAAGATGCTTTTCTGGTTGTCAGATTGTATTCTCTGGTTCTCTTTCAGTGCCTTGGGATGAACAGTTGATGGTCTTTCTGTCGGTCTTCAGTTCGGTCCCCAGTCACTACACCCCAAGCCAGCAGGGAGGTCTTTGAGGCAAAGCAAGTGATCGTCGCAGCACTTGTATATTAGTCTGCTGTGTGATGTCACAGCAGAACCAGGGCTGGACATTCTATAAAGAACTTACTTGCTTCTAGGATTCCCCAGGCTAGAGAGTCTAAGGTCAGGGTCACACCTGGCTTCTTGCTGCACTGTTTGTGGCAGGCAGCAGAAGAGCAGACAGACTTTACAGTAGCGGTGCAGTGATGATTAGCCCGTGCTAAGGGCTGAAACCCTTCACCTCTACTGGGGGTTGAGCATCAGTGCATGCTCGTGAGTTTTCAGGGGTCTGTTTTTCCCAGCAATGGGATCATCCCTGACTCCAGCTTGGAGACAGATCAGCAATCCCATGTTCACAGCTTTAGGCAACTACTTCTAGGAGGTCAGTCCGGCTGCCAGCACTGATGTCAGCCAGCACAGGAAAACAAATCAGTGTAGGATTTAGGACAGAGAACTTACAAAAACATTAAAACTTGCAGCTGGGAAGTGGTGGTGCTGGCCTTGAATCCCAGCACTTGGGAGGCAGAACGGGCAGATCTCTCTGAGTTCAAGGCCAGCCTGGTCTATAGAGTTGCAGGACAGCCAAAGCTACACAGAAACCCTGTCTCAAAAAAAAAAAAAAAAATAGAATCTAAGAACTACTCAGGTTGTTCCACTGAGGCTGGCAGGTAGAGTCCTCCAGCTCCATAATCACACAGTTGTTAAGGGGTTGCCCTGCTGAACAAATGCATCACTGTTGTCCCCACCAAAACACCCTCAAAGCAGAGACTCCTTTTGCCTCCCTGCCCCACTAACAAGAACTAATTGAGAACTTACTGGCTAAGGCTCTGTCAAGTGTGGGTTACAGGCCAGCAGCCCCTTCTGATGTGCAGAGAGGAGAGTGGGCAGCCCAGATAATCAGGTTAAGCAGGACACAATGTGGGCAGTGATGCCTGTCTGCTGGTACCGCAAAGCCTGATGGGTAGAACATTTTCTCAGCATACATAAGGCTCTTGGTTCCATCCCTAGCATCCTCCCCGCTTAACAGAAAACCAGGAATAATGGGCCTCCAAGGCAGGTCCCAAAAGGGGGATCAGCTTCCTGCATGAGAAAGGAGAGAATTCCAGCCAGGCATGCCGTGGAACCGATGAGAGGAGGAATGAGTCTCCCACAGAAAGGAAATAGGATCACACCGTGTTGCCCACACTGGCCTCAAATTTGAGATCCTCTTGGAGAATCAGAGTTTTGGTGTATTATCTGTTGGCTATGGGAAATAAGTGTGAACTCAGGAAAGTAGGTCATCACATGGATAGCAGCTTTTTTGATCACTATGACCATAATACCTTAGAGAAACAACAGAAGAAAGATTTCTTTTGACTCAACGGTTTCACAGGGTTCAGCCCACCGTGGTGAAGAAGCCATGGCAGCTCATGGCAGCATGATATGATGGAGACGCTCATAGCAGTGTGAACGCCAAGGAGCCTCCTCCTCATCCGCACGGCAAGGGGCTGAACACTCGGATCCCATGCCCTTCTCCAAATTTCACCAGCCCGGTCTCCCACCAACTCTGTTTACTGCCCTGCTTGTGCTCCTTGACTCCCAGTGCCCAGCTTCCACCAGCCAAGTCACACCCACAGCCTGCAAAAAATGGTGATACCACCAAGGTCCCAAGTTTTCAAAATGGGACCCTGAGTCATTTCAAATTCAACCCATAACTGTCCATCAGCCTCCTGCAAGCTGTGGGGATCCTTCACTTTCCTCTGAGGTCCAGGGAGTACCAGTGAATAACTAGGTACCTAAGACAGATAAGACTCCATCTTCCTGGGCCCTGCTAGTGCCTGGGGAAAGTCCCGAGACGGTTCACACACTGAAACTCTGTAGAGACTGTCCGTGTGTACACGTGAGCACGGCTCCCATCTGAGGACCTACAGGAGTCTGGGGTGTGGTGGCACACAATTTTAGTCCCAGCATTCAGGAGGCAGAGACAGGTAGATCTGTGTGAGTTTGATGACAGACGTAATGATACCCTGTCTAAGGGAGGGTCGCGAGTGGGGAGTGGGTAGAGTCTAAAGGATGCTTTGTCCCCGCACATACATAATGTGCCTAAGTAACCTAGAGGCCTTCCACTGTCTCTGACCTTCTCTCCCATTACTGTTCCATCTCAGTTTCCCATTCCCAGAAACGACCTCCTGTTTTGCCTTGGGGTCTTTGTTCATGCTGTTTCCTCTGTCTGTGGTGTAGAAAGAGCCATGTATGGCCGTAGTTCCATCCACACCATCAGGCCTGTGCCCAGCTGTTTCCTTCTCAATGAGACTTGCTTGCCATCCTTCCACCCTCATTTAAGTCGCTACATCCTCCTCTCCTGAGTCCCTTACCCTGCTCTGTATTTCCCAAGTCTTAATTTCTTCTTATACAATGTATAATTTCTTTTGTCTTCTTTTTTATCCAATCCATTGTCTCTTTCTGCTAGGATGCAAGCCCCCGCCCCCAGCAGTGGAAGCCTGTATTCTACTGTGTTTTGTTTTGTTTCATGTTTTGTGACAGTCTTGCAATTTTTTTTTTTTTTTTTGGCCTCAAAATTGCTTTGTTGTTGGGGCCTTTTAATTCCTGGTCCTTCTGCCTCAGCCTCCCAAGTGCTTTGATTGCAGGCAAGCACTACACAACTCACTGATTGTTTCTCTTTCTCTTAACTGAGACATCACAGTATCTAGATCAGTGCCCAGCATATACAGAAAGCACAAAATACCTGTTGGATTAAGTGATGGCTAGATGGCTGGACAGATAGATGAATGGATGGATGGATGGATGGACAAATAAGTAGATAGGTTGACAGATGGGGAATAGCTGGGTGATGAACAGGAGGGTAAATGGATGGGTGAGGGAATAGACAGGTAGATAAATGGACAAAAGGATGAATAGATTGAGAGGCGGGAAATGAGTAGATGGATGAGTGAGTGGGTGTGCAACTCGTGCAAGTTACAGTGTGTAAACAAGAAAAGAGGTAGGGAGTGTTTGGCCTACCAGTGTTGGAAAAGTGAATCACTAACAGCCTCCATGTTTGATTTCCACTGAGATAAATTAACTTGTGAATCATGGCTTATTTTAGCTCATGGTTTTAGAAGTCCAAAATCATGATGTAGTCTGGTTGCTTTCAGGCCTCTGCTGGGGTCCTGCGAGGCAATGGCAGGGAACATGTTAGTGTGGCATTCTCTTCAAGGCCAGAAAATAACAATATGGAATGGTTGGAGACATTGCTTTCAATGTCACAGCATCAGTGACCTAACTTCCACTAGGCTCCACCACTTAAAGCACCATCAACTGGAGATCATGTCTTCCATACCACAGCCTTTGGGAGATACTCCATATTTCAATCCAACCTTAGCAAACTTCATTGCAAAGGATTTGGCTGCAAAGACCCCAGGACAGTTCCCAGGGGCTGTGGACAGACACTTCTATCCCACCCCCACACCAGCAGGGATCAAATGCAGTCCACAGCCCCTCTCTCAGTGTAGTCCACTGAGACAGAGACAGGATGCAAAGCAGTGAAGCTGCTGTGATCCTTATTAGGAAAGGTGTGGTCACAAGCAGAACTTACTGGAAAGAACACTCCCCAAATTCCTGAGGGGACTTTGTCGCTAAGGACTCTAGAGCCTATGGCTGTGAGTTCCAAACCTGTTTGGGCAGAGGAACTCCAAAAACCTGTGCTCTCTCAGCAGATTTGATCCTGAGGAAAACCGAATGGGGGAGCATCCTCCTGGAAGGCAGATCCAGTTCCATTGGGAAGGGGCAGGGAAGGGGCCTCGGAAATGCATGCTCTTGGGATTGCATCATTGCTGAGGCCTCCGCTGTTGCGTGTCCTCCCTTTCTCCTAATATGAACGTAATGGTGAGCATTCCATCCATGCTTCACCCTTTCTCTGGATTGGGGAAAGAGCTTGGGTTTTACTAGAGAACACAGGATGGAATGCAGGAAGAGTAAACTGAAATGATCTTGAAAAGTGGCATGGCCCTGAGGTAGAGCAGGAAGTACAAAGCCCTGCGGCAGCATGCCGGTGTGACTGGAAGAACAGAACACTTGGTGCACGAGAAACAGGTGAGCAAGGGCTGTGCTGACTTCCTTGAATTTCAGCCCTAGTGCAGACTTGCACCGAGGATTTCTGAGCAGGGAAAACGTGATCTGCTTGAGGTTTTAGAAATCTTTCTGGGACAGGGATAATGGGTCACTGGTTAAGATGCAGGCTACATAAGCATCAAGACCTGTGTTCCCATCCTCAGTGTTAGGTTTGGAGCTAGGGGCTACGTAAGCCACGCCCACCTCTCTCTGAGTCACTGTGATGGAAATTCCAACTCCCACCAAAAGCCTGTCTGTCTGTGGCCCTTTAACAAATACTCTTCAGGTGCCCAGGTCCCAGGAGGGTGGCAGGTGCCCTTCTCACGTCTTTAAGGACGTTTACAGGTTCAGGCTGTTGACTCCAGTGCATCAGCAGCCAACCAATGGCAGCACACTGCCTTTCCCAGCCCCGGAGCACAGTCCTGTCCCCAGATTCAGATTCTTGCCCCTTTCCTTGCTCCCAGAAGCAGGCACAGCCTGACTGCAGACCTGTCCTGTGGCCTACTCACCAACCACATGGCATGAAACCTCCCTCTTCCTCTGAGACCTATCAGAAGGGACCCCAGTCTCAGAGTCCATGCCATGCTTCTGTCCCATGGCATTAATAACTCTAAAACCAGCCCATCCCAGTATCTTCATTGAATCTCAACCCAAAACTCTTCCACCCAGAGCCCACCTTTTAAAAACTGCACTGGCTCAGCAATTAAGAGCACACACTGTTCTTCCAGGGTACACGAATTCAATTCCCAGAATCCACAGTGGGTGGCTCACAAGCACCTATAACCCCAGTTCCAGGGGCATCTGCTCTGGCCTCTGCAGCACCTGCCCACACACAGATACAAATACACAATTAAAAATATATTTTTTAAAAAGTTTGGTGTGGTGGTTTGTGCACATAATCCAAGTGCTGCAGGAGGGAGACAAGAGACGGGCCAATAACTGAAGCTCATGTGGCCCACCAATCCTGCCCAACCAATCAGCTTAGGGTTCAAGAAGAAAGAGACCCTGTCTCAAAACTAAAGGTGGAAAGCAATTGAGGAAGACATTTGGCATCAATCTCTAGCCTTTACATACGTAAGCACACGTGTACATGTGCGCTGGCATGCATACATGCATATACCCATCAGCAAGTACACAAAAACACCACAACACACATACAACACTAAATAAGTAAGAAAGAAGGGGAGAGACAGGTGAGCAAGGGCTGTCCTGACTCAGTAGGTTATGAGCACTAGTTGCTCTTCCAGAGGACCTGAGTTCAATACCCAGCCCCGACATGGCAGTTCTAGGGGATCTGACACCCTCAACCTCTGAGGACACCAGTCACTTACCTGGTACACAGATAAACACAGAGGTAAAAATACTCATACACATAAAATAAAAATAAATTAATCTTAAAACAAAAAAGCACGTGCTATTAGACCCAGCTTAGAAAATAAAAATGAAATGAGCTTTTAAATAAATACCCTTCTGGCTGACATTGGAAGTGAAAGAGGAATCAAGGATCTTCATCACTTAGGTCTGTGTTAGTGAGGTGTGTTCAGCTGGTTTTTGTTTTGTTTTTGTTTTTTGAGACAGTGTTTCTTTTTGTAGCTCTGGCTGTCCTGGCAATCACTTTGTAGAACAGGCTGACTGTGAACTCACAGAAATCTGCCTGCCTCTGCCTCCCAAGTGCTGGAGGTGCTGGTATTAAAGGCATGAACTGTGAACCGCCACTATTGGAGATGTTCAGCTAAACAATAACAACAAAAAACAAGTAGTGGGATTGGAAAGATGGCTCAGCAGTTAAAAACACTAAAAACAGGCTGGCGAGATAGCTCAGAGGTTAAGAGCACTGGCTGCTCTTCCAGAGGTCCTCAGTTCAATTCCCAGCAACCACATGGTGGCTCACAACCATCCAAAATGAGATCTGGCGCCCTCTTCTGGAGTACAAGCATACATGCATGCAGAATACAGTATATTTAATAAATAAATAATGGTAAGCTTCAAAAAAAAAAAAAAAAAAAAAAACACTTTCTCTGAGCCTGGCAGTGGTGGCCCATGCCTTTAATGGCAGCACTCAGGAGGCAGAGGCAGGTGGATCTCTGTGAGTTCCAGACCAGCCTGGTCTACAGAGTGAGTTCCAGGACAGCCAGGGCTAAACAGAAAAAACATGTCTTGAAAAACAAAAACTAAAAACAAACAAATACACACAAACACACACACACAAACAGTGCTTGTCCCAAGCTCAGTTCACACTAACTTCCAAGGGCATTAGACATGCCTGTGGTGCACATACATATACGCAGACAAAAGCACTCATACACGTAAATTTTCAAAACCAATCGAACCTACAGTGCATTTCCTGCATTGCACCGAAGCCCAGCTTCAGCCTTGCTGTGCGTCATTTGTCTCTGTGCTTCCTACCTCACGGTCACAGGGCAGCTGCAGCATCTCCAGATACTGATGCTGGAAAACCAACCGTAAGACAGGAGGGACAGCATGGAGGGAAGGGCGCCCTTCCTCCGGAATGTACTTGCCTTTCCTTGGGGCTATCATGGAGCAGGAACCTTCAAACACTGTGACAGGGAAGGTTGCCTCCAGACACAAAGAAGACGACTAAAGCCTCCTGTGTTTACTTAGGGCTCAAATGACGTGTAACCTCTCATCTGTCATTTTCCACAACTCCCTCATAACCTTTTAACTTTGTGAGTTACACTCTGAGCAATGTTTAAGGGGCAGTGCGTTCTTAGCAACTTCTAGAGGTCTAACTTGAAAGCCACCAGGATCCTGTAAGTGTGCCCACGTACCTCACACTTCCCCAGACCACCTCTCTAGTAGCCCCTGTGCTGAAGATCTGTAGAGCAATTGGTTTAGAATTCACACACCTTCACTGTAAGAAATCACTCTGCACACTTAGAGATTAATAAAGGAAAAGCTTCCTTTTTGTTGTTTTTTTTTTATGTTTGTTTTGTTTTCTTTTTCGAGACAGGGTTTTTCTCTGTGCAACAACCCTCCCTA
>NW_026068025.1:2014356-2018272 GCF_014885135.2 Alexandromys fortis | reverse complement strand
CCCCCCCCCCCCCTGTGCTGGTTCACAACTATCTGAAGCTCCAGTTCCAGGGAGCCCTCTTCTGGTCTCTGGGAGAATTACTTGATCATGGTTCATAGACATAGATGCAGGCAAAACACACATACACACAAAATAAAATAATAAAAAAAATTTAATTAAAACTTTTGGCTTAAACTGGACATTAGTGGTGTATGCCTGTTGTATGAGGCCACTTGTTCATTTCCCGGTCGCCCCCACTCCTGAAATAACCACATAGAAACTGTATTGACTAAGTCACTGCTTAGCCTATCAGCTCTAACTTCTTATTGGCTAGCTTTTACATCTTAATTTAACCCATTTCCAATATTTTATATTTTACCACAAGGGTCGTGGCCTACCGACAAGGTTCCAACATGTCTGTCTCCCATGGCTCCCTGGCTTCTCCTTACTCCGACCTCTTTCTCCCAGCATTCAGTTTAGTTCCTGCTCCTCCCACCCCCACCTAGCTCTGTCTACCCTATCACAGGCCCAAAACAGCTTCTTTATTAACCAATGGTATTCGCAGCATACAGAGGGGAGTCCAATGTCACACACCTTTAAGCCCAGCACTCAGAGGCAGAGGCAGAGGCAGGTGGACCTCTGTGAGTTCAAGACCAGCCTGGTCTAAGGAGTGAGTTCTGGTACCGGCAGTGATACATAAACTCTGTCTCGAAAAACAAAACAACAACAACAACAAAAAAGTTTGCCTTCCAATGACATCCATGAAGAATTTCCTTTCCGTCTGTGAGGGCACGCCCCTGGGTTGCATGTGCTAACTCTTCATGTCAGGCTGCTCTCTATCTTCCATGTCACTGAACCTGTGCTCTATCTCTAGGAGACGGTCTGGTGTTTTCACTAGGTGCACTCAGGTTTCATGAAGCTGTGTCATGTGTGTTCGTGGTCTTATGTCTGGAAATAATATGGAATTTTGAAGAATGGTAATAATAAACATGTTAACAAAACCTCTGGCCACTTCATTTTTACATTTTAAAAATCTTAGCTGGGCAGTGGTGGTGCATGCCTTTAATCCCAGCACCCAGGAGGCAGGGGCAGGCGGATCTCTGAGTTTGAAACCAGCCTATTCTACATAGTCAATTCCAGACTAGACCACATAGTTAATCTCTGTCTTTAAAAAGAAAATATATGTATATATATATATATAAATAAAATCTTGGGGCCAGAGAGACAAATCAGTGGTTAAGAGCACCAGCTGCTCTTGCAGAGACCTGGATTTGGGTCCCAGAACCCACATGTTAGCTCACAACCACCTGCAACTACACCCAGAAAATCTGATGTCCTCTTCTAAGCTCCTCCCAGCACCTGGCATGTGAGTGGTTCACAGACTTATATGCAGGCAAAACACCCATGCGCGGCCAGGTGGTGGTGGCACATGTCTCTAGTCCCAGTCCTCATGAGGCAGAGGCAGGTGGGTCTCTGTGAATTTGAGGCTAGCCTGGTCTACAGAGCCTCTTCCAGGACAAGCAAGGCTACATAATTTAAAATACTTCTGTATGTTTATCTTTGTTTGCCAAATTATTCCTTTTTCATAATGGAAATTATAGGATATGCAATCCCAACAAGTCATCACATGCGGAATGTAGGTAAGCTCACTTCATGTGATTTTAACAGACACCTTGTTGGTTTTTTTTTTTTTTTTAAAGCTAGTATCTTACATTTGAGTTTTGTTACTGGTGTGGATCTGAGTTCGGACCTCACCGAATTCCAGATTCTTGTGTCTGGAGTGCACCAACAACACGTAGTTACAAGTGTCCCAAGGCGCTTGCCCTGAGGCCAGGACCCTTTGTAGGTTGTTTACCCAGGACCTGTCTCTCCTGCCTCTGTGACACCGCCTTCTCTCCAGTCTCCTCTCTTAAGGGAAGTGTGGATAAAGAGGACTAGTTTTTCTGTCACCGTTTCTCTCTACATTAGCCTTGATGTGACTTTCTCTAGCCTGTTCTCCTGCTGGTGCCAACTTACAGTCATGTCATTAAGGTTTGGCTGCCTGCTTGCTTGTGCCAGCCTTCTGAGAACAAAGCCTGAGCCCAGGATTCTCAAGGTTCTTGGTCCATTTAGGACATGGGTGAAGCTGCTCTTTAGGAAGCCTGCAGCCCCACCGTTAGGTACTTTATCCATTTTGTAGACACTTTTCTTCTATTTTTTAAATTTTCATTTCATCTTTGTCAGTGTGGGTATTTTCATACACAGGTATGTACATCTGTGTGAGTATATGTGTCTGGCAGTATGCATGCATATTTGTACCTGTGTGTAGAAGCCAGAGATGAAATTAGGTTTCTTTCTCAGTTGCTCTCTGCCCCATTTTTTGTTGGGTTTTTTTTTGGGGGGGGGGGGGTTTGGTTTTTCGAGACAGGGTTTCTCTGCGGCTTTGGAGCCTGTCCTGGAACTAGCTCTGTAGACCAGGCTGGTCTCAAACTCACAGAGATCCACCTGCCTCTGCCTCCCGAGTGCTGGGATTAAAGGCATGCGCCACCATCGCCCAGCTCGCCCCATGTTTTGGAAACAAGTTCTCTCACTGAACCTAGAGATACTGACTTGCTTAGACTGGCCATGGATCCCCAGGGCCCCATCTCTGCCTCCGAGTACTGAGATTGCAGGCATACTGTTGCATTGACTGTTTTTTTTGTTTGTTTGTTTGTTTTGTTTTTTGTTTGTTTGTTTGGTTGGTTGGTTTTTTGTTTTGTTTTGTTTTTCGAGACAAGGTTTCTCTGTGGCTTTGGAGCCTGTCCTGGATCTAGCTCTGTAGACCAGGCTAGTCTCGAACTCACAGAGATCCGCCTGCCTCTGCCTCCCGAGTGCTGGGATTAAAGGCGTGTGCCACCATCGCCGGGCTCTGTTTTGGTTTTGGAAGCACAGTCTCACTATGTAGCTCTGGCTGTCCTGGAATTCTCTCTGTAGATTAGGTTGGCCCCGAACTCACAGATATCCGCCTGCCTCTGCCTCCAGAGGGCTGGGATTAAAAGTATGCACCATGCCTTAATTTCACTTGGCTTTTTATGTAGATGCTGGGAATCCAAACTCTGGTCCTTACCAGCTAAACCATCTTTTCCTCCTCGTCTTTTTCCATTTAAAAAATATTTACTTTATTGCTTACTTATATGTACATGTATGTGTGTGAGTATAGTACCCCACAGAGGCCAGAAGAGAGTATCAGATACCCTGGAGCTGGAGTTACAGGTAGTTATGGAGCTGCCCAGCATGGGCACTAAGAACCGAATCTAGGTTCTCTGGAAGAGCAGCAAGTGTTCATATCATAACTGCTGAGCCATCTCTCCAGTCCTCACTTTCTCCCTGTTTATAATATCTCCAGTCCTGCTACATATTAGTTCATCCTAAAGTTGTTTTTGAGTAGAAACCACAGATCCCAGTTCAGCCTGAGTGTGAGTCTCTGAAAAGAACTCAGGCCACAGCAGTGACAGTGTGACAGTGTGGAACTCTGTCTCCCTTATGGACACTAACAGTGTCACCTTTGTATTTCAAATGATGCTTTCTTGATCTAACACTGACTACTGGGCAGTCTTTATCCCCTGGCCATTGTTCCTTGCTTTGATCTCATTTCACTACTTGGAATTTTCTTCTTTGTTGACTATGTTGGGTCACTGCACTTCCAGTCCTCCAGGGTAGAGGCACAGCCATCTTGGTCATTGCCAAAACCCCCAGCCTTGGCACAGTGCTTAGCAAATTAACTACTTAATCATCGTCTTGATCCTTTTTGTTTGATTTGGTTTTTGAAATAGGATCTTACCTAGCCCAGGCTGGTCTAGAACTCCAAAGTCATGGGTTAACAAATGTGCATTATCCATCGTCCATACTTGGCGGTGTGTGTATGAGAGAGAGAGAGAGAGAGAGAGAGAGAGAGAGAGAGAGAGAGAGAGAGAGAGAG
>NW_026068025.1:2010828-2014348 GCF_014885135.2 Alexandromys fortis | reverse complement strand
GAGAGAGAGAGAGAGAGAGAGAGAGAGAGAGAGAGAGAGAGAGAGAGAGGAAGAGAGAGTGTGTGTGAGCAGGGATGAACCTAGAAACCCAAGGCCTTGTACATGCTAGACAAGTATTCTCATACTGAGCTAGGCCCCAGATTCAGTAAATTTTTTTCTGAGGCAGGGTTTCTCTGTGTAATAGTCTTGACTGTCCTGGAGCTTGCTTTGTAGATCAGGCTGGGCTTGAACTCACGGATATCTGTCTGGCTCTGCCTCCCCCGAGTGCTGAGATTAAAGGCATGTGCCACCACCATCCAGAAGTAGAATTTTTTTTTTAATATATAAATAACATGACCTAGTTAGTGCTCAACCCAACACTCAAGTCCAGGCCTCCTTGCCCTATTCCTAGCTTGGACATCTCTCTGTGTTTCACTGACTGCCTGGATCCTCTCCAGAAGATTCCAGGGACTTGTAAGCAGGCCCCAAATCTCCCGCGAGTTCTAGTCATCCAAGTGAGGGGACATACTTGGCTTCCTAGATGGAGGGCAAGTCTCCATCTCACACCAGGATGTGTCGGCCTGCAGGGCTGTACTGTTGCAATGCTATACTGTTTCCTGGATCCCCGGGGAGCTGTGAAGAACCATTTGTCTTCAAGCTGACATTCTTTAGCAGAGTAAAGCCCAGCGTATAGGCCTTCCTTGACGGGAAGTGCCTGCCTTCTATGGAGCAACCAGTTCAGCCACAGAGTGCAGGGGTTTGGCCACAGACCACAGACCCGCCTCCTCATCAGCCCCAAAATGCCTAGGCCCCAAGAGAAGAGAGGAACTGTCAGAGGTAGGATGTAAGACAGTGCCTTGGCTCCCCTTATTGTTGCTTTTTGGATTAGCAGCCTGTTGTATAGCTGTGCCACTTGGGTGGCCTGATTTTTCCTTATAAATAAGTCTAGGTTAGTGGTCAGCAAGGGGACTGGGCTTAAAAACAGAGTGCTTACCTAGAAAGTGTGAGGTCCTGGGTTCCATCCCCAACACTGGAAAATAATGCTCTAGCACTGTGATGAGTGGACAAAGGCTCGTATCCAGTTAATGTCTCAACATTGACGGTGTGTGGGTCTTCCAGCTGAAGAATATCTGAGGCTGAAGCCCACACCACACTCACCTCTTGTCTTAGGGTTTCTGTTGCTGTGATAAAACACCATAGCCAAAATGAACTTGGCAGTGAATGAAATAAGGACATGGCTGCTCCAGGGTATGCCTGAGGAGAGGGTTTTCAATTGTGGCTCTGAGGGAAAGTACAGCCAGAAGCATCTAGAAGATTCTAGAGCAGGGAGAGAAAGTAGTAGACTAAACATGACCAACAGACTGAACTGGACCACGGGAGGAGAGGGGGGCGGAGAGGGTGAGAGTGAACAAGAAGAGAGAGAGCAAAGGAGCCCGCGAGAAGGGTAGGGCATGGTGAGGAGAACGAGAGGAGTCGGCACAGACTCTGTAACAGGCGCTTGAGAAGCTGAGCCATGTCGGCATGCTCTTGGGTTTGCCAATAGACACCCAGTTTCTTTTGGACCTGACAGGGAGGAAAGAATTTATTTCTGCTTACATATCCTGTGTCACAATCCATCACTGAGGAAAGTTGGGGCCAGCCAGAACTCAAGGCAGGAACACTGCTATCTGCTGTTGGCTTGCTCCTCATGACTTGCTTAGCCCTTCCTTCCTTCCTTCCTTCCTTCCTTCCTTCCTTCCTTCCTTCCTTCCTTCCTTCCTTTTTTTCTTTCTTTCTCATTTTTCTTTTTCTTGAGACAGAGTTTCATTGTATAGCCCTGGCTATACTGGAACTCACTCTGAAGACCAGGGTCTCAAACTCACAGAGATCCACCTGCCTCTGCCTCCTGACTGCTTGGATTAGAGTTGTGGGTTCACCACACTCTGAATCCCTCTGGGATTTTTATTGCTTCGCCTCTGTCTGAGTGATCAGCTCTTGGCCTTACAGTCTTATATGGTTGGCAAACTTAAAGTGGCACAGCTGGTGCCAAAGGACAACTTTGGTGAACAGGATATAGCCTTGGGTGCATACTCTCAGACAGGTGCTACCTGGTCTCATATAACCTTTTGGTAGAAAAGATAAAGCATTTCATTTCTATTTCCCACAATCTCCCCCCTTTTTACAATATCATTTTATTCTTTTCTTCTAGTTTAATTAATTTTGCCAGACTTTCCTGCTTTGAGGTTCTCATCAGTAACAGACATGATAAGATGTAGGAATTTTGTCAAGTGGTGATGTCAGTTGATTGTTGAACCAGACCTTGTATGCACAGGATCATCCGACATCCTACAACTGTTACTCCTAGTACCATAACAACGGAGGCCAGGACTGGGCTCTTTACCGCATCGCAAACCACTGTTCCTTAAGATTAGAAAAGGGAGAAAAGGGTCATTTATTCCTGAACTTTCAGTTCATTAGACAAATAGTCCTGGAAGAGCCCTTGTCATGCTGCCACCACGAGCCATGTTATTAACAATGAAAGTGCTGGCCATCTCTCATCACACACCTGACTCCACCCATTCCTGGTCATATCATGTCTTGGGCCAGTCCATCCCCCCCCCATTCTACAGCTGCCATCCAGGTGATCTGCTAGACCCTTGATAGCGTCCCTGGTGTAATTCACAAAACTGTGTCGGTTGTATGTAATTTATCTGGTCTACATTTTATTTATGGTAGATCATATGGTAACAACACGGTGACTTAAGGCCTGTGCTATCTGGTTCCTTGACTTCAATTCAGCAGGGCACTCTGGTGGACTCTATATAAACACAGTGACCGAATGACCCTCTTGGAGTCAGGGGCTCCCTTGCTCTTTTTCTACGGGATAATTGAAGTTGGCCTTGGTTGTGTTGATGATGTAATAATGACAGGGAGCCAGTTGACTAAAGCGCAGGTCCTACTCCAATTGGCTGGAAAGATTTTGAGTAATGGTCTACACAATGCCACCAGACATCTTTTATAGCAATGCTCAGGCTACAGTGATGTCACATCTCAAAGGCACAGAGGTTTTTCTGTCCAGACACACTGCACAAGAATTCAAATTCCTTCCTCCTGAACATTAACCTTCATCAGGCAATGAAAGGAGACAAGAGACAGAGACAGAGACCCACAGTGGAGCACCAGACTGAAATCTCAAGGTCCAAATCAGGAGCAGAAGGAGAGAGAGCACGCGCAAGGAACTCAGGACCGCGAGGGGTGCACCCACACACTGAGACAATGAGGATGTTCTATCGGGAACTTACCAAGGCCAGCTGGCCTGGGTCTGAAAAAGCCTGGGTTAAAACAGGTCTCACTGAACATAGTGGACAATGAGGGCTACTGAGACCTCAAGAACAATGGCAATGGGTTTTTGATCCTACTGCACCTATTGGTTTTGTGGGAGCCTAGGCAGTTTGGATGCTCACCTCACTAGACCTGGATGGAGGTGGGTGGTCCTTAGACTTCCCACAGGGCAGGGAACCCTGATTGCTCTTTGGGCTGATGAGGGAGGGGGGACTTGATT
>NW_026068025.1:2009373-2010252 GCF_014885135.2 Alexandromys fortis | reverse complement strand
GCATACAGAAAGAATATTGTATACATAATAAATAAATAAAAATTTATAAAAATTATATTAAAAAAATATAAATTAATTAATTAATTAAAAACATTAAAAAAAGAAAAAAGAAAAACACTTGCTATCACTGTAAAAAAAAGAATTCAAATTCCTTGCCACACTTTTTTTTTTTTTTTGAGACAAGGTTTCTCTTTGTAACAGTCCTGGATGTCCTAGAACTCACTTTGTAGATCAGGCTGGTCTCACACTCACAGAGATCCGCCTGCCTCTGCCTCCCAACTGCTGGGACTAAAGGTGTGCACCATCGCTGCCCGACTATCTCCACATCTTTTGAAGCAGGCCATGTAATTGGTTCTGATCAAGAGAGATCAAAAGTTTGAGGAGGACTTTGCCTCTGTCTTTGTGACCAGGAACCGAAGGGACAAGGATGCCCTAGGCATCTGAGGTCCAGTGCAGTAAGAATAGGACCACTTGAGCTTCTGGCCTGCTTGCTACTCGTGTATAACAATCACTCTTCTTTAGTTCACTGATTGAATTTTGATCCTCCAGCTATGTATTCATTTCCTCATACCCCGTTCCAACCTCTATAGTCTGTCTTAAATAATAATTTTTTTCTTTCTTGTTTTTTGTTTTTTCTAGACAGGGTTTCTCTGTGTAGATACTGTCCTGATACTCTCTCTGTAGACCAGGCTAGCCTTGAACTGCCTGTCACTGCCCCCAAGTGCTGGAATTAAAGGTGTGCATTACCACTGGGCTAGCTAAAACTTTAATTTCTGTGATATGAATCCTTTTGTCACCTTTAAGAATCTTTGGATTTCAGCCTTGTCTACAAGAGCTAGTTCCAGGCAGGCTCCAAAGCCACAGAGAAACCCTGTCTCG
>NW_026068025.1:1962141-2008744 GCF_014885135.2 Alexandromys fortis | reverse complement strand
TTCCTGTCCTGGAACTAGCTCTTGTAGACCAGGCTGGCCTCGAACTCACAGAGATCCACCTGCCTCTGCCTCCCGAGTGCTGGGATTAAAGGGGTGCAACATCACCACCTGGCAACAAAGTTAAAGATTTTAAAAGAACAACATTACTCCAATTCCTGAAGGTGCAAAGTGGAGAGACAAGTACCAAGGACTCTTGAGTACAGAGAGCATCTCTCTTGCCCATAGAACTCTTTAAAGACTGTCCTCCTTTAATCCCAGCACTCGGGAGGCAGAGGCAGGTGGATCTCTGGGAGTTTGAGACCAGCCTGGTCTACAGAGCTAGTTCCAGGACAGGCTCCAAAAAGCCACAGAGAAACCCTGTCTCAAAAAAACCAAGACTGTTCTCCATTCTGTCATTGTCTCCTCCTCCTCTATCTTCTTCTAAAGATTCCTTGTATTGGTGTTTTCCATGCATGTACATATGTGCCCCACACATATGCCTGGTGCCCTCTGAGGTCAGAAAAGAATGTCAAACCTCCATATTGTAGGTGCTGAAAACTGAACCTGGGTCTTCTACAAGGGTAACAAGTGCTTTTAACCACAGAGTCGTCTCTTCAGCCCCAAACAGGAATCAACCATCTTGTCTTCTACCCCCTAAGCATCTGCTGGTATGTCTGAGAATAGCCATAGGAAAATCAGAAGTTCTAGTTTGTATCCCAAATGCTTCTGGATTACTCTTTACCCAATGGACTTTAAACCAATTACCTACATCGTTCTTCTTACAGGATTCAGTCACAAAAATTGTAATGTTGTTCCCTACAATGGGACTGGCTTTTATCTCAGTGGAATGAGATTGTTCTCCTAAAATAAATAAGAAAATAAATCGAATTATTAAGCTGCTAAATTCAGAAAAAGAGACATGTTTGTATGAATAGCATTCACCTTTTCGTTTTAAGTCACTCTTCAGGCTAAAAGTCCAAATAGGTGGGATTTTTTGTCTTTGGATCTAATGCTCAAGGGATGTTTCGTTTTGTTAGCTGGGGCATTATCTGCATACCCACGGGGCAGCACTGCCTACTGTAATTAGACGGGGAGGAGGAGTTAGCACGTACAGTGTAATAAAGCAGGAGTAAACAAATCATAGTGTTAGAGTCAGCCAGAAATAGTCTGGCTGGGTCAGCATGTGAAGCCAACAGGTGTTGGACCATGCAAGAAGCAGTCAGCATTTGCAAGGCACCAGAGTTGCCTTTCCCATTACTCCTGGGTCATCAGCTAGGAAGACAGAAGGAAGGGTGGAAGAAATAAATAATAGAAGTGGGCAAAAATAAATGGCTGCATCAGAGAAATGTCATGGGTGGCAGGGCCTGGAGCTGCCACGTGTGCATGGCTGTTACTGGAACCGTTGTGGCCATGCCAATCTGGTCAGCGGTCAGTTGTGTGCCAGCACCGGCCCATTTCCCAATGAGGGCTATGATAGTTTTCATTGTCAGTTTCACGTAATCTACACTCATCTGAAAATGGTCTGTTCTAAAATTCACTTGGTAGACCAGGCTGACCTAGAATTCAGATCTGCCTGCCTCTGCCTCTGTCTCTGGAGTGCTGGGATTAAAGGTGTGTGCCACCACCGCCCAGGTGGAAATGGGGTCCTAATGAGGAATTCCCTCGTTTGGCCTATAGGCATGTGATGGGTGATGTTTTAGGGTTAACATTGCTGTGATGAAATACTGTGATCGAAAGCAAGAGAAGGGCTGGGTGGTGCTGGCACGTGCCTTTTATCCCTGCATTTAGGAGGCAGAGGCAGGTGGATTTCTTTGAGTTCAAGGTCAGCCTGGTCTACAGAGAGTTCTAGGACAGCCAGAGCTGTATCAAAGAGAAATCCTGTTGGGGGGGGGGGATCAGAAGAAGGAACAGATGTGTTGCTTACACTTCCACATCATAGTCCATCACCGAAGGAAGTCAGGGCAGGAACTCAAACAGGGCAGAACCTGGAGGCAGGAGCCGATGCAGAGGTCATGGAGGGGTGCTGCTTACTGGCTTGCTCCACATGGCTTGCTCAATCTGTTTTCTTATAGACCCTAGGATCACCAGCCCAGGGATAGCAGCACCCACAATGGGCTGGGCCCTCTCCCATGAATCACTAATTAAGAAAATTCCCCACAGCGGTATCATGAGGAAGAGTTTTCTCAGTTGAGATTCTCTCCTTTCAGATGACTTCTAGCCCGTGTCAAGTTGACATAAAACTAGTCAGCACAGGTGGGAAGGCCTACCCACTGCGGGTGACACCTGTATGGGATCCTGGACTGTACAAATGCAGAAAGGGAACTGAGAGGAAGTATGCATGCATACTTCTTGTCTGCTTCTTGACTGGAGTCATGTGACTGGGTCTCTCAAACTCCTTCCGCTGTGGCTTCCCTGTCATGCTAGATTATAACCTGGATTGTGAGCCAAAGAAGAGCTTCTATCAAGGTATCACAGCAACAAGGAATGGACGGAAGACAGAAATTGGTACCAGAGGTGGAGATGCTGCTGTGATCAACCTGAACATGTGGCTTTTCAGCCTTGGAACTGTTTTGTGGTGAGCAGATGGAAGACGTTGGAACCTTAGGATAGAAAACCCGCTGGAAGCTGTAAGAAGAGATTAATGAGTCATTCCGGTGGGAGCTGGGGTTATAGCAATGCTGTAACACAATGGAGGAGGCCTATCCCTTGAGATTTCAAGGGGAACAAGGGCTGTGCCGGGACCTATGCTAGGGGCCATTCGTGTGATATTTTGGGCAAACATCTGGCTTCATTCCAACGTCTTCCATCTGCTCCCCACAAAACAGTTCCAAGGCCGAAAATCCACATGTTCAGGTTTATCACAGCAGTGAGGCTCCAGATGGGACATGGAGCCTCAGGATTCGGTGTTTGCTCTGCTGGGTATTTGTTTTTTTTTTTTTAAATATTTATTTATTATGTATACAATTCTGTCTGTGTGTATGCCTGCAGACCAGAAGAGGGCACCAGATCTCATTACAGATGGTTGTGAGTCACCATGTGGTTGCTGGGAATTGAACTCAGGACCTTTGGAAGAGTAGGCAGTGCTCTTAACCTCTGAGCCATCTCTCCAGCCCCCTCTGTTGGGTATTTGTTTTGCCTTAATCATTCCTTGCTATGCTCTGATCCTTCCATTCTGAAATGGGAATGCTTGTTCTCTTCTAATATATTATGGAAGGTTTAGTATTACTATTATTGGAGCTCACAGTTAAGGCTTTGGATTTTTAAAGTGTCGAGATTTTAAAAGCTGAATTGTTATTTTATATCATGAGCTAAAATATGAGACTTTGGGAAGGAGTAAAAGCTTAAGATTATCGATTTAAGAGATGTGTTTGTGGGGGGCAGAGAGATGGCACAGCGTTTAAGAGCCCTGACTGCTCTTCCAGAGGACCGGAGTTCAATTCCCAGCAACCACATGGCAGCTAACAACTGTCTGTGACTCCAGGGTCTGACACTCTCACGCAGACATACATGCAGGCAAAACACCAATGCACATAAAATAAAAGTAAATTTAAAAAGTTTAAAAAAAGAGATATGTTTATGTGTCAACTTTATTGGAGGTGGAGTTATCAGTTTCTGGTGTCAGCTTTATGTAAGCTGGACTCACCTGGAAAGAGGGTCTGAGGGAAGGGCTGTCTAGAGAGACTAGGGTGGACAGTGGGCATGTCTATGGGGCATTGTCTTAATTAACTATGATGGGAAGACCTATTTACTACAGGTGGGAAGAGATCCTATACACAAGCAGAGAAAGAGCTGGGCATAGCATGCATCAATATATTGTTCTCTGCTCTTGACTGGATGTGCTGTGAGCAAGGCACACTCAAGCTCCTGCTGCTATGGCTTCCCTGGCATGATGGATTGTGTCTTCGCTACTGTTCTATTGCTGTGAAGAGACACTTAGAAAGCATTTAATCCGAGCCTTGTTTATAATTTCAGAGGGTGAGTCTATGAGCATCATGGTGGGAGCATGATAGCAGGCAGGCAGGCAAGGCCCTGCTGCCTAGCTGAGAGCTTACTTGTTGAGACAACTACCAGGCAGAGAGACCACGCCTAGCCTGGGCTTCTGAGGCCTCAAAGCCTACCCCCAGTGACACATCTCCTACAATAAGGGCCACGCCTCCTAATTCTTCCTAAATAGTACAACTGGGAATCAAACATTCGAAGATGCGAGCCTATGGGGACCATTCTCATTAAACCACCACAGACTGTAACCTGAATAGACTGTGAGCCAAATCAGCCCTTTGCTCCCTTAAGCGGCTTGTGTCAGGGTATTTTTATCACAGCAATGGGAAACAAAACTAAGACAGGGACATAAATCCCCAGTGGGATCCACCATTTCTCAGACTTGGCACTGGAACACTAGAACCTCACAGGCACCCCAGGGAAGACAGACCTTGCTGGCCAACTGCCTGCCCGTTCAAAGGTAGGTGTGGAAGTCCCTGGTCAATGCACTTTTTTTTTTTTTTTTTTTTTTTTTTTGCTCATGTCACAGCAGAGCAGAGAAGAGGGTCCAGGCTTCCCTAGACCATGAGTATAGGGCACTCTAGGTGGCAAAAACAGAAAAGAGAAGGATGATAGGAAAAGGAGCATGTCCCTGCACTATTATCAGGATTCCTCAAGAGTTGAGCGCTTTCCCACTTGATGGTGCACGCCTTTAATCCCAACACTGGGAAGGCAGAGGCAGGGGGAGTTCTATGAGTTCAAGGCCAGCCTGGTCTACAGAGCTAGTTCCAGGACTGGCTCCAAAGCTAAAGAGAAACCCTGTCTAAAAAAAACAAAAACCAAACCAAACCAAATGTTCCTGGGAAAGGGAAAGAGTAGCGTAGATAAGGAAGGGAGAAAGGAGAAATATGAAATAGCACAGATTTTTTTTTAACCTCCTGGGTGAGTCACAGGGGCCACCTGCTTAGATTTCTAGGTTCTTGAATCTCAGGACAATGAATTGTATCAGAGATACATAGCTAACAATAGAGGCAATTTATTAAAAAAAAATTGCAAAGATACTCGGGAGGTTGGGAATAGACTAGAGGGAAAACACTGAAATTCCAGTCTTTAGCGGTAATCTCGTGAACCCTTTCAAGGCCATTTCCACACCACGGGCCTTCTCTTTTTTTTGTTTTTTTTTTTTTTGTTTGTTTGTTTTTTGTTTTTCGAGACAGGGTTTCTCTGTGGCTTTGGAGCACCACCTGCCTTCTCTAGGCCAAGTTTTTCTCCTACGTGCTGTTCGTTGAGTAGCCCGGGCAGGGAAGGGTTTCCAGGCACTAGCAACTGGCTTTTTCATGCCTTATTCTTTTTTCTATTTCTAATGTGTCTGGGTGCTTTGCCTGTTTTGTGCACCACGTGTGTGCAGTGCTCACGAGGCCAGAAGAGGGCCTCGGGCATTACTGGAGTAGCAGACCATTGTTAGCCGCCATGTGCCAGGAACTGATCCTGAGTCCCCTGGAAGTGCAGTGTCTTTAACCGCTGAGCCATCTCTGCAGGCCCTCATGCCTTATTCTGATCTCTCTTCCTCTCTCTCCACATCCCTAATCTTCTGCCACACTTGCACTGTGCTAGAGTTTGGCACTTGGCGGCAGGGTTGCAGTATTCAATTTAATAACCAGGAACTTGCTAAAAACCACACTGATCCAAGCATAAAAACTGGCTGGGAGGAAAAGGCATTTTGGGTCAAGCACATCTACAGATCCTCAAAAATCTCCGAATTTGCCAGACTGGAAGTGGGGGGGGGGCAGTTGATAGTGCATAAGCAGGGGTAATCTTCAAACTGGGGGCGCACGAGTTCTAGTCTGCAGATAAGAAGAGAGAAACGGAGGAGGTTAAACTGCTCAAGCCATTGTAAAGTGTGAGATACGGGAAACCCAGGCCCCCGGCGGCCCGAGGCCACAGTGAAGGGCAAGAAGGCTGAGGCCAAGGGTTGGGCCTCTAGGGCCGTGAGGGCGGGGTCGCCGCGCGAAGCGCTCTGGGAATAGTAGGCGCTTTCTTTCCGCTCTCCTTCGGTCACTCGCTCTGGGCACCCAAGGACGTCCAGGCGGTGGGCGCAGCAACTCGCACTCCGCGACCGAGAGACTCTTTCCTCAGGCAGAGCCCACCTTTCGCCCTCTTGCGCGCGGCAGTTTGCAGCCGACTTCCGGCGCGCGGTACTGTGGGCATTGTAGTCCTCTCGCAGCCTCCCACTGCGTACGAGCAGCCCACCGAACTACGTTTCCCTTCGGCCTGCGCGCGCCCCGAGCCGCGTCGGCGCCAGCCCCCGACGAGCCGAGAGTCTCCAAGATGGCCGCGTGGGGAAGGAGGCGTCTGGGTCCGGGCGGCGGTGCCTCCCGAGAGAGGTGAGCTGGGCTCGCGACTGCGGGAGGCCGTCGACCTTAGAGTAGACGAAGTTTCTGTGCTACTCGCGACTCCGAATCGTGTGCCTGCTGCGCACGGGGCCCAGTTCGCGGGACCCTGGTGTGGGAGGAGCAGGCCGGCGCCACGGCCGGGGAGCGCGGGGAGCTCGACTAGGAGGGGTGGCGGCTCGCGATAGGCGGTCCGTGAACCGGGGTTGAGCGACTCCCAGGGCCGCGAGGCTGTTCTACGGAGCGGCGTGCAGGCTTTGGGCCACTATCTCGCGCACGTGGCTGTCTGGGCCTGGGCGCCCGACGTGGCGTGGAGGGGCTCCTGGAAGGGGAGGAGGGCAGAGGTTCGCTGGGCTGTGTGCTGCTAGGGGCGTTTGCTGATAGCTGCCGCGTGCCGGGCGCGCCTCCAAGGGCCTGCGCTTGGACGCCTTCGGAGCGGACCGTCATCGCCACTCCTGAGGTTTCTCTGCAAGCGGTTCTGCCCTAAGTCCTTTAAAGTGACCTTTTCTACCTGAGGCGTTTGGGGGCGCTAGGGGTTTGTTTCTTCCCGGTGATTGCCCGAAGATGAGAGCAGTTGGCGTGTTTCATGTTGAACTTGTGGGTTTTTCCTCCTGGGGAGTATTTTTAGCTAATGGGTTACTAGAAACTGTTCAGCCACTAGAAGTTTGGGGAGAAGGGTACTGTATATCGGTGGAACTACTAAACTGCCCAGTTCGTTTTGCAAAAGCCTTCGCATTTTACTGTGAATGTCAGTTGAAAAGTAAACCTGGCTATCTTTTTCTTTTCCGATGAACACTGTTAAACATAAAAGTTCTGTCTCGACTAATCTGCATTGTTCGTTTTGACTGGTGCATCCCATGTTCCTTGCTGTTGCCTACAGAGCTTTCCCATCCCACACGAGTCTTCCTGCTTGGCAGTAGTGATAGCCTTGGTTTTATTCTTGAGTTTGCTTATGAAAAAGAATCTAGTCTGCATTTACCGTTCCTTGGGAAAGCAGTGGCAAGGAGTGGTTTTTCTGACTTTCATTTATTTCTTAGATAAGAACATCAAAAGTGACAAATTTTGTTGTTTTTCGTGTCCTTAAACCTTAAGGAACACTTTCAGGATATTCAATTTCAGCCCCTCAGTAACAGGAAAGAACTTTCCCAGAAGACCCAGTGTCAGATAAAGATACTTTTAGAGTCAAGATCTCTCTGTGTAATTCTAGCTGTCCTGCAACTCATTTTATAGACAAGGTTGGCCTTGAACTCACAGAGCTAAATCTGCCTCTGCCTCCCAAGTGCAGGATTAAAGGTGTGGGTCACCACACCCTACCATACTCTTACTCTGGGATGCAGACTGAAAGGGCCACACATTATGCTGTATAGCCTACCTAAAAAAAATACAGAGAACTTTTTTTCCTTTGACTTGAAGCAAATATTAATTTAACCAGTTTGTCGGCCAGCCACCCATAGTAGGAGTCCAGTCCTTGATTGAGCTTCAACAGCTTTTAAGGGGATTTAAATCAAATGCGGACAGATTTCACTGTTAAACTAGATAGTAGCTGACTCTTCAGAACAACTTCTGTTTAGTTCCTCACCTGAGAACTTGACTAATTGAGGTTGTCTGTATGGGTCCTGTAAGTTCTACCCATGCATGCAGATGTTGTGTGTCTGCCAGGAATGGGGTATCAGATTTTATGATGTGAGAGTTACTACCATCTGTCCTCCTGGTAGGTAATGTGTAGTGACTGGAGGCTTACCCCTTTGTGGGAAGGCCCTTGCCAAAGGACTTATTCTCAGGATCCCATCTCCTTAAGGCCCTCCCTTTCTGAGCAGTGTATGGAAACATAACCCCCTGGCTAGCAAGCTGACTTCTGGGCATACCTCCATTCCTGCTCACTTGGTGGCCTGACTGGGTGGAACAGACCAGAATAATTGTATGCTCAGCACCATAGATTGTGAGGACTGGGTGTATTATTGGCTCTCACGACACAAGTAAACTGTTTATGGCTCCTAAGTCACTTTATTCCATGTCACATTTGGACTGACTCAAATTTCAGCTTCATGTTAAGAATACTTCAGAGCCATGCGGTGGTGGTGGCGCATGCCTTTAATCTAGCACTCAGGAGGCAGAGGCAGGCAGATCTCTGTGAGTTCGAGGCCAGCCTGGTCTACAAGAGCTAGTTACAGGACAGGGTCCAAAACTACAGAGAAACCCTGTCTTGAGAAACAAAAAGAACTTAAGAGTTGCACACACCTTGCTGCCTGCCCTCTGCTAAAACTGAAGGAGCTGCTGAGTGGTTTGTGGCAAGGGCTGGAGTGGGCATTGCTTTGAACAGACGTATTTGCCAGTGGCTGCATACTCGAGCATATGTTGTATTTAATTCCTTGCTTGATGCTGGTTGGCAGCTTAGTGTGCAGTGGCTCTTGCTTTGCCTGCTTCTTAATTGCAGAAACACAGGCTAGTACTAGAGCTGAGTGACAACCATTGCAGCAGTTGAGTAGCTGCTAGCCATACATATATGATGGTTACACTGATGTTAGAATTAAACACAATGAAAAATTTAGCTCTTAAATCACAGGCCATGTTTTGGGTGCCCGGTACTCACTTTGGGATAATGGCTAAGCATAGAGAAAACTTTTCCATCAGCTCAGTAAGTAGCTAGGGACAGTGCTGATCTAGACTGAAATTGGAGGGGGAAAGGAGCAAACTGAGAGCTGCTTATGTGTTGATTTTTCTCTCCACTCCATTAAATCTAGGGAAACAGCAGTATTTGTAATGAAGAACATCAAACTCTGAACTGTAACCTGAATTCTTGTCCAAAATTGAGCATACTGACAGCGAGTACAGCAAACAGATTGCCGTTTGTCCTGCTGGCCTCTTTGAGGCACACTTACCCGTCTAGGAAAGCAGAGCAGGTATTCTGCCACCTGTGTGTCAGCCTGGACCAGCTCTCAGACAGCCCTGCCTATCCTTTCTTGGGCTTCTTGGTGCTGCTCTCGGGGCCCCTCATCCCTGAGATCTCCATGATTGTTGGAATGTGAGTATAGCCCTGCACTCTGAATTCCTTTTTTTTTTTTTTTTTTTGCTGATCTTATGAAGATACTTTATCTGTGTCTGATACAGGACAGCTTGAGATATTCAAGCCTTCTTCTGTTCTGTGCATTTGTTAGGCAGTCAGTAATTACGGTGTTCCCTCCACATCCTTCCCTCCTCCTCTTGGAAGACTATGTCATTTGTGAGGTCCCAGGGGCCATGTAGAGTTAGTGCCTGCTCCACTTAAAAAGCCATGTGAACAGATTGGTTTACATTTCTGGGGTGATAGACCCCCTTTCTGTTCTGATCTTCCCTTTTAGAGCTAGGGGCTCCAGGAATTTGAGGCATTTCATATTTTAAGAGGTTCCCATGCTGGCTCGGGTATATGGCAATTTTCTTTTCTCCTGGTCTGGATGAGGTAAGCAGGCGTGGGTCATACACCAAAGTTTCTTGCTCTATAGCCCCTGCTAGCTCTATTGGCTAGTGAGAGGTGACAGCGCCTATGGTTGAGCCACATGTTCTGCTCACAGATCTGAATGTGTATGTCAATCACTGTGCCATGGTCCAGCCTTTGGGCTGTATTTCTGATGTCCTGGGTTTTATTCAAGCAGTCTGGGTTCTACTTGCCTTGATTTCTGCTTCTGTAGACAAGTCAAGTTCTGCAGGTTCATCTCAGTGGGTCCCACCTCTGAGAAAGGCAGAGTTGATAGTGTCCAAGAGGAGGAAGGGCTGAGGCCGTGCTTGCCTAGCTTGGGTTGGGCATGATTTGTTCTTGAGTGTGTGAAGAGCTGTGGGTGGGGTGGGAAGTGTGATTTAGGAGCCAGCATACACAGAGGGGTGCCAACAGCAACTGTGATGGGCACAGAGTTCCTGGGAAAAGGCAGTGGCCCACAGATTTTCCCCACAGTTCTTCAGATGAAATCTGTGCAGTCTGGCATCTGCTGATCATTGGGGTTAACACTGGTTGCCTGTCAGTGCTTGAAGTGTGCCAGAGGAGTTTAGGTTTTACTTTATTGAGTAATTAATTTACATTTAAATAGTTGCGGGTGTTTTACTACTGCCCTCTTTGATTTTTGCACCCAGCCAGATCATTCAGTGCTTTGGGAGACCAGGGAAATTGACTCAGGATAGCAAAGTGTTTTTTGCCCTTGGGCTTAAATGAGTAAACTTGAGGGACAACAGAGGGAGAGGCTAGGGGAAGTGGAGGGACAGGAGATACTCATATAATAGTATTTGTAAGAACACAAGATTTGTGGGGTTTTGGTTTTGGATGTTTTTGTTTGGTTGGTTTTTCAAGGCAGGGTTTCTCTGTGTAGCCCTGGCCATCCTGGGACTCACTCTGTAGACCAAGTTTACCATCGGGAGTGCTGGGATTAAAAGCGTGCTCCACTGCCAGGCAAGATTTGTTTTAATGGTGTGTGGGTTCCTGGGACGTCCATAAGAAACCATTTGATCTTGAATTTGGAGTTGCAGGTGGTTTTGAGCCACCTCATGTGGGTGTTGGGAACTAGTGTTCTCTGCAAGGGCAGCACTATTGTGACAGTTAAGGGTCTCCTCATCCTACAGTCTTGCTGAGAAGAGGATGGTTCTGTTTCCTTGTTTTATTCACACAAACACTGTGCTATTTGGTGGGGAGAGGGTCTCTCCAGACCCAGAAGAATGCAATCTGACTGTATACTTACTAGGCCCCAGATTCCCAGGCAGGGTTCAGATGGGAACCCACATCTAAACTAGCAACTGGTATTCGTTTAGTTTTTTTTTTTTTCTCTTTTGGTTTTTATTTTTTGTTTTTTAAACAACTGAGGATGTCTTCTTCATCAAGGCATCCCTATCTAACACTCTGTGAGAGTGACAGGTTCCCAAGAATGTTTGTAATGAGGGATAGGAAGAGAAAATCTTGTGACATTTAAGGTATCTAGGACCTAAAAATAGAGTCAGTAGTCAGGTTGCTTTTCTGTTTTGTTTTGCTTTTTTTGAGACAGGGTTTGCTCTGAAAACATGATCACTTTTGCAGTTTCTTATGATACTGCATTCTACCTCCACCCCCAGGTCCAGAAAACCCATTTCTGGCTAACCAGACATGACTTTCTGGGATTGAAAGAATGCAGAAAGAGCCTGGCCGTGGTGGTTGCACACCTTTAATCCCAGCCCTCAGGAGGCAGGGGCAGGTGTATCGAGACCAGCCAAGTCTACAAGAAACCTGTCTTCCAAAAACAAACAAACAAACAAAAAAACCCCTCAAGAATGCAGAAAGATCAAACAATTGACCCAGACTAAGCTATTTCAAAGGGAACCTGACACTTTGCTCCTGTGAGAGGTTTCCCGTGGTCTGGTGACTGAGAAGCTCTTCTGCCTTAGTGTTGGGGACACACATGCCAAGGGGAGAGATGGCTCAGCTAAATTTATGAGCACTGGCTGCTCTTCAGAGGACCTATGTTTAATTCCGGAGGCCGCTTGTTGGTTCATGGCTGCTTAGCCCCAAAATAATCACTGTTGAAATAAGAGCTGCGGGGCTGCGTCCCCAACACCCCGGCCGCTTGGCTAGCTCATGCCCGAAATAACAACACACAAACTGTATTCATTTAAGAACTGCTTGGCCCATGAACTCTAGCCCTTACAGGCTAATTCTCGCACCTGGACTAGCCCATTTCTAATGATGTATGTAAGCACCCCAAGGTGCGCTTACCGGGAAGATTCTAGCCTATGTCCATCGTGGGTCTCAGCTTCATGCGTCTGCCTCAGAGCGCAGAGCGTCTCTGCCCCAGCAGAGCTGTCGGGTCTCTCCGGGAGCAGAGCAGAGTCTGACCTCACTTCCTCTTCTGCCCAGAATTCTATTCTGTTTCCTCCTCCCATCTATCTTTTAACCTATCAGGGCCAAGGAGTTCCTTTATTGCTTAACTAATGAAATCAACAGATTGATATATTGACACTCCCACATCAAATCACACAAAACTCTGTTCTTTTGTGTTTAGGATTCCTTTCCAAGCTTTCTCAGGTTTTATGTGGATTTTAGTCCACCATGTTGGTGTGCCAGTTTGTTGGTGGAGGCTGCTTGTTTGTTCCCAGTTGCTTAGCCCCTGAAATAATCACACAGAAACTGTATTTAAGTCACTGCTTGGCTCATTAGCTCTAGCTTCTTATTGGCTAACTCTTACATATTGATTTAACCCATTTCTATTAATCTGTGTATTGCCATGTAGCTGTGGCTTACTGGCTAAAGTTTTGTCTGGCTCCGGCAGGGCTATGTGGCTTCTCTCTGACCCCATCCTTCTTTTTCCCAGCATTCAGTTTAGTTGTTGTATCCCGTCCCCCTTCTCCACCCCCACTTCTATTCCCTGCACGCAGGCCCAAGACAGTTCATTTTTTGTTGTTGTTGTTTTTTTGTTTTTCGATTTTATTTATTATATATAGTGTTCTGCCTCCGTATATGCCTGCATGCCAGAAGAGGGCACCAGATCTCACCACAGATGGTTGTGATCCACCATGTGGTTGCTGGGAATTGAACTCAGGACTTCTGGAAGAGCAGCCAGTGCTCTTAACCACTGAGCCATCTCTCCAGCCCCCAAGACAGTTTTTTTATTCATTAATGGTAATCACAGCATACAGAGGGAAATCCCATATCACATGGTTTCTGTCCTCCTTAGGTTACTGCACACATGATGTGCCAACATACATGTAGGCAAAATTTTGATACATACAAGATAAAATGTATTCCTATATATGCGTGTTTTTAAAAATCGGTCTTGAAACTGGAGAGATGGCTTAGTGTTTTAAAAACATGTATTCTTACAGAGGACCTGAGTTCAATTCCTAGCACCCACATCAGGCAGCTTACAACTGTTTGTAACTCCAGCTCCAGGGGACAGCACTAACCTCAGATACATGCACATATACAGACTACACACATACACACAAATAAACAATTTTTAAAAATTGGTTTTGGCTCAGTGGTTAAAAGTGATGTCATAGTTGTGATGGCACATACCCCTCATCCCAGTGTTTGGGAGACAGTTACATAATGAGGCCAGGTCTGAACACAAACAAAAGGCAGCTTGACCACTGGCTCTGCTATACATTTTCAGGCCCCAGATACCGTAATTGCCACAATAGTTTTTCTCTCCTGTCCCTCATTACAGACATTTCTTGGGCACCTGCTTCATTCAGGCAAAGCTAGATAGGATGCTTTGATGGGAATGGCTTCAGTTGTTTAAAAAAAAGAAACAAGCACCTGTTGCTAGCCTAGGTGTTACCTTTCCATTTGAACACTGCTTGGGAATCTGGGGTCTAGGAAGTGGAACATCAGGTTGAGTTCTAGGTCTAGAGAGATATCACCCACCACCCCATCCCACCCCCAGGATACAAAATTGTCCTTAGCAGGATTGTGGGATGAGGCCAGTATAACATAGCTAGGAGACCCTGGGAGCTTGCTTCTGTGGCTTTAGGCACAGAACAGATACCAGGGTGGGAGGTTAGCCACTGTTGCTTGCCTTTGCAGTGGGAGTCCCATTGGTATCCGGTCTCTGTGCCAAGGGGTACAGATTGTTGAATTTGTTTTGTTGTGAGGCAGGGTCTCCTGTAACCAGGCTTGCATTGAACTTGGTGTGTAGCAGAGGTTACCCTGGGCTTCCACAAGTACTCTCTCCACCATGCCACATTCCCAGCTTGACTTTAGTTTCTCCTTGGGAAAGGAGTCTTGCTATGTATCCCAGACTGGCTTGGAACTCATAATCGTCTTTTTTTTATTTGTTGGGTTTTTGTTTTGTTTTGAAGCAGGGTTTCTTCTTGTGGCCCTAGCTGTCCTGAAACTCGCTCTGTAGACCATGCCGCCCTCAAACTCAAGAGATCTGCTTGCCTTAGCCTTCTGGATAGCTGGTACTACAATTATGTCCCCACCATGCCCAGTTGAGATTTTTATTTTTAAGAAAAATTTGTTTTCTATTATGAAAGAAGCATGGGCTGGGGAGCTAACTTGGGTGGGTAAGAGTGCTTGTGTTGCAAGCATGAGTACTTGAGTTCAGATTCTTTGCACTCACATAAAAGACTGGGCATGACTGGGCTGGAGAGATTGCTCAGTTCCCAGCAACCACATGGTGGCTCACAACCATCTGTAAAGAGGTCTGGCGCCCTCTTCTGGCCTTCAGGCATACAGACAGAATATTGTATACATAATAGATAAATAAATATTTAAACAAACAAAAAAAAGACTGGGCATGACTGTGTATACCTGTTACCTCAGCATTTGGAGGGGCAAGCAGAGAGAGAGGTAGATTCTCAAGACCTGTTAGCCAGCCTAGTCTCATTGCAAACTTCTTAGTCAAATGTTAGGTGTGGGCTTGTCTGCCCACAGCTCTAGAACTAGAAAGATTAAGCTCACAGCAGGTCCCCGTGGGGGGAAGAGCAAAGCCAAGCCCAGCACAAAAGATGCTGGTGCAGCTAATATGGATACTTCCTTTGTTTCATTCACTTCTCTGACAGAAAAGACAGCACATTTTACTTAAGTTCCACAAGTGCCTGGCAACTCTGGGTATTTGTCCAAAAGAATTGAAAACAGGGCTACAGAAGTGGCTCAACGGTTAAGAGCACTGACTGACTGACTGCTCTTCGAGAGGACCTGGGTTCAATTCCCAAGATCTGACACCCTCACATTTGTGTGTGTGTGTGCGCGCGCGCACGTGCAAAATACCAGTGCACATAAAATAAAAATAAATTTAAAAAAATTGAAAACAGGAAATGGTGTGGGCAAATAGATGGCTCAGCAGGTAGAAGTATTTGCCTGGTGAGAGCTCTATCCCTAGAACCACATAAGGGTAGGAGAGAGCCGATATCTGCGAGTTGTCCTGTGACTTCCCTGCAAGTACACTTGTACAAAACAACGAAGTATTAGCCTGTCTCCAAAAGAAGAAAAACCTACCAAAAAAAAGGCACCGGGGCCGTGGTATTAGGGACTAGTTCAGTGGGTTTGACTTTGGATTTACACCTTATGGAGATTAGTTGTTTAATAATGTAGCTGTAGCTGGGGCGGTGGTGGCGCACTCCTTTAATCCCAGCACTCGGGAGGCAGAGGCAGGCAGATCCCTGTGAGTTCAAGACCAGCCAGTGATACTGTGTTTGCAGCAGCAACAAGAACCCCCCCCCTAAAAAAAACCTTGTACTTAACTGCCTTGCCCCACATAGCCCCTCAAGTGGAGACCTCCTTGCTCCTTGCTTATAAAGCCTCATTTCCTTACTTTTCATGGTTGACAATTGAAGACAGGCTTGAATGACAGAGCTTATTAATTTTGTACCAAGTGACGCATGAGAGGAGCCTGCTGCTTGCACCCCCATTACAGGGTGCTGTACCGTCCTCTGCCTGAGTAGTGGGCAGCCCAGTTAGTTCTTTCTCACTTAGCAAGCACCGGCTCTTGAACAGGTGTTTTTAGACTTGGGAAGATTGGCATTTGAGATTTGACCTTGGGTGGGGGTGAGACAGGGATTACGGAGCCCTCTGCCCAGCCTGCCAGACATTCTCAGGGCACCTGTATCCCAGAGAGTTTTCCTTATAGCTGGCTGCAGTGCCAGCATTTCCAAGTGACTCCTCTCCCTTCCCAACGCTGGTTAACCTGGGCAGACCCATGACCTGAGGTCCTGAGCAAGGTTGCCACCTGCTCCACTGAAGGCTCAGGACAGAGTGACCTCTTACCCAGTGTCAGCAAAGTGCATGGCACAGTATTCTTCCCCCACCCCCTTTCTTTCTGAGAAAAAATTTTGCTGTAGCTTTGGAGCCTGTCCTAGAACTAGCTAGCTCTTGTAGACCAGGCTGGCCTCGAACTCACAGAGGTCCACCTGCCTCTGCCTCCCGAGTGCTGGCTTTAAAGGCGTGTGCCTCCATCACCTGGCGGCCCAGTGTTCTTAATTAAGTTCCAGAGGTTGGACCAGGTGTAGGATCAAGGGTCATTTAGTGAAAAGTGACTCCCTTTCCTTCTCCTGGCCACCCAGTTCCCTCTTAATGATAGCCTTATTCTCAGACCTCCTTGCCTCCTAGATATTCAGGTGCTTTTATGTAAACAGGTGGATAACTAAAATAACACCCTACAGAGGTTGAGGAGATGGTTCTGTGGATAAAGTGCTCGCTCTGCTTGCAGGAGGGGCACCCAGATGAAAACTGGATGTGGCAGCCTGTAACCCCAGCTAGGAAGGGAAGAGGCAAGTGGATCCCTGAAACTACATGAATGATTGGTTTGGGCGTTACCATTTTCTTCCTGGAAAAACGTTTCTAAAGATTCTGTCATACCAAAGGATGCCCAGGACTACTTTTCTTAAATGACTGTTCCTATAGAATTGATGTCTCTGGTAACTCCAGAGACTCCTGCTGGTACTCCTGCTTCCTCTGTTGACTTGCTTTGCTTTTGTTTCATGCTGTATAGTTGGGCCAAGTCTAGAGTGGCTGGGAAAGGGCATTGGTGAGCATGTCTACAGAATCAGCTCAGTACATGAGGATTGGGTGGGTACAGCTATGTCTATAACTGCTGCAAGCTGTGACATTCACAAAACTGCCTGCAGTGAGGACCTGTGAGAATCTTGATCCACTGATTCAGAGCTCTTCACTCGTTGCATTTGCTTCTCGTCATCCCATATTATGGACCACTTGCCTTGTGTTTCCAGACATGTCTGTCTATAATCATGAACATGCTCATTCATCTGCCTTGACAAATAGCAAGAACTGGGCTCTCTCAGCCTGGCCTGGGTAGATTGGGTGCTGGCTAGTCATGCAGAAGGTGCTGGGGACTGGTCAGGCTGAGGTCAGAAGTGTTATCTGCCTAGTGATACGTTTTTAAGACAAGCAATCTGTCAGAGGTGCTGAGTGTGCTTTACTAACACAAATTGTTTCCTTGTATTCAGGCTGGCCATGTGCCTACAGGGTAGAGAAGGCCATGAAACTAAAGTTGGCTGGTATTGTAAGGGCACTGCAATCCCAGCTTGAACCTACATTTTGCCTTGAGTGTTCCACAGGGGAGAGGGCTTGCCTCAGATTCTCTGTGCACAGGAATGTGCCCTATGTCCACTTTGAAAGCGGGCAGGACTTGCGGATGACTTGGATGTAGCTCTGCCTAGAGTCATGGTTTCACAGATGGACATATAAATTGACACTTTGACTTTTATTGGCTTATGGCCATGAGATCACAAAGGGAATCTCTTGACCAGGAGTGCACCTGCTTAAAGAATCTCTTACCCAGACAGGTGATGTTGGTGCACACCTTTAAATCCCTGTACTAGGAAGGCAGAGGCAGGCAGATCTCTGTCTTGTAGGCCAGCATGGTCTATAAGAACTAGTTCCAAGACAGCTATAGTTGTTACACAGAGAAACCTTGTATTTAAAAAACAAAACAAAACAAAAAACCCTACCTGTTGTTTTTTTTTTATGATTTTTTTTTTTAATTTTTTTTTTTTACCTGTTGTTGTTTTTGAGGCAGGGTTTCCCTGTGCAGCTCAAGATGACCTAGACCTCTTATCCTCCTGACTCAGGCTCCTGAGTGTTGGTTTTGCAAGCTTGTGCCACCTTGTCTGGTCTCGACTCTTTGACCCCTTCCTCAAGCTTACTTATTGGCTAAAAGTGTCTGAAAATAAGTGTGTCTTGTGAACAAACTGCAGGCATCCTGCTCACCTTCCTCCCCTTGGAATGTGCTCTAAATGGAGACATCCCACAGAAGACCTTAATGGGGAAATACTGCTCTCCAGTTGGGATCTTCAGCACCCTGGGAGGTATCAGGCAGCACGCAGCATAGCATGCCGGCGGACAGGCTGCTTTGGCCATGTCCCATGCTGTGACTTCTTTTTATTTTTGTGGTGATAGGTGAGGCCAGGGGCCCTGTGCAGACTAGGCAAGCTCTGCCTCTGAGCCATCTCCATTCCCCATGCTGAGGCTTCTAGTTCCACCCCAGAGAATAGCTTTCTCCCTGGGCTCAACTGACTAGGGGCATATGATTTAATTAATCCTTACCTGAGCCCAGTTTAATTACAGTCACTGTTTTGGGGTAAAGCATTTGTATTGCCTGAATCCAAGCCAGTGCTCTTTTTTTTTTTTTTTTTATTAAGGGGTGCTGGTCTGGGTATGGGGTTTCCCCACCCGGTACAGGGAGTACAGTCTGAGGGGGAGGTATTTTCGAGACAAAGTCTTGTAACAGTGTAGTTTTGGCTGTGTGGAACTCATTGTGTTGACCAGACTGGCTTTGAACTCAGATCTGCCTACCTCTGCCTCACAAGTATTGGGATCAAAAAACCATGCCAGGCCACCTTTGTGACCTTTTTGTTTCACTATTTCTTTCAGGGGGGAAGAAAATTGCTGTCTTGTGGGTTGGGTTCTGAAGCAAATGAACCCGTAAGTGGGCTATCCTTGAGGCTGAGGCAAACACTTGTCCAGATAAGCTAGACTGTTGAACCTAACCTCCTTGTCTTTTTCCCTCCACTAAAGGGTTAGCCTGTCAGCCACAGACTGCTACATAGTGCATGAAATCTACAGTGGGGAGAATGCCCAGGACCAGTTTGAGTATGAGCTGGAGCAGGCGCTGGAAGCCCAGTACAAGTACATTGTGATAGAGCCCACTCGAATTGGAGATGAGACAGCACGTTGGATCACTGTGGGCAATTGCCTACACAAGACGGCCGTGTTGGCTGGCACTGCCTGCCTCTTCACCCCATTGGCACTGCCCCTGGATTACTCCCACTACATCTCCCTGCCCGCTGGTGTGCTGAGCCTGACCTGCTGTACCCTCTATGGGATCTCCTGGCAGTTTGACCCTTGCTGCAAGTACCAGGTGGAGTATGATGCCTATAAACTGTCCCGCCTGCCTCTGCATACGCTCACCTCCTCCACACCAGTGGTGCTGGTTCGGAAGGACGACCTGCACAGAAAGAGATTGCACAACACAATAGCACTGGCTGCCCTGGTGTACTGTGTAAAGAAGATTTATGAGCTCTACGCTGTATGACTGCAGGAGAGTGGGACTCGAAGCAGAACCACAGGGCTCACAGGACTCAGATCCCTTCAGCAACACCTTGGGTTTTCTCCGTGAGGCAACAGCACCTGGGAAAGTGTTTGGTTTAATACTTGTTATTTTTAAACAAAAATAACAGATCATGGGTATGCCAAGGGTTTGTTTATTCAGCTCATTACAATAAGATGTCTATTTCCATAACCCAGGAGTGGGTCCCAGACTGTGGAAGTCTGACTGGGCAGTGGAATATGGATGGAGCCAACGCAACTTACTGAGGGGTGTGAACTTGCTGTGGGGGTGTCTTAAGTATATTGTTTAACTATACCATTCAGAAGCCAACCGGAAGCTATTGACCATTAAAATTATGAGAATTTCAACTTCTGTTCTCTCTTTATATGCCTGTGCCTGTAGCTGCTGCTGTATATGGGACAGGCACATGCTGCAGACACCCTGCTGCTGCAACTTGTTGCAGCACAGTGGCACTAGAGCTGACATCCTGCCAAAAAGAGAATGCACAACATAGTAGGACTAGCGACTATGGCTTCTGGCCTGCTGGTCTAGTCATGGCCTCAGTTGGCTGTTTGTCAGACATAGTAGGATAAGATGGCCTTGGTCTTCCTTTGGTTCACCTGGGGATGCCAAGCCCAGAAGCCCTTCTCCAAAGACTGACTTAGGAGAACACAGCACAAACCTCTGCTGTTCCTATGTAGCCCTGAGTTCACCCCAGTGCCCCACCCAGGCTGTGGGAGATGCCTCTGTTGAGAGCAGTGAGTCTTACAGTGTGTTTGGTTGGTTGGTTTTGGTTTTTCTGAGGCAGTCTTTCTTGCTGTGTAGACCAGCTGGGCCTGGAACTCAGATCTTTTGTCTGCCTCCTGGTTGCTGGAATTAAACCATGTGCCACCACGCCCAGCTTTGTGTCTTTTTCCTAAGGCTTTCAGTAAGTGGAAAATGATCCCCGCACAAAGGCTGAGGCATAGCGAGGCATAGCGCTTCTGTGGTCTTTAGTAAACAGCCAAGGGAAGTTCTGACACCCAGCATGAGGAAGGAGTCCTAACCTGGAGGTAAGGGAAACGAGGTTTTAGAGAACTCCCAGGGGCGATTGGGACATTTGTGATAAAAGAGATCCAGAGTTTGGGCATTATTTTCAAAAGCCCACAGAAGTACAAAAAGCTTTGACTTCATTCCATGTACTGTAGAAATACTGCTGGCTCAGTGAGTACTCAGTGATGAGATGATGTTATCTACACAGAGTATTGTTATGTGGCAGTGTGGTAGATCAGGATGGTGAAGAGGTAGCTGCCTTAGCCACAAGCAATCTCAGCTGTTTCTGGGGCCTCTGAGAACCCCAAGTGCCTAAAGGTTGGCTCTGAGCCTGCTGGGCAAGCACTGCCTGGGAGGGGTTTTTTGTAACAAGCATCACCTGGTTTGGCTGTGTTCTTTCTGCACATCAGATTGCATGGGGTGTAGGGAGGTGACTGTGGGCTGGGGACCTCATTTCAGCTTTGCAGATGCCCTTGCCCAAAATAGAAACCAGGTACAAACAGCTCCTTCCTATTTCCCAAGCTGTACTGAACAAAGTGACTCTTGTTGAGTGGACTAACCCAGATTCTGAAATGCCATCTTGGTTTGGCCCCTAGCTAGCAGGGTAGGGTTGGGTGTGCCTGGGCTGGGCTCTGAGAGAGGCAGCCTGTGAACCTCATTTCTGGTGATAGCCACAATGTTTTCGCAGTAGCTTTCTCTGTTGAGAAGAAAAACTGCACAACTTAGACCCTGTTGGAAACCCACCGGATGCAGTTCTGTGTGGTCCTTTTAAGGCATGGGTCATGGAATGAATCTAACAAACCAGTCTGGTCTTAACTGTCTACCCACTTAATCCACTTTCAGGAGCAAAAAGCTCTGTGAAGGAGCAGTTAACAGGAAACATGGAGCGGCAGATCGTGGGAGCTCCTTCCACTGGGTCTCACCCTGGTTACACCTCTGGTTCAGTGACTGCCCTTGAGCCTATGAGGCATGAGCTTACCCTGTTGCTTGCCCTGTAGGGTGTCAGCAGCTGGGTCGAGAAGCACCAGTGACTGGACACCACAAGGTTTAAAGAGCAAGACTCAACTTTGACCACCAGAATACCTTAAGGAATTTCAGGATAGGGGACACTTTTCCAGAGAACAGGAAGTCAGGACAGCTGCAGCACTGCAACCGTGGCTGGCAGCTGCTCTCACATTCAGCTACTGGGCGGAAATGTCAGGAATAAAGTTTGTCCAAGAGAGCACTAGTTGAAGGTGGGCTGTGGCTTCTAAGCGTCCAGTTTCCTGGGTGACAGCAGATAGGAAGAGGGGACTCAGCTTGGCGGGAATAGTCATGTATTACACAACCTTGCTGCTGGTGGTTCTCTTGCCCTCTGGCCCAGGGCGTAGATCATCATCTTGCATGAGAAACAAAGGACATGGCTATTGTCCATGAATGCGCAGGTTACTCGGATCCTTGTGCCCTCACTTGTGAGCACTCAGTGGTTTTAAGCTGCCTACCAGTGTCTCCTAAACTGACCTCTGTCAACCAGGTTGATGTTCCCTCCTCTGATGACCGAGTGTGCTGTTGCTATGGCTTACCACTTTATTTAATGGAAAGAATGGTAGCTGGATGTGACCCTTCTCAAAGTGCCAGCCAACAAGTGTCAGAGAAAGTGTTATTTCTATGCTGGGGCTTGTCCTTGCTGCAGTTCACTAGGAATATGCAGGGTGCTTTGTAGCTTCATGCTACCAGGGACTAGGCTGCAGCCCTGGCATAGTTGGCTGCTGGCATCCTCCCTGGCAGGAGGGTGGATGGCACCTGTGGAAGATGGCAGGCCACCTATGATCTGTATCCATGTTTCACCCACAGTTTTTGGGCCATTCAGGACAATGTGTGAGCAGGGGAAATAAGCCACAGATCTAATCACCCACTCAACTTCCTCCTCCCGGGGAATTTGAAAGCCTCCAACACTGACCCTAGCTATCTGCAGCCGTTTTAATCACCTATCAGGGTGAGAGAGCAGCACACGGCACTGGAGAGACGGCTGAGAAGCTAAGGGTACTGGCTGTTCTTCCAGAGGAGCCATTCCATTCCTAGCACCACATGGCAGCTTAAAACCCGGCAGTAACTCCAGTCCCAGGAAATCTGATGTACCATCTCTGGCTGCCACAGGCAGCAGGCATTGCACATGGTACATAGATAT
Organism: Alexandromys fortis; assembly: GCF_014885135.2. NCBI lineage: Eukaryota > Metazoa > Chordata > Mammalia > Rodentia > Cricetidae > Alexandromys > Alexandromys fortis. The sequence goes on along the minus strand of NW_026068025.1, from coordinate 1,986,200 downwards.
ACATGCAGACAAAACACCCATACAGCTCAACAATAAGAGGCAAATTAAACAGGAAAGGAGGAAAGTATCCTTGTTTGCAAATTCGGCTTCTTTGTGACTCTAAAGACACCACCAGAAAAGTAACTGAAAAGCATCCTCGGTATGAGGTTAAAAACCTCTACAAAGAACATTAAAATATTCGAGAAAGAAACTGATTGGGGTGGTGGTGAACACCTTTAATCCCAGCACTAAAGAGGTAGAGGCAAGTGGATCTTGATAGTCCAAGGCTGCCTGGTCTACAAATAGACTGTTCCAGTCTGTCTTGAAAAAAAAAATTGTTTATTTTTTATTTGTTTATTTTTTCTTTTTTTTTTTTTTTTTTTTTTTTTTTTTTTTTTTTTATTTTATTTTTTTTTTTTTTTGTTTCTTTTCTTGTATTTTTTTTTTGTAGACCAGGCTGGCCTCGAACTCACAGAGATCTGCCTGCCTCTGCCCACCCCCCACCTCACCCCTGCCTCCCAAGTGCTGGGATTAAAGGTGTGCACTACCACCGCCCAGGCAGGATCTCCATTCTTAATGGGCTGGGAGAATTAATGTTGTAAAAATGACTATTTGGGGTTATGGATGTAATTCAGTTTGTAAGTGACTGCCTAGCATGCATGAGGCCCTAGGTCTGATCTTAACCATTCCCAAATTGGCATAGTGACACATGCATAGAAACTAGAGAAGGCAGGGTGGGAGGATTGGAAGTTAAAAGCCACCAGGCAGTGGTGAACCTTTAATCCCAGCACTTGGGAGGCAGAGGCAGGTGGATCTCTGTGAGTTCAAGGTCAGCCTGGTCTACAAGAGTTAGTTCCAGGACAGGGTCTAAGACTACAGAGAAACCTTGTCCTGAAAAGGGGGGAGTTAAAAGCCATCCTTACCACAGTGAGACAGTGAGTTTGAGGCCAGACTGAGATACAGTCTGGGAGGGAAGAAGGAAACTGGCCACCATATCAAACGATAGCTACAGAGTCAATGCAACTGCACTAAAATAAAAACTAGAAAAACTAACCTTGGAAGCACAGAGAGAGAGAGAAAGAAAACCCAGATAGCCAAAGTAATCTTTAAAAAAGTAAATGTGGGGGGCTGGAGATACGGCTCAGCGGTTAAGAGCACTGACTGCTCTTCCAGAGGACCCGGGTTCAATTCCCAGCACCCACATGGCAGCTCACAACTGTTTGAAAATGCAGTTCCACAAGATCTGACACCTTCACACCAATGTACATAAAATGAAGTTTAAAATTATTTTTAAAAAAAGTAAATGTGGGCAGTTAACACTATAAATGACTTCAGTATAGTGTTCTGCCTGCACACCAGAAGAGGGCACCAGATCTCATTATAGATGCTTGTGAGCTACCATGTGGTTGCTGAAAATTGAACTCAAGATCTCTGGAAGAACAGCCAGTGCTCTTAACCTCTGAGCCATCTCCCCAGCCCCCGACTTCAAGTTTTATTAGAGTCATAGTAACAAAAATGCCACAGTATTGGCATTGAACACAGACATAGATTAATGGAACAAAATAAGAGACACAGATTAAGGACAGGCTCCAAAGCCATAGAGAAACCCTGTCTTGAAAAATCAAAAAAAAAAAAAACTTTTTACGAAGATGTCAAAAATGCACAAATGGTGCTTTGAGGCCTGAGCATCCACATGGTCAAGAATGAAACTAGATTTTCATCTCACCCTGCACAAGTCGATTCCAAATGAGATACTTCCATGTAAGATGCGAAACTCAAACTGTTAAGAAAAAGGGGGTGGGGGACCAAAACAGCAAATGCACTGGGCAGTGGTGGCACACACCTTTAATCCCAGCACTCGGGTGGCAGGTTCAAGGCCAACTTGGTCCACAGAGGGAGTTCCAGAACAGCCAGGGGCTATACAGAGACCCTATCTCAAAAGGCCAGGAAAAAAACCAGCAAATGCTGACTTGGATGTAGATAAAAGGGAACCTTCATGCACTGCTGAATAGAATCTAAACTACTGTGACCTCACAGAAACCAGTATGGAAGTTTCTCATAACACCATACATAGATCTGGCCAGGTAGTGGTGGTGCATGCCTTTAGTTCCAGCACAGGTGGATGCAGGTGGATCTCTGAGTTTGGGCCAGCACGGAAGAGCTAGTTCCAGGATAGGCTCCAAAGCTACAGAGAAACCTGGTCTCAAAAAAACAAGCAAACAAAAACAACCAACACTCTAGATCTGTCACGTACCACCCCTTGATGTTCACCTCAAGGACGTAGTCAGCAGTGTGCACTGAAGCACTATTCACAACGGCTAAGCTATGCCACCAGCCTAGGTCTCCAGCATCAGACACGAAACACAGATAAGGCTTTCTTCAGTCATAAAGAATGAAGTCTTGTACATTTGTGGAAAAATGAACCCAACAGGAGACAATATCATGAATTAACCAGTCTCAGAAAATAAGTATCGCATGTTTCCTAGTTTGTGGTTCCTAAATCTCATATGCATTAAAATAGAAGTGAAAGGGATGGGGACCTAAGGTGGCTGGCGGGTGAGAGCGGGAGTGAGCTAAGGGCAGACCTATATCTATTAAGTGATCTTAAAAGGCAGTGTGGCAGACCCAGAGCTGAGTGAAGACGACAGCTTTATGTGGGAGATTTACTTTGATTTGGGGAAATGGCCAATGGACTTCCTATGATTTTCAGCTGTCAGTTTCTGTAACAGGAAAAATCTCTTTCTAAACTTGGAAATGAAGTTGACCTGCTCAGTGAATCCATTTTCAGTAAGTCAGAGGTGGCTGGACGGTGATGGTGCACGCCTTTAATCCCAGCACTTTGGAGGCAGAAGCAGGCTGATCTCCGAGTCTGAGGCCAGCCTTGCCTACAGAGGGAGTTTCAGGACAGCCAGGGCTACACAAGAGAAATCCTGTCTCAGAAAACAACAACAAACCAAAAAACAGATATGGAGTTGGTGCAGTGAGGGGACCTAGTTCCCAAACCTCCACAAGAACTTCTGGAATCTGGCAGGTCCAGGCCTCAGAGGACATGCGGCTCTTCTACTGAGAACTCTGACCTACTGTTCAGTCATTTATTTTACATCTGTAGAGTCCCAGCCCAACTCCACATTTTAGTTCTAACAGGCTAACCCACCCCCAGAGAGAACAGAAGTGCTTCTGTCCACCTTAGAGTGCAAGACAGCCCGTCAGGTCTCAGCCATGAATCCCTTGCAGAACAATCCCAGCCCAGGAAGGGGTGGTACTCAGGCTGATCCAGGCTAGCAGCTCTGACCAACATCACGAGTTCTTGGATTTCCGCTCTTTTCTGGCCCTAGAGGCCATGATTCTGAAGAAAATCCCAGGAGCCAGAGTTCTGAGATAGACGGCCAAGAATGGCAGTAAGTCAGTCAAGATCACATCCTTTTTCTTCTTCCTCACAGCAGCAAGGACATCCTGGGCCACCTCTGCAGGGCTTCTGCCCTGGGCTGTGTTCTTGTCGAGAGCTACAGCAAACGGAAGGAAAGAACATGAGGATAAGTAAGAGCCATGAGGCCAGCTTCCCAGAGCCCCTCCTGGAAGTAGACGATTACACTGAGAAAATGAACTGTTTATGGTTCAAAGCAGGTAAATGGGGGCTGCAGAGATACAGACAGGATGGCAGGTGGTATACCAGTTAGTGTATGGTACCGACTAACTAGACAGTGTGCTTGCTTGGTAGTCTGTGACAGATGCCAAAAGCCAGCATAGATAGGACTCAGAGTGGACCCCACCCCACATCTCAAGATAGCCAGGACTGAAGAGATGGCTCGGCAGCTAAGAACACTGGTTGCTCTTCCAGAGGTCCTGAGTTCAATTCCCAGCAACCACATAGTGGCTCACAACATCTATAACAGGATCTGATTCCCTCTTCTGGCCTGCATGAAGGTAGAGCATTCGTATACATATAAATACAAAAACAGAGAGAGAGAGAGAGATCAGGCTTGGTGGCAGTGTTACCCCATGAGCCATTTAATGGCCTGAGCTTTCTTGACCTTGAATATTCTGCATTTGGGCAAAAGCAGTGACTAGGGGATGGTATATTATCTGATCTGCCGTGGCTGGTTCACAAGGCTGTCCGCAGGAGAGGAAATAGATGGTAGAGCCCATCTGACCCCATGTGCACCCCTGTGCACTGAGATGGGAATAAACAGCTGTCCCAGTTCCCAGTGGCATGCAAGGGCTGGAGGAGGAACAGCTGGGACAGTTAGGCGGGTGTAGGGTAACAGCATCTAATGTTCCTTCTTTGCTGGTGACTCATCCATCTTACTAGTGGAGCAGAACCGGTTGACAGACACAGAAGAGGCCATTAGCACACGCCACCCAAAACCCGAGCTCCCACGGGGATCTGTCTTCCTGTGTGCTCACAACAGGAGAATGGAAAATTGAGAACAGGTTTGCAGCTGTCTGGCTCCTACCACTGTGGCTTTCTATGAGGAGACTGCTGTGTGTGGCAAAGTAGCCACCCGGATTGGGGTGGTCTTGATTCAGGCCTGCTCAGATGGGTGCGAGACCCTCAGGACCTGGACAACAGCAGTGTAGACCACAGAACACAGACCACAGCCTAGTGGCAGGGTTTAGTGTTAGTCTGCTAGACAGACAGATAACAGGCCTGCTCCAAGCTCGAGAAGGTAAGGCTGGCTCTAATAGTTGACCCAAGATGGAAGGCAACTGTTCTTTGTCTGCTCCTGTATGTATAAGTAGGGGCCAGGCTGCTCAACCCATGGGCAGCACCTGAGGTCAGCTCAGCACAGCTTCTGGCTGGGTAGGTTAGAGACTGATACTGCCCCACCTCATCCAGCCTCACCTGAACACTCCCTAGCCATTTTTCCAACACCCCGGGCAGGAGCTGATCATGCCAAGTGCCCCTTTCTTCCTCTGACCCTACCCCCCCCCACTCCTGCTCCTGCTAGCTGAGTTCAATTTACTTAGTCTTAATTATAATATTCCTTAGGCCTTGGGATCTGCAGAGGAGTTAGTGGAAATTTGGTGAGGGATTTTATGTCCCAGTTCTCTACCTATGGGGGATCTTGTTCTAAAAGCTGAATTTGTGATAAGGCCAAGGGGGTCTGGGTGGGGAGATGCCAGGTCCACAGCAATCCACATCTGCAGCCAACACTCAGGCCAGCCTGTCCCTTTTCTGATGGAGGAGAGAAACCAGACCTACCTCCGTATCTGGAGCCATCGGCAGTGACAGCATTTACAGAGAGATTGGTGTAGATGTAGCCAGGGCTTATCACGGTCACCTCGATGCCATCCTGCTCCATCTCGGCACGCAGACAGTCGAAGAATGCCTGGGTGGCATGCTTGGAGGCTGCATCTGTAGGTGTGGACAGAAGCAGAAAGGATGCTGGTGATTACAACACTACAGCCATGTTCATGTCCTGATTCTGACAAGTCCGCTTTGTCCTGGAATAAAGTGCTGCCATCCCTTCAGCGTCCTCAAATGGCTCATAAAAAATTATGTATATATATGGTGTATGTATAGGCATGTGTGTATACGCACACCATATACGTGTGTGTGTATATATATGTGTATATATATATATATAATTTTTATTCTGTGTACACACACATTCAGCTCTGCCAAGTGGGTCTATCTAGTCCTGTGTGGGGAGGGGATCCCCCCAGTGACAGACTGGACCCCACAGGAGCCTTAGCAAGCTGTTTCCAGTCTTTGTCACTGCTGAAGATGGCCCCAGGGAGCCTCCCTCATGGAGGGCTGAGCAGACTCAAGGCTGCTTCCAAATGGAAGAACTAAGCCTGTTCTGCTTAGGAGACACGCCCCTCTGCTCCCCAGTAGCAGCTCCCCAGTCCAGGGTCAGGTGCTCAGGGACTCTGACCAGAAGCCCATATTGACAGCTGGGGTCACTCCAGAGCCCCCAGGCCATGGGCTTTCAGCTATGCTTTGCACACCACGCCCACAATACTGCCAGTTCAAGCTGGCCCCTCTGTGGGGCTGGGGATTTAGCCTAGTAGTAGAGGACTTGCCTAGCAAGGCCCTGGGTTCACAAGGCCTTAAGCTCAAAAAAAAAAAAAAAAAAAAAAAAGGAAAGAAAAGAAACAAAAGCTGGCCCCTCCTGTGGCACACAAAGTGCCACTCCCCAACCAATGTATGTACTCTGCTGTGAACTTCCCAGAAGTCTTACAGCAGAAGGGGATAAGGCTACTCCACTAGACTGCTAAAAGGCTGTTCATCACTGGGTTAACCCTACTCGCCTAGGAAGCTGGCCAGACTCAATCTGGTCAACTATATAGTATCCAGACCTCTGTGTATACCTGCTGCAGTCAGTGGGCAAGCAGAGAAAGCTAGTGGAAATAAGTCAAAGTAAAATGTGGAGTATAACAACTCATTACATACTCTCTAAACCGCTACTCCAATTTACCCATTGTAACACTGGGCCTTAGTTGCTTAGTCATTCCTGATTATGGCGTTTTGGTTTTGGCTTTCTGCAGAGTCATCTGAGCAGCCTTAGGTAACTGTCCAATGCTGTCAGGATTAAAACAAAGATGAGACAACAGAGAAATCCTCATAGAAACATAAGGCTGCACGGTCTTCAATTACAGAGCACATCTCACTGTATCCCTGAGCCAGCCTGGGAGGTGTGTACGCGAGGACAACCGTGAGTGGCGTAGGGAGCTTAGGGTCTGAAGTTTAGTGAAGGTCCGAGGACACACATGGAGAGCCAAAAGGCAGAACTGAGGTCCAGGACCCAGGAGGAAGAAAATGTTCTTCATGTCAGCTGCCCTCTACTGAACCCAGTGTTGTCACTGTCCTTCCCAAGAGCTAGCCAGATCACACGGGTCCTCAGAGGTGGACGGGCCAAGGCTGGCACCAAGTCAGTGTTTCCTTTCGGAGAATGACACATGGAAAAAGATAACTACAGAGTGTGTGAGATTACCTTTCAAACCTTTTAAGCAGCCCGTCCCCGCCCAAACTAGAAGCTACATTCTGTGTGTCTGTCTGCATGTGTGACAGAGGACAGACAAATGAAACAACACCCGAGACTGGAGCACGTCACTCTCGAAGGAAGAAGTCAGCTTGTGAACTAAGCCATCTGGGTGCTTTTAATGCTGGAATGTTACCTTCTTAGGGCTTAATCTCTCTGTGAGCTACTAGAGATATTAATAGTCAAGAATATTCTGTCATAAATCACTACTAAGGGCCAAAGTCTGAGGTGGGGATGGGGGATTCCCCAGTGTCTATAAAAATGGCAAAATTAATTGTCATAGACATTACTGAATTATATCTACTTAAAAGAACCTATATGCTTATCTAGTAAACTGAACAAATCAGAAATACTATATAAAACATGATCCCATTTTGGATGTTTCAGTTTAAGTAGAAAAAAATTGGAGCCATATGCCCCAAAGTACTGGGAGGGTTTCAGTCCAGGGCCACTACAGGCCTCAACAGCCTTCAGGCTGAACTGTCTCCAACTGTGAGTAAGGGTGAGCTTAGGGAGGGACTCCTGCCCAAGGTCACCTGAAGGATAAGGAACAGGCTAGGATTTAGACTGGCAGCCTGTGACTGCTTAAACATTCTGGTCATTGGTGGGTGTGGGAGGCTGAGGCAGGCAAATCTGTGAGCTCAAGGACAGCCTGACCTACAGATTGAGTTCCCAGACAGCCAAGGCTAAGTAGAAAAACTGTGTCTCAAAATAAAACAAAAACCCAGAAAGAACATTCTGATGAAGTTACTCATGCATCTGTAGGGTATTTCTACAGGGTCTGAGCCTAGCTAATGAACACATCATTTTTATAATCAGAAAAAACTAAAATAAAATGCTCTGGGAAAGGACTTACACGCTGATCGAAAAGGAATGCTGATCTTGCCCTGGACGCTGCTGATGGTGACGATGTGGCCTTGCTTCCTCTTGACCATGGAGGGCAGGAGTGCTGTGGGGACAGGGTGGAAAGTTCAACAGCGTCTCCTAATCACTGTGCCTGGTGCTGCTGGAGGAGACGCTAGAGTTCTCCTTGTAGAACCATACAAACAGCACAGTTCCCCATCCTACCGGGAGCTTAACCTCTGACCTGAAGTCTGTATCTGTAAATCAAAACTTTATGGGATGCAGGTACCGAGGAGAAGAAATGCAAAGCGGCATCAATGAGACCAACACTTACGTGAGGGCGCAAAACAAACACAACGCAAATATAAACCCAGACTCTAATGACCACACCCACTGCAAGGGACAGAATGGACAGGGACAGTGTCTCGTTAAAAAGAAACCAAGCAAGATTAACAGGCATTCTAACTTTATTTTATGTGCACTGGTGTGAAGATGTCAGATCCCCTGCAACTGGATCTTCAGACAGTTGTGAGCTGCCATGTGGGTGCTGGGAATTGAACCCGGGTCCTCTGGAAGAGCAGTCAGTGCTCGTAACCACTGAGCCATATCTCCAGCCCTTAACAGGCATTCTAATAACTGGTGCTCACACGTCCTACCCCAAGATGCCCCTACCTTTTGTTAGTGCAACAGGGCCAAAGTAGTTTATCTCCATCACCTTCCTGTCCACGTCCACTATGGTGTCACTGATGGCACCGCGGTAGCTGACCCCAGCATTGTTGATGAGGATGTCCACATAGCCAAAGCACTGGAGGATCTTAGTTGCTGCTGCAGCAATAGCCCCAGGATCTGTGAGGTCGAAGGTCACCGTGTAAGGTTTGTACGTCTGTCCCTGGCCAAATAAAAAACACAAAGTGTATTTCATGAGTGGCAGTCATGTTCCTGTTTTTCAGTTTTGGGACTGGTCTAGTTGGCACAAATGCTATAAAGTTGTGGCAACCCTCTTCCAAAGACGCGGCCTATGCAGTTCCAGCCTGGGGTGTTCACGTCTCTCTGGGCAAATTTCTCCTAGATTGAAGGTGACTGCTATACTCTACAAGATGTGACCAAGGGCCCCTCTTACCTGCATCAGCCAAACTGAGAGCTACAGGTAAGGATCATGTATGGTGTGTATGTTACCACATGAGTTATTAACAGGAGCTGCCTCTGCTGCTCCACACTGTACATTATGGCACTCGACAGTCACAGGTGCCGTCCTTCCCTGGCTGTCATATCTACTCATCTGTTTATGACATGTTATCCGTGTGTTCCCGGAAGGCCCTGGGACACAGACAGGGGGCCTGACATGGCTGCTGACCCGTCTGAAGGGGAGGGCAGTTCACCTCTACAGTCACAAAACTGCTGCAGAGTAAGTCCCAGGAGCTAGAGGATGGGGCTCAGCACAGTTCCGCACAGCTCAGCAAGAGTGGAAGCTCGGGAACCCATCACCTCTGGACAGCTGTCCTAGTGGAAACCCTGTGAAGTGACCTGAAGCTCCAGGTTACCTGGATGTAACTACCAAGGGAATGCTGGCTGGCAAGTCACAGCTACCAGGGGTGGGTTGCAGTCACCAGGTAGCTGCTGCCACCAAAACCTGGCGGGCAACTGTGGCAGACTGTATTTCTGGTGCAGCCTGGGGCACCCAGAGCAGGCAAGCAGGAACTTTGCCTCCACTCACAACTGACCTACTGCTTGTGCCTGAGGTGCAGGGGGCTCTGTTTCAACAGCCGCCACTGAAAACAGCTGCTAGCAGACTGCCTTGGAACATCAAAATTACAAATAAATCTCCAAAAAGAATCCCCAGGAGGCTGAGATACTAGATTTAATAACAAAGGCATTAAAACAACTATCTCTGCAATGCTGGAAGAATGAAGGAAGACACTGGCAGCAACAGGATATAGATGAATAAAAAAAGTATTTCAATAAAGGGGAAATTACAAGAAGAAATTCTAGTCAGACAGTGGTAGTATACACCTTTAATCCCAGCACTGAGGAGGCAAAGGCAGGCAGATCTCTAAGTTTGAGGACAACCTGGTCTACAGAGTGAGTTTGAGGATAGCCAGGACTACAGAGAGAAACCATGTCTTGAAAAACCCAAAAAATAAAAAAAATTCTAGAGCTTAAGTACAATAAGTGAAGAGGTGACTACACTAGCGTCTAAAAGCAGGCGAGGAAAGAAGAAATCTATGAACTCAAAACATTACCATTTAAATTAATAAATCTAAACAAAAAAAAATGCAAGACAGAGCCTAAGAAATCTATAGTATTCTATCAAGTCAACGTAGGAAATGTGGTGCTCTGAGAAGTATTTAAACACGAAATGGCCCACCAAAGACATGACTCAACGCCACCTCAGACGCTCTCCACCAACCAGATGAACCAGTGACCCACAACGGGACAAAGGTCATTAAATGTCAACAGGGAGTCTTGAGAATAGTAGAAACGACTCCTCACATGAAGGTCTTTCACAGAGCACGGCCCATGTTCACCAGAAACCCTGAAGGCTAACAAAAGCAGGCTGCTAGATCTAAATTATAACAAAACACTAAGTCAGCATACAGCATAACAGCCCTTCAAAAGTGAAAGGGGGATGAAAGCATTCCCAGGTCCATGAGCCTTGCCCTGCAAGGAATACAGGGGACAGCCCTAAGGGGTCTTCATGCAGCTGATAGGAAAGAGAAGCATAAAATGGACTTGGTGGGTTATTTATTTATTTATTTGTTTTTTTGTGAGACAGGGTTTTTCTGTGTAACAGTCCTGGCTGTCCTGAAAATCACTCTGTAGACCAGGCTGGCCTCGAACTCAGAGAGATCTGCCTGACTCTGCCTCCTAAGTGCTGGGTATTAAAGGCTTACACCACCACTGCCCGTCTTGGTGGGTTATTTTTAAAAGGAGAGGGATGGAGTAGGGGCATTTGGGAGGAGCTGGAAGAGAGTAGGTGGCAAATAAGACTGAAATACATTGTATGCATGTGTGAATTTCTCCAAGAATAAAACCCATTCTGTTAAAAATGATCAGCACTGCTGGGTGGCGGCACATGGCCTCTAAACCCAGCACTTGGAAGACAGAGGCAACAGGTATCTGTGAGTTTGATGCCAGCCTGGTTATTTTATTGTATGCCTTCAGACCAGAAGAGGGCACCAGATCTCATTTGTGAGCCAACACGTGGTTGCTGGGAATTGAACTCAGGACCTCTGGAAGAACAGCCAGTGAGTGCTCTTAACCTCTGATCCATCTCTCCAGCACATAAGATTTTTTTTTTTTTAAATCATCACCTCTCCAGTCAACACCCTACTAGATGAATATGGAGGGGACGAGGCAGCAGTGGCTGGCATTGGATGGCGATGTCGGGTGTAAAATGCGGATGGGTCTCAAACTTCCTTCCCCACAGAACCCTTGCTATAGGCTCACCTGGGAGGTACGAGAACCAGCAAGTTCACTGGTGAGGGCTTCAAGGGCTTCCACGTTTCGGCCACAGAGCACCAGCTTTGCCCCCGCAGCATGGAAGACTCTGGCACATTCTAAGGGAAAAGAAAAGACAGCTGAAATTATCTAGTACCATTTCCCCTCCAGGCAGCTCAAAGTCACCCAGCGCTGCACAAGGACTGCCTCTCACACACTGAAACATGTGCCGACCAGTGTGGAGCTTGGAGGTAAGGCCCAGTGGAAGCTTCCAGCCAGAGGCGTGACATACATAATTTTTTGTTTTGTTTTGTTTTTTGTTTTTCGAGACAAGGTTTCTCTGTGTAAAAGAAGACCATCACAAGTTCAAGGCCAACCTGGTCTATATAGCCAATTCTTAGCCAGCTAGGGCTTTACAGTAAGACCCTGTCTCAAAAAAAAAAAAAAAAAAAGACCCAAATTGCTCCTTCTCACTGAGATCCAAGAAGCAGCTGCTGACTACCCTATTTAGAGTAGCTGAGTAAGGTCAGTGGGCTGACCAATGGCATAGGGCCTGGAACAGCTGTCTACAATGTCTAAAGACCACCGGGCGGTGGTGGTGCACGCCTTTTTTTAATCCCAGCACTCAGAAGGCAGAGGCAGGTGAATCTCTGAGTCTGAGGCCAGCCTGGTCTACAAAGCTAGTTTCAAGACAACCAGGGCTGTTACACAGAGAAACCCTGACTCAGGGAGAAAGAAAAAAAGTCTAAAGATTTAAAGACAAACACGGGGGTCACCCTCAGGGACCCTGCCTACCAGCCACAGCATCGGATGTACAAGTGAGCCCAAGAGCCTTCCCTAACCCCCTGGCACACTGCAGGCCTGTCTGCTCCTGTGTGTTCCTGTAACACCCACCTTCCATCCACACCTTTTCTCACCCTCTGCTCCCACCGATGGGGCATCTGGACGACCCCTACGACCCACACATTGTTTGAAGGGAGCTGAGGTTTTAGGATTGAGCTCTGAGTCAGACCTGGGTTTGGCTCCTAGCGCTGCAGCTGAGGCTACAGATCCTAGCTCAGGTCACGGTGTCCGGAATCTCCATGGTGAGAGCACAGATTAACTGTCCTTTCCACCACACCTGCTGGGAACACGCTGCTGAGGCCGCACTGTACTGAGGCAAGAGTTGAGCCCAATCCCAGGGGTCCGCAACGTCCTCCCTGTGGCACTGGAGCCACAAGGAGCTGCGACGGGGGGGTGGGGGGGTGGGGGGGACAGAGGCTGGGGAAAGAGGGCAGGCAGCCGCTCTACGTGGCAAGTGTGTTGTAAGCCTCTGCCTGGGCTGCTGGAGTCATCGACAGAGCTTCATCCAGCACATTTCCCCAGACTCAGATGTATCACTGAAGGGCAAGGGCACTGAGCTTGAAGGCCTGGGTTTGGAAAGCAGGGGCCTCAGGGACCTGACCTCTAATCCTGCTTAGTCTCTGACTGGGAGGAGGGGAAGCATGAAAGACAGCACCAAGCCCCAAAACCAAGGCCAGTGCATCACCAAAGCCAGGAAAAGGTAAACACACCTATCCACCTCTGAATAAGCAGCCGAGCTGAGGGAGGCCACTGCTTCCAGCAGCAGCCTCTTCGCTCGCTTTCACCCCCCACACACTGGGGTTCGGGCCTTTTCCACTGCTCACATGCCCTTCTTTTCCAATTGAACCACAGAGGGCGGATCCCTTCCGCATGAGATGTGATGCCCAGGTAGCCTGCCGATCCCACTCCTGGCATCACAGGTCTGCGGCTTACCTCTGCCAAGCCCTGACGTGGCACCTGTAACCACCACCACAGCATCCCTCAGGTGAGCCCTTGAGCGGATCCGCTGTAGCACCCGGAAGAGGCTGAAAATCCCCAGGAAGCCAAACAGCAGGGGCAAGATGGCCGTCTGGGTGACCAAGTCCATGACCCTCTCCTTCAGCATGCTCTTCCTGGAAGAACCAAACCAAACCAAATCAGGAGCAACGCAGGAGAACCAGGGATTAGTTAAAGCTATGCAGCCCTCACTCCAGCCTTTCCATGTAATAGACGAGGGTGGGAGGAGACTGAGGCTCAACCCAGCGGAGTTGAGAACTTGGAGAAATTTTTTTCTCACTACAATCTCAGCTCCTTGTACCAAGCAAGTGTGGAATGGTCCTGCCTGGTCCAAAATGGCCCAGGAGCTGCTCACTACCCAGAGAGCGGGAAGATGGGTGGGTGGAAACCCCTACTCAGGGAAGAAGAGCAGAGCTGAGCCTCTGGGACAAGGACCAGAGCCTTGCTAGGCTTGTTAGCTGCAGACCACGCTGCACACCCTCTCATGGGCCCCTCACGCCCACAACCAGCAGAGTTTCAGCCCCATTCCAGACCCACAACATGGACTGAACCACAGCTATACCAAAAGCCACAAGGGCAAAGCAACAAGAATTACCTAGAGGCTCCCGTAACTTACAGATACTAAACATGGTAGAGCCACAGCAGCACAGGGCCCTGAAGACCCATCTTCCACCTAGCCCGGCGGGTACAATCCCACTGTCACTCCGGCTTAGGCCTCTGTCCCCTTCGCTCGGGTCTGTTAACAGGTGTGATGAGGGTGTGATGAACTACCTTTGTGCATGCATGTTGCCGCTGCACGTTCATGGGGTGCAGCTGCCAGGAAGGTGGCAGCCTCAGGCAGAGCAATCTCAGACTCAGAAAGTCACTTCACAGCAGAGTCTCAAAGAGACCTGGGAAACACTCTCTCTTTCCAAATCAAAGAAATTCACTAAATAGGGTTCAATGAAGTTTAACTTTTTTACCTGCATAAATCATAAATGAACAAAGAAAACAAAATTTGTCACATACACAAAAAAGTTTGCATCCCACGTCTAAACGCATGCATCCTGACTTCCTTCATGATGTGGAGGGGTAAGCCAAATAAACCCTTTTCCTCCCCAGCTTGGCTTTGGTCACGGTGTTTCATCACAGTGATGATAACCCTAAGACACAATCATTTTTCAAATATTTAAGTAGCCATCAGCCTATTCTACACTACAGTGCACGTAACCACACCGATGAGTCCCCAGGCTGCTTGGGCCTTCCTGGCCTCTCTGAAATAGCTAGACGAAGATGGCCCAGAGAGTATGGGAAACCTCGCTGAAAAAAGTAGAAGGGAATTTTTGTCTTGGGCAGTCATATTTCCAGATTAAGAAATAAATCTTCTCTATAACGCAAGGTCAAAACTAAGGCTGTTTCCTTTCAAAGTAGCTCACGAGAGGGCTTTAGTACATTTATAAAATGAACGTTTTACATATAAATGCCTATTAGCTTCTAGTTCAAGATGTAGCCAAATCATGAACCAGGAAGGCAAGGGTGACAGTATAAAAAGAAGTGGGTGGTGGTGCACACCTTTAATTCCTGCATTTGGGAGGCAGAGGCAGGCAGGTCGCTGTGAGTTTGAGGTCAGTCTGGCCTACAGAGCAAGTACCAGGACAGGTTTCAAAGCTACACAGAAAAACCTATCTCAAAAAACCAAAAATCAAAACAAAACAAAATACAAACAAACAAAAAAAGAGTGGGATCTCAGTAGGAAGCAGAGACAGTGAGTTTGAGACCAGTCTGGTCTACAATGAAACCCTGCTCAAAGGAAAAAACAAAACAAAAACCTGCCAGGCAGGGGTGGTATACACTTTAAACCTAGCAATTGGGACACAGGGGCAGGTGGAGCTCTATGAGTTTGTGGCCAGCCTGGTCTACAGAGTGAACTCCAGGACAGCCAGAGCTACACAAAGAAACCCTGTTTCAAAAAATCAAAAAGAAAAACAAGGGCTGGAGAGACAACTCAGAGGTTAAGAGCACTGGCTGCTCTTCCAGAGGTCCTGAGTTCAATTCCCAGCAACCACATTGTGGGCTCACAACCATTTGTAGTGAGATCAGATGCCCTCTTCTGTGTGCTGGTATGCGTACAGACAGAGCACTCATATACATAAAATCAATAATTAAAAAAAGAAAGAAAAACAAACCAAAAACCAAAGGGCTGTGGGGGACAACTTACTTTGTTGAAGTTTTCCAGATAAAAACTGGCAGAAAAAAGGGATTGAGTCTTCCCAAGGTTATTTGACCATAGCAGGAAACAGGGAGAGACATCAGAAGAGGAAGGCTTCCTCCACAGAAAGCACCGCACACAGACCACCCAGAAGGATGTGCAGGCCACCAGGCAGAACGCAGTCCGGTCACCGCCACTCTGACCCGCCAGGGGGCACTTAGGAGCCACATACACTGACACAAGGAAGTGACTGAGCCAAGGGGCTCACAGGCAAAGGCCACCTGCTTGTACAAGATGACCTGGGTAAGCGTGCCTGGGTACCTTTAAGATCTTCCTCGGGCCAGCTCTCACAGTCAGCTGCTCTCTCTCTTTCTCTTCCACCAAGAGATACTTTGGCAATGGCTTCTAGAATACCAACTCAGACATGAAACCATGTCACCCGTGATGATATTGTTCCTTTCAATCATTTGGGCCAAAGTTCACCATTTTATGTCAGGGATAGAGTCTGTCCGGAAGACTCCTTTTATTCTCTCATCAAATCATCAGTCAAAACGGGCAACTGTATCCGAAACTACGCACAGAAATTAAACACGTAAGTCTGAAAACAAGACAGGACCTACGAACTCTCCAGAGCTTAGGAGGGAACCGGTCCAGGTCTGTAAGAAGGGAACCATGCGATACTGTGCCACATTACAAGCAAACCGGGCCAAAGGGCAGACAGGGTTCCAAACGGAAGACAAGAATTGATCTAAAGAAATTGAAATGTCCTACCTATTTTCCGAAAGTCTGAACCGTGGCAGGTTAATGGCGCACACTGTAGTCCTGGCACTCAAGGCAAAAGCAGGAGATCAGCCACCAGCTTACAGCAGAGCAGACTTCAGGCAGAGAAGGGAAGTGGGGAGGGAGAGACACCACAACAGCCTGCCCAGTCTTCAATCCAGCTCTGTGAACCGCTAGCAATTAGAGAGCCCACTTGTCCTGCATCACCGTCTGAAGCTAGCAAGCCCGCCTGCTCTCCGCTCCCAGGCACCTTTGTCTTGTCGTTGAACACACTGAGACTTTGGCCTGAACCCCAAGTCTCCTACTAGGTCAGGGAGTCAGTAGAGTATCTGGCCCCACACCCATGCTCCTCCCAACTCTTGTTTCCTTCTACACCCAGCCAATGTAGCAGGCCATCACAGTCCCTCCATGTTTGTTTTCTTCCTCTTAATATTCTTTTGTTTTGTTTTTGAGACAGGGTTTCTCTGTGTAACAGCTCTGGCTGTCCTGGAACTCTCTTTGTAGACTAGGCTGGCCTCAAACTCAGAGATCTGCCTACCTCTGCTTCCCCAGTAGTAGAATTAGAGGCGTTAGTGTTCTTTCTTTTCTCTCTATATCCTAGCATCCCGGCTGCCCTAGCGTCTCTGTGACTCCAGCTCCAGAGAGAAAAGGCTGCCCCGTTGCTTTCATGCACATCTTTAACCTTCTCTTCTGAGTCTCCTTTTAACCAAAACTCCTGCATCTCCACCCCATCTTTATTCATCTACCACTCTTCCTATTAATATGTCCCCTCCTCTACATGGCAACCTGATACCGATCACTGATCTCACTGTGATTTCTATTTTCTTTTTCTCTACTCATAACCACCACAACAAACATACTACACTGCTGGTGTCTCTTTTCTCTACGATAACGCTAAGGGAGAGAACGACTGTTTCACAGACAATTGGTACTCCACTTTCATGATGGGTTACTGCTGGACCACCACTGGAGAGAGAGCCTGGTGCCTTGTATCACCTCAGCCTCCACAATAGTCTTTCCTGCCAACACCCCCACTAAAGTAGAAAGGGAACCAGCCCGAGAGAGAGAAGTATGTTGCAGGAAGTGGAGCCAGAAGAGTGACGCTGTTGTGGCCCCCATAAGCCTCGCTATTGGCCATTCAGCTCTTTATTAGGACCATCAGGTGTTTTAGACAGGCAAAGAATCACAGCTTCACAGTTAATCAAATGCAGCATAAACAAAAGTAACACACCTTAAAATAATATTCTTCAACACATATACACATAAAATACTTAAAAAAAAAAAAAACCCTGTAAATTGCTGGGTGCTAGAGCACGCCTTTAATCCCAGTACTCAGGAGGCAAAGGCAGGCAGATCTATGAGTTCGAGGTCAGCCTGGTCTACAAAGCAAGTTCCAGGACACCCACGGCTATACAGAGAAACCCTGTCTCAAACCCTATCCCACCCCACCCCAAAAAGAGATGAAAAAGAAAGCATTTTCAACAAATGGTCCTGGAAAAACTGTATGTTTACATTTAGACAAATGAAACTTGATCTTCACCTCTTACCTTGCACAAAAATCAATTCCAAATGGATCAAAGACCTCAATTTAAAGTTGGGTGTACGCTTAAAGATATAGGCACACACAGGACTTTCTTACTTGGATTCTAGACACTCAGGCAATAGGCCAACAAGCAGCAAGCGAGACGTAATGGAAAATCTGTTCTACAAAGGAAATTGTTCACTGTGTGAAGAGGCAGCCTACAGAATGGGAGAATGTCTTTGCCATCTATCCATCTGACAGAAGATTAGGGCCTAGAATATATAAAGAGCTTAAAAACTAATCACTGGATCCCCAGAGCTACAGTTAAGGCAGTTGTGAGCTGCCAATGAAGGTGCTAAAACTGAACTCAGAAGAGCCCTCTCTCTGGCCCCACCCCCCAAAAGTATAATCTTTTTTTAAAAATGGAATAAAGGCACCCACTCTTTTCTAGCTCATGTCTGAGAAGCAGCACCCAGCAAGACATCTCTTCTCCTCACACCAGTGCCAGTGTTTACGATCGGGGAGCAGGGAACACCTTCAGGTCAGCAGGACTTTGCTGGAACAAACTACAGTGTATTGTATTTGGGGCTGTCAGCCTGATGGCCCCACATCTGAGGAATGCAGACCGCATCAGTAACAGCAAACATGAGAAGCAAGGCTAGAGGGTACTTCATACCAGTCCTGGAAAGCAAGTACACTGAGCATCTCTGCTCTCCAGGAAGCACATACCCTCAGCAACCCTGCAAACAGGGTCCAAAGTGGGTTCGGCGGCAGCCGCTGCAATGTGGCCACTGGGAGGCGCCATCAAGCAGCAATCAGTAGGCAGTGCCACGGGGAGGCGGAGCACAAGGAGAAAGAGCGCCACATCGTGGCCGAGCGCCACATCGTGGCCGAGCGCCACATGGAGTCTGACCATTCATTACAGTCCAAACTCTCAGCTGGTCCGGCACCTTTAATCCAGGGCAGACAAACAAACAAAAAAGCAGTATGACAGACAGACAATTCAGCTAGGAATCAGGCCAGGCATCCAGACAGGAACTGCACACAGACATCAGTTTCAGAAATGGATATAAATAAAGCAAATCAACTCTAAGATGTCTGCTGGACATCTGTCCCAGACAGGGCTGCTCGAGTTGACCTTCATTCAATACTCATCAAGAACTACCGAGTGCTGCCTGGTGTCAGAACGAAACAAACTGTCCTCATAGAAATGTCACAACGGTCGGAGAGATGGAAAAGATAAATAAAATGTATTATTCACATATATAACACGCTGAGCAGCTAAGGGCAAAAGTAAAGCCAGCAGAGGAATAGGAAGTGACATTTGCTGAAAAACCTAAAGGAAGCGTCTACAAGTCCAGACTCCCTGAAACAAAGCTGTGGCTGGAAAGGCTGACCGACTGTGAGAACCACGATGATGTGGAAAGGTTGGAATGTTGCAAGTCCAGAGCCTAAATTATCTTGTGTCATGGTAATCATTTATTCCCCATCTCGGTATGGAACCTAACGTCTGTGTGAACATGAGATAAATGTTTGGAATGTACAAACTCCTAGCTTCCACCAACCACAAGGCTAAGAATGCTTCAGATAGCATCTGTGGCTTGGAACTGAGATTTCCCCACGTTTATGGAACCCGACTACCAGATGTTTCCACCAATGGATTTGCAAAGCCACTGGAATTATGGTTTCCTTTGTTGTTACTGTAAAACCATGCGACTGTTACCACGCTGGATCGTATCTGGCTTCAGAATAAATTCTCTCTTATTCCCACTGTGTTTCCTGCACTGACAGCTGAAAGATAAAAATTGGATCCATACTTTTTCCAGTTACATTCTGTCCATTCAAAACATGAGGCGCCTCATATTTCTTTCCAGCTAATCAAGGATGAGAAACCAGAGCCTCGTCGGGAATTTACACAACTACTGACAACAGAGGGAAGAAAGCCTGGGGCAGAACAGAGATATAGGAAGGGAGAGAGATTTCTCAGAAATCCGGTTGCTCCATAATGAGACTGTCAAATAAGGAGGAAAAAAGAAAGGAACTAAGCTATTTTCCTCTTAGATAAGCAGAGGATGTGTTATTAGCATACACGAACTTTTGTTTCTCTGCTCTTAGCAAATCCCCAGTCAACCTGTAACTCAGAAAAAAATGTGAGTGAAGATCCTTTCCAATATAGCGAGTAGTTTTCCAGAGCCTATTCTCTAATAAAAAGAAATTCCTACCTATCCTATTAGTCAAAGTATAGTCAAAGTACTAGAATAAAAATAAATGATCCCAAACAAGCTCTAAATGTTGGAAAGGAAATACTAAGCAAGCAAAGAGAGGCTGCCCAGCTCATGAAATAAAAACTTCTAGTCTGAAAGTTTGTGAAACTTTCAGGACTCAGCAACGCCTGTCCTGAAAGCGCTGAGCAAACAATTGGGGGGAGAGGAGACTGCTCAGCAGTGCAGCTGCCTGCCTGAGAGCTGAACAGAAGCCAAAAATGTACCTGTTATTCTGGGACAGGCATTTCAGTAATGATGCTACCTTTGAACTGTGTTCCTGGTCCCCAGGCTCCTGTAAGTCACCCTCATGGGCTCCCTGGTTTCCCATGCCTGACGTGGATGGGATCATTCTCTTAGTGTGTCATTGCTCTCTATCTGGAATGAATAGCCACTTTTGTGTCTCCAGAAAGAGTAACTCCACTGGGGTCTGGCCTCCAGTCCTGGCCTTGTGATCTCCTGACTCGGAGGAACTGGAACTTCAGGCATCCCCAAGTGCCTGGCCTCTGTATTAAGTCAGTGCACAGCACTGAGATACACACTTGTAACAATCTTTCAATCTCATTTACAATCACCAACCCAAAGGCCATCTTCTTCCCTGAACGGGCACAGCTTTCGCCTAGCGGCATGTGTCTAAGAGCCTGCCTCCCTCACTAGCGTGCTGCAGCTTAGCTGCTATGTCTTCTGAAACAAGGCGACACCACTGACTTGACTGTTTCAATGAGGACCATGGGCATCTATCTATAACAGCCGCCACGATGGACGGGTTGGACGCTCCAGTAGGGTCCCCTCCCCTTGATGGCCAACTCCAACTGTATCATTAAGGGATCCCCTTCCCATCTGCTACTTCTCTAGAGTTTTCCTCCACCCCTCCAGAGTTAAAAGACAGAAAAGACCTTATAGCCATTTCCATCAAAAGTAGCACAGACATGTACATTTGGGGCACAAAGACACCCACCTGGAATCTCTAGGTTACAAACTTGTAGGAAGACTGGTTGATCCAAGGGGCTGCTATGGTGTGCTAAGCTTCATTATGGAGAGTGGGGCCAAGGGCTTCCAGGTTGTGTGTAGTGTCTGGGAAGCTCTGAGGGAGAGGGCCAAGGCCATGAAGCGTGTGGAGATCCACCCTATTAACCACTATACTGATACCGCCTGCGCCATGTGTTGCTCAGACAGTTTGTGCGGGACATCGAAGTAAAAGATAATGCTGCCCTGGGACCCAAGAGGTAAGATCAACCAGAGAAGCCTCTGCCTGACCATCCTAGAGCCTAAAGATGAGATCCTGCACATGCCACCCCACCCCCATCTCAGAACAAAAGAATGGGAAGCCAGAGCCACCTGCCATATCCCAGCCAGTGCCTACAGGGTCTTGGCAGCTGCACCTAGAGGCTGGAAGTCGCCCTGTAAAGTCATTTAATAAAATATTGCACAAAGACAAAACTAACAAAATTAGATACCCACCTGAGAGATAGTGCAAGGTCGTGTTCGTGTGGAAAGGAATGTGGATCAACTTTCAAATCATTATACTGAAGGTTTATGATCTGAAGAGAAGTGGGTGTGTACCATGTGTTGACTACCTACTACGCGCGGCGACTAGCTAAGCCCTTGCAATAGAAATCTCATTTACACTTCACTACTGTCGTATTCCTAAAGTTTTAACTGAAGAAACGGTCGCTGAATGACCTCTGCCCAAAGTTGCACCCGCTAAGCGGCAGACCTTAGGCTGAAAGAGTGTCGAATCTAAGAAAGTCATTCCCGTGGATGTTCCAGGGTCAGTATCTTGACCATCCTTCCGAAAACCCAGATCTTCTTCGCTCATGCTAACCCTGCCAGGGCTGGGGAGCCACGAGCCCGAGCGCTCCAGCCCGGGGTCACGCATCCACACACGCCGCAGTAGCTGTGCGCACGCGACCTAGGCACGTTTCAGGCGCAGGTGCCCTTCGTAGACCCCGACACGCACACACGCAGACCCAGCGACCTCCGGTATGAGCGCACGGGGCCAGCATTCCAGTCCCGGCGCCAGAACCCAGCTTCCTTCAAAGTGGGGCGCCGCGGGAAACCGGAAGCCATCGGGGCCCACGGCCTCCCGCAGCTTGCTCCACCTCGCCCGGACTAGGAGTCACTCGAAATGGGTGCACCGCGCGCGCGCCTCAGCTATGGGCGGGACATTGCCCTCATTCATTCTCACCAAGGGACTCCTACATCCCCAGCCTTTACCTAGTGAACGGAGAGATCATGGTTAATCAACTTCATCCTCCCGCCTCGGAATTGACGTAATGCAGCTGGCTCCGCCCAATCACAACGCTTGGAGAGCACATGCGCTTTGGAGATTCGCCGCGGCGTAGGGTAATTTAACCTTTGCGGTCTGAGTGAAATCTTCCTGCTTAAGTCCTTTACCTTAAGTCTTCCGGAGGGAAATTCTGAGTAGTGACTTGGGTTCCATTGGTTTTCAGAAGAACTTAATTTACGCTGCAAAGCTGGGTGTCCTGGCATATTCCTGTTATCCCAGCTCTTCGGAGGTGGAGGGAGGAAGCTCAGGAATTCAAGGTCACCTTCGAGTAGGCTACTTGACACTTTCTCAAAAAAACAAAAATAAATGCTGCAGCTGTTAAGAGAATCATAAAGAGCGATGTGATGTTGATACAATTCCAGTACTCGGGAGGCAGAGGCAGGCGGATCTCTGAGTTCGAGGCCAACATGGTCTGCAAAAGCTACTTCCAGGACAGGCTCTAAAGCTTCAGAGAAACCCTGTCTCCAAACACACACACACACACACACACACAGAGAGAGAGAGAGAGAGAGAGAGAGAGAGAGGAGAGGATGGGGAGCGGTTATCAGTTTTTTTTTTTCGAGACAGAGTTTCTCTGTGGTTTTAGAGCCTGTCCTGGAACTAGCTCTTGTAGACCAGGCTGGCCTTGAAATCACAGAGATCCACCTATTTCTGCCTCCCAAGGGCTGGGATTAAAGGCGTGCACCACCACCGCCCGACTAGTTTGTTTTTTTTTTTTAAAGGAAAGAAAGAACGAAAAAGTGGGGCTGGAGATATGGCTCAGAGGTTAAGAGCATGCCTGCTCTTCCAAAGGTCCTGAGTTCAATTCCTGACAACCACATGGTGGCTCACAACCATCTGTAATGAGGTCTGGTGCCCTCTTCTGGCCTGCAGACATACAGACAGAATATTGTATGTATAATAAATAATTAAGAAAAGAGAGAGAGACACCTACACAACTAGTTACTCTGCCTACCAACTAGTAACCACAGTTAACACAGGAACCTAATATTTTACCAATAGTGCTAAGTCTATATCAACTGGGGACTTAGGGACTGGGGATGGAATTTGGTTTTGGTTTTTTGTTTGTTTATTTAGTTTAGGTTTTTTGTTTTTTGTTTTTTTAAATTTTGGTTGGGAACTTTCTTTTTAGATAGGGTTTTAATAGGTATGTTGTTCAGACAGTCCTGATCCTCCTCAACCCTTCTGCCTCGACCTCCTAATTGCAAGGGTCACAAGGTTCACACCATCACACCTAGCAAGAACAGCAACTTTGACTCTTTTACCTCATGAAAAAGAATTCTTGACAAAGTAAGTGCACACCTAAATGTAAAAAGTACAACTCTTTGAAAACAAACAAAAAAGCACAACTCTAATAGCAAACTAACTTGGCCATAGAAAGCAAAAGTAGCTCATGGCAGAACACAAATACCAACTCTAAAGGAAAAAACTGATAAAAATTAACATTGCAGGACTATGAAGAGGCAGGCAAACCTCTGTGAGTTTGAGACTAGTTTGGACTACTTAGGGAGTTTCAGGACAGCCAGGGACACAGAGAGACCCTACCACAAAATGTGATAATAAACAACTGGGAATAGAGAGATGGCTTAGCAGTTAAGAGGACCTGGGTTCAATTCCCAGCACCCGTAAGGCAGCTCATAACTGATTATCTGAAACTCCAGTTTCAGATGATCTGACACCTTCACTCAGATATACAAGCAGGCAAATGAGTACACAGGAAATAAAAATAAATTAATTTAAAATAATAATACACAATTAAGAGTGAAAATGCAAAAAGATTTATAATATCTGGGAATAAATTTTATTTAGAAAGATACAAAGCTTGCAAATAAATCATTTCATTTCCATTGTTGCATATTCATTATAGAAGAGATGAGGTTACATGAAGATATTTTCTTTTCTTTCTTTTCTCTTTCTTTTTTTTTTTTTTTTT
>NW_026068025.1:1951356-1956931 GCF_014885135.2 Alexandromys fortis | reverse complement strand
CTCTGGAGACAGAGGCAGGCAGATCTCTGAGTTTGAGGCCAGCCTGGACTACAAGAGCTAGTTCCGGGACAGGCCCCAAAGCTACAGAAAAACCCTGTCTTGAAAAACAAAACAACAACAGCAAAAAGATTTAATACAGGGCAGTGCAAAACAAAACAAGAAAACTGATCAATCAGGGGCACAAAGCAGACTCAGGAGCTGAACTGTGACCCCAAATGCCAGCTGACGCAAGTATTTAAGCACAAAAAGTCACAAACATTAGTGTCAAGCTACAGTTACAATTTTACACCAATCAGAATTCAAAGATTAGAGGCTTTCCTTAAGTGTTTCATCATTGTCAGCTGACAGACAATGCAAGTTTTTCAATCCAGCCAATTAGATTCATTTGTTCTTTTTGTTTTTTTTTGTTTGTTTGTTTGTTTTTTGTTTTTCGAGACAGGGTTTCTCTGTGGCTTTGGAGCCTGTCCTGGAACTAGCTCTTGTAGACCAGGCTGGTCTCGAACTCACAGAGATCTGCCTTCCTCTAACAAATGTGCTTTGAGTATATTCCCCTCCATTCTCTGTACCCTGCCCTTCCTTATCTCCCTATCATAATGTAATTAACTGTGTATGTCTTTCCATAGCTATCATTCCTAATTAATCAATTATGTTTAAATTAAAATCCTTACAAGTATCCACAAAATCTGGAAATGTAGTAGAATACTTATGTTGATATCGTTTGTTTTATTAGTTTTATTTTGTTGCCTAGGCTGTACTCAGTGAACTCAAGCCATCCTCCTGCCTCAGCCTCCTGAATAGTTGGAGATAGATAGATAGATAGATAGATAGATAGATAGATAGATAGATACTTTATATATAATATTACACGCGCACATATATCTATATAGCATCATGAGCACCTGGAAAAAATTTATTTTCAAATATATGTTAGCTACATTTTCAAATATGTTCTGTATCTTTCCCTTTGACATAGCAACAGAAGTTTATGTGACCTCATGGTTTCTCTTCACAGCTTTGAAAACTCTATATTCGTGTTTGCCAGTTCAGAATGATCCATAATCATTCTGAAAGACTGATTCTGTCTACCAAGCCTTAGTGAACCCACATTTCATTCCTGCTTAAAGACTGTTCTAGAAGCAAAGCAATAAATTTCAGTGTACTTTGTAGCCCATTTAAATTGGATTTATCACATGCAAGAATAAGAACTTGAACTTTCCAGCCAGGATGTTATACAAATAGATCTCACTGGTGGAGGGTCAACATAACCTTCTGTAGAAACAGGACAGGGGACTGTTTTTTCCAAGAAGCTGGACTAAATACATTTTTTCTATTTATCCCATTGTGCATAAATCACACCCTGCACACCACCAGAAGTAAAAGGGAGGGAAAAGATAGACCAACTACGATCTCAGCCCCTATAGAACATGGTGGCTTCATGTATCCCAGACGAGATACTGGAGGAATCGGCCACCGAGAGAGTCTGGCAAGCACAAAGTCCCAGGAAAAAACCTGTTCTCTCTGGCAAAGGACCAGGAAAGCAGCATCTTAGGAAGGAAAACAACTTGCAGACAATGACAATTCAGTGCTTTCCAAAACCATGAAAAAGCCTCAGCCCTCCTCCATGCTTGCTCAGAAGAAATCCCAGAGTGCCTCCGATGCCACCGCTTCCTCTTCCACAGGTAGTCTCAGGGAAGAACACGTGGCAGGCTGGGACTTCCATTCCCAGTGGACTGTAAGGGGACTCTTATCCAACGGTGTCAGTGGACTGATCAACAAGGGAACCTAGGCTTCCATTCCCACTTAGACGTAAGGAGTCGCCCCTCCCCCTTTTCTCAGTGTGACGTCAGCAGTAGCCTAGAAGAGAGTCAGTACTTCCATCGCTCCTTACTGGCAACAAGCCCACTTCCCATAAATGGGAAGAGGCAGGCAGGAAGCAATGACTAAGTACTCTTTCCCCTCCCCTCCCAGCCAACGGGGTGTCAGTGGAGGCCTATTGGGAGCTTGGACTTCTATTTGTACAAAACAGTAATAAAGAGTTCCTCTAGGTGTCAGTGATGTGGAACATATAGACTTCCACTCCCTTCTGCCAATAGCAAAAAGGCATAAAATTCCCCTGCCAAAGTATAGTCCAGCTTAAATGCAAAGTGGAACTAGGATTTGGAATTTATAAACTCGGAACGCCTGGTTTCTGTCAAAAACCACTCCCTTTAGGCCAGGGTCATAGCACAATGGTGGAGCTCTTGTAAGCATGGGCAATGCCCTGAGTTTCATCCACAGCATGAGAAAGAAAATTAAAAAGCATACTTTTTTTTTTAAATCAAGAAACTGAACCGTTTTCTTTTCAAATGTCTGTGTGTATGGTTGTCTCACCGGCCTGGATGTCTATGCACCACTTATGTGCCAGGTGCCCAAGGTCACCAGAAGAAGGCATCGGATCTCCTGACACTGGAGTTACAGATGAGTGTGAGTTGCCATATGGGTGCTGGTAATTGAACCTGGGTCCTCTGGAAGAGCAGCCAGTGCTCTTAACCACTGAGCCATCTACTTAGACTCCCAAGAAACAGAACTCTTAGATGTAGCAAAGACAGTGCAAAAGGGAAGTTTATGGCAGCAAACACTTAGAAGACTCGTTGTGAGACAATCTTTCTGTACACTGTGAAGATGTGTCTCTGCCAAGGCACCATCTGATTGGCTTAATAAAGAGCAAA
Source organism: Alexandromys fortis (assembly GCF_014885135.2). NCBI lineage: Eukaryota > Metazoa > Chordata > Mammalia > Rodentia > Cricetidae > Alexandromys > Alexandromys fortis. The sequence goes on along the minus strand of NW_026068025.1, from coordinate 1,954,223 downwards.
ACAGCCAATAGCTAAGTGGGAGAGGATAGATGGGACTTCCAGGAAAAGATAGGAAATCTGGGAAGAAGAGAGCCTAGATTCACCAGCCAGACACTGAGGAAATGGGACACATGGTGCTGAGGAGAAGTAATGAACCACATGCAGAATGTAGATTAATATAAACGGTATAAGGCCAAGCTCTTATAATTAATAAGAAGTCTCTGTGTTATTATTTGGGAGCTAGTGGTCCAAAGAAAGAATGACTACAAAGTTTCAAATCTAATGAGTTTAGATATTACAAGAATCAGAAGAAAGAAGGAAGAAATAAAGACAAAAATCAATGACATTCTCCAAGTGTGATAGTTAACATGTGTAGTCTCAGCCTCACTGGGAGGTTAAAGAAGATTGCTATGAATTTGAAGCCAGTCTCAGCTAGAGAATGGGTTCTCAGCCCTCCTCAGCCATAGAGTGAACCTGTCTCAAAAACAAACAAATAGGAAAATTCATGGGATTTAAAACAGAAAAAAAATGGAATATGTGCTTAGACTCATGAGGTCATAAGGTCTTACATCGAATCAAAGCCCCTCAAAAGAAAACTTGGATAGGCAGTGGAGGCACATGACTGTGATTCTGGCACTTGGGAGGCAGAGGCAGGCAAATTTCTGTGAGTTTGAGGCCAGACTGGTTGACAAAGCAAGTTCCAGGACAGCCAGAACTACACAGAGAACACCTCAGAAAAATAGAAGAAGAAAGAAGAAGAGGTGTAGCACCTGCACTATAGAACAGTTCATGGGCTGGGAAAGGGCTGGAGATTTAAACATATACACACACAGACACGGGGACAGGGATCATCCTTGAAACAAGAACTTTATTGTGCTCCAGGGAAGCTTATATAGGGATCCTTAACTTACAGCCACGCCCCAGCTCTTGGGATTTTCAGCTGTAAAACCCACCAGAACCCCCCCCTTCCCTGCCATCAGGAACTCATGAGGGTCTCATGTTCAGAGCAGCTGCAGGCACAGGAAAACAAGTTGTTTACTCTGTCCACTGAGGCAGGCAAAGAAAGTCAAGGGGCCAGGGGTCTGCAGCCCCCAACAACAAGGAGGCGGAGGAGGAGGAGGAGGAGGCGGAGGAGGGGGAGGCGGAGGAGGAGGAGGAGGAGGAGGAGGAGGAGGAGGAGGAGGAGGAGGAACTGTCTGGGAAAAAGTAAATTAAAAACAGAAAAATGTGTCTGTCAAGCCCAACACTGCTTCTGCATCCTCAAACTAAAGGGGTAAGGGTGTGTGGGGTGTGTGTGTGTGTGTGTCAAATGGATGTCTTAGCTTCACAGCTTCATCCTGGGGACCCCAACCAGCTGCTAGCAATCAGCCCAGAAGGACAAACTGGTATGCTAAGATGCATACACTGATGCTGTGGGAGCTTCTTCCACTCCTTCAGCCAATAGCCTTTAAGATGCCAGCCCACTTGGACGTGGTCTCTTATACCATAAATGTAGCTGAAAGCATGCATTCCCTCTCTTGCTTCCTCTGTGGCTGGGTGACAACTGCATACTGACCTTTCCTGTTCCCAGAATTCTCTTGTTCTCATCACCCCATTTCTACTTCCTGCCTGGCTACTGGCCAATCAGCATTTTATTAAAACTAATACAAGTCACAGGATAAAAGACCATTGTCCCACAGCAATAGACCATATCTGACTAAGCCCAAATGGCAACATCTTCATTCATGAAAGGCCCTAACTCATACCTCTAACCTGGAACTCAAGTGTTCCCTTTTTGTCTATTCTGTGAAAAGGGCTAGATCCCTGGGTGGGAAGTCTGATGGAAGCCCTAAACAGTGGGATTACCCACAGACTTTTTCCTTTCTTCATTCACTGCTACTGCTAACCCACCTCCCTTCCTTTCCTTTCATACATTTTATTTGAATCACATGCATGTTGGAGTGTCTGTGTGGGAATAGGTATATGAGTGCGGTACCATCAGAGACCAGAAAAGGACATCGAATCCCTAGTAGCTGGAGTCACAGTTGCCTGATGTGAGAGCACTGGGAAGTGAACACAAGTCTTCAACAAAAACAGTGTGTACACTTATCTCTGAGTCATTGCACCGCCCCGGACTCCCCTTTTCCTTTTTGAGACAGAATCTCACTATGTAGCCCTGGCTGACCTAGAACTCACTTTGTAAAAATCAAGCTGGCCTAAAAACCTCACAATGGTCTGTCTGCCTTGCCTTCTGAAAGCTGGGATTAAAGGAGTGCACCACTATGCTTCTTCCTGTTTGATTAAAATCAGATCAGTTCAGGTTTCTGCTGGAGGAGGCCTCTCTCTGGATCAACTCAGACTTCCTTCCTACAAAAATCTAGTAAGAATGGATATTTTCTCTTCATCAAATATAATCACAAACCCCCTGACTCCTGCCGGATCTTAAAAGAGATACTTTGTACCTTGAAAGACTAGACAATCAAACCCACTCAAAACAACCTAGAAGAACCCCTTGAGAGATGGTTCAGAGGTTAAAACACTGGCTGCTCTTCCAGAGGTCCTGAGTTCAATTCCCAACAACCACATGGTGGCTCACAACCCTCCGTAATGAGATCTGGTGCCCTCTTCTGGTGGGCAGGGACACATGCAGGCAGAACACTATACATAGACGTAGATGGACACCATAAAGTTGCCCCCCACACTCGCTTAGAACTGAGTATAATAAAGGGTTCTTTATTTAGGGAAAGACAGATCATAGTCCTCTGCATGAATGGAAAACAGGAACAGAATCCAGCAGCCAGGAGACAGAGGCTGCACAAGTTTTATGACTACATTTATATAGTACGGGAGACCACACCCAAGTGGGCTGGTATCTTTTTGTTTTGTTTGTTTGTTTTTTTGTTTTTTTT
>NW_026068025.1:1945640-1950707 GCF_014885135.2 Alexandromys fortis | reverse complement strand
TGCAGTCCCCAACATATCCCCTTTTTCTATATAATTAGACCAAGGTTTTGGACTGGCATTGGTGTGGCACAAATATGATCTACCGCCGGGGCCGCAGTGGTGACAATAGCAGCCACTACAGGCTACAGGGATCCCAAAGTCTCTCTCAGCCAGGTCGGCTCCACCAGGGGGACACCGACTGGTCTGGGGGAATGGGCCTCCCAATGCCGCTGGGAGAAAGCCACTAGCAAACTTCTGGGCACGCAGAGCCAGGAACCGCAGTGGCTCCTGGCACCGCCACCACCTTCTGGGCCTCTCCGCGAGCACTCACAGCAGTCGGCTGCCTCCCTGGCAAAGCTCTGCTCCAGCCGCCTTCTGGCCCAAGCCGTGCTTGCTCCAGGGAGCTGAGCGGGACTCCAAACCGAGCCTGGGCTGCCACCTTTCCCTGCCGCCTCAGTGGCTGCCAACAGCGCTCATCACAGCAGCCGCCCACAGCGTCCCCCTCAGCCCCACAACCACCAGTAGGGAATTTGGGCGTAGTTCTCTCTCCAGACTTCTTCCTGCTGTTTATTGGGCGAAGTATGTTTGTGGGCCCTTCATGGAGACCTTCAGGGGTCTGCTCTTATCTCCAGTCATAAAAGAAAACACAATAATTAAAAAACAAAAAACCACAATAACATACATCTGTAGGCCTCCAATTCACCCTCCTGCCTCCTCTTTATTACTTTCCTGCTGGCCAGCTTTCCAGAGGGCATCCCTCAGAGAATCTGTAGTTCCCCATCTCAGTGATGTCTCCTGCTGTGGCGCCTGTACCACTGGAACCACTATCAGGCAAGAGCCAGGGGATTGAAATGCATATGCCCATCTTCGATCCACCCTCACCGTTCCCGAGGGTGATCTCTCAGCCTCTCCCTAGCTCCCGATCTCGCTGGGGGCCTCCACCTGTAGTGCAGGACGGTTTGTGAGCCAGGAAAGGTGCTGGAGATTTAAACACATACCCACAGAGACAGGGGAACACGAGTCGGTCTTAAAACAAGGATGCCCCCTTTATTGTTAGCTTATATAGGATTCTGGCTACGTCCCAGCTCTTGAGAACGTTCAGCTGCAAGCCACCAGAAACCACTCCCCTGCCACCAGGGTCTCATGCTCAGAGCAGCCGCAGGCTGCTCATAGCAGAGTAAAACAAGTTGTTAACAGGAAATTCAGGGTCTGGTGGTCTGCAGTCCCTAACACCTGCGCTGATGTGTTACTACAAGAATCTGGTAGTTCAGTCGGTGAGGCTGGATATCTCAGTGCTGGGGTCCTGTAGGATTCTTAGAGAGCTGCTGGTCTTCAGTTTATATTGAAAACCTAAAGAAGCTGAACTTAGAACCTGCCACAGCAACAAGATAGGTGAACTTGCCAGCAAGAGTTGAAGCAAGCAGGCAGAAAGACAAAGCTTCCTCTCACCTCTCCTTTTATCTGGGCTGCTATCAGAAGGTGTGAGCCTGATTTAGGGTGAGTCTTCAAATAACGGAGTGCCTAGCAGATTGGGTGTGGCCCCGTTAATTTCAGATGTAGTCAATTGAGAACCAAGATTAGCTATCACAGTCTCCAAGGAGGCCCCAGGAGATACAACAGCTTCAGGGACAGAGTAAGAGAGATTATTTTTGCCCTAGATAGCTCTGTGCTCCTATTCAGCATGAAGCAGAGTTGTACAGGACGATCCTCTGAGCAAGCTGCTACTATCTTCAGTTCACATGAACCAGCTTGATAACGATCATACACTCAAAGTTGGGACTGCTGACTGTTGATGCTTCCTCATGAGGGGATGGGAAAGGTCATGAAACCCTCACCTGAATATCAGCCACACTCCCAACAAGTTGTATGCAATTCTGCCCTTGGGACTTGTGAGGAAGGACTAGAATATAGGTGTGTAAGAACTAGGAAAGGGGTGTTGACAGGGGGTTCTGTCCTGCCCGGTTCCCACAGTCATTAAGTCCCAAAGAAATCACACAGAGGTCTACATTAATTATAAACTGATTGGCCTAGTAGCTCAGGCTTCTTATTAATTAATTCTTACATCTTACATTAACCCATTATTCTTGTCCGTGTTAGCCACGTGACTTGGTACCTTTTTGGGCGAGGCAGTCACATCTTGCTTGCTCTGTGTCCTGTGTCTAAATGACAACTGTGGACTGAAACTTCCCTCTTCCCATAGAGGGGAGCTCCATCTATGGGACCGGGGGTTAACCATCACCCCTGCAGGGCACAGGCTTTCCAGTGTGGCTGTTTTAAATTCACCAACTCTCCTGCCAGGAACCCCTGTGTGGGGGCACACGCAGATGAGTCTATTCCACCTTGCCTGAGGGTTGGAGAGTTCAAGCTTATTTTTGCTCTTTCAGAGTTGTTGACAACAGTAGGTTGTTGGCTACAAAAAGAGATATCCTGACCTAGCGTGTGGGTACTTGGTGTCTTAAACATTAAGATGGTCCATAGGGGTAGATCCGCTCCACACAGACCAAAGGTCAGAGAAGTCAGGCCTATGCCTGTGCTCCTTCATTTAAGATAGGAGGTTTGACAGAAGGAGTGGCTACCTGCAGGATACTTGGTCTAGGATGTGCTTGTAGAAATAGGAGCGGCGAGGCTGCGTCCCTGGCACCCGGCCGCCCGCATGGCTGGCTTATGCCCGAAATAATTACATGGAAACTGTATTCTTTTAAACACTGCCTGACCCATTAGTTCCAGCCTCTCATTTGGCTAGCTCTTACATATTGTTCTAACCCATTTCTAATATTCTGTGTAGCCCACGAGGTGGCTTACCAGGGAGGATCTTAACCTGCATCTGTCTGGAGTGGGAGAACCATGGCAACTTCTTGACTCAGCTTCTTTTTCCCAGCATTCTATTCTGTTTACTCCACCCACCTAAGGGTTGGCCTATCAAGGGGCTTAGGCAGTTTCTTTATTAATAAGAAAACACTCCCACATCATATGCTCACTGCCTCAAACATCAAGTGCTCTACATGGGAATTAAATGGCTTGATGTCTCAAAGTATTGAAGCAAATAACTGTTCTGGCGTCCTCTGTGTCATGTGAAAGCAGTCTTTTGCCTTCTTCCCCTCTTTTGTGTTGGGGTAAAAATTGTATGAAAAATAAATGTGGGTGAACTCAGAGCTCAGAATTCAGCATCAGGATTCGCTGAGTTGCCCTCCTGGTACTGTCCTATGTCTCTGTGTTTCTTTCTTATTTCTGCTCTCCTACCTAACATTTCTTTCTTTTTTTTTTTTTTTTAAAAAAATGCATTTGAGGCTTCTCCATGAGGATTTTCTCTCCAGGCATTCTTAGATTGGCTTACTACAAATTCTCAACTCGGATTTTGGTCATGCTGTGTGGTCTTTAGGTTTCTTTTTTTATGTTTTATTTAACTTTATTTTATGTGCATTGGTGTGAAGGTGTCAGATCCCCCTGAAACTGGATCTTCAGATAGTTGTGAGCTGCCATGTGGTTGCTGGGAATTGAACCCGGGTCCTCTGGAAGAGCAGTCAGTGCTCTTAACCACTGAGCCATCTCTCCAGTCCCCTACCTAGCATTTCTAATCCTCATACCCCTACCCTGGAACATACGAACCTGCTGTGACTGGACTGTGGCAGATGTCACCCCAAAAGGTGACCTACAACACCCTGACCCATGGCTCTGTGAGTAAGCCTACTTGTCGATTCCCCCAGGGACACTCTAGTAGAATCAGGCTTTGGTTTGTCATTGGGACCTTGAATGGGGTAGGGGCAGATGTTGCTTAGCACTCCCTACAAAGCCCACAGTGAAAATTTTTAGAACAAGCAGTCCCAGGAAGGCTGATCTGCTTTGATCTGCAAGGAATCAAGGAGAAAATGCTCTTGGGGAAGTTGAGACAAGCTTAGGGAATAGTTCAGCCAGCAGGGATTCTGCCTGATTTGGCCTATATACATGCCCTCTTCTAACAATGTTCTTGGCAGCCTAGAACACTTAGCCACATGCACTACACTCACACACACACATACACATGCACTACACTCACTCTCTCTCTCTCTCTCTCTCTCTCTCTCTCTCTCTCACACACACACACACACACACACACACACCCTTCAAACAATCTATCTAGTAACTTGTTAGCAACCTAGGAAATTCACCTGTGTCAGGCTGCATGCACATCTCATTCTAAACAATAGAAGTTTCTCTTTTCCTTAATCATTAAGATTAGACAGATTTTATTCTGTTATCTCCACTTATGTCCAGGCATCAGAGGAGGAAGTCAATCTGGCCTGAATTAGTGTGGAATGTACAGGTAAACTGGGTCCTCATGGTGAACTATTAGGGGAAATCACGTATCCACCGTTCTATGCCCATCACGTGTGACTGGAAGCAGATTGGAGGATACTGTGATAGCATGATAGTCTCTGAGCGTAACAGCCGTCGTCATCATCATCAGAACAGCTGCGGCCACTCAAGAGCTTGGGACTGTTGGCTGACGCTCGCCACAGAGGGAGCAGGGGGAGAGTGCTCCGACTCTCACCTGAGTCAACAGCGGCCGTGGAAAACAAGGTTTTGTTAATGATTAAGCATGGAGTCAAAAAAGTGGTGTCCATCAAGCAGTCCTTCTTCACATGGTTATAAAGACAGAATTCTCACTTCATTATATGTCCAAACTGCCATGACCCAATACATACATCATGTCCAAGAGAAACCATTAGTCTAAAGTAAACTGCTTTACAGCTCCATCTGTCGTATAATTGGTCCTTCCTCTTCCCAGTAACTGGTGTGCCCATCTGTGTAAAGACAAGGCCAAGAATAGAAAGCAAAATTCTGTATTTTAGCAGTGGGATTCCAACCATTTGAAGCCTGAGGACAGAATGACTTCTTTTATTATAAAGATTATTTTGTAACCTCAGTTGTTCCGGAATTCACTGTGTAAACCAGTTGGCCTTGAACTCAAAGAGAACTCTGCCTCCTGAGAGCTGGGACTAAAGGTGTGTGTCACTATGCCCAGTCATGGTGACTTGGCTTGGCTTGTTTTGTTTATCTAGACAGAGGTTCTCTGTGTAGCCCTGTCTATTCTGGAACCTTTTTTTTTTT
>NW_026068025.1:1899200-1941423 GCF_014885135.2 Alexandromys fortis | reverse complement strand
TGGAGGTAGTGGGATCTCTGAGTTCAAAGCCAGTCTGGTGTACAAACCGAGTTCCAGGACAGCCAAAGAATCCCTGTATCAACAAACAAACAAAAGAAAACCAAAACTAAAACCAATACAAACAAAAAAACCAAGAGCCAAAAAACAAGCAGAGTTTACTAGAACTCTCTCCTGTTCCTCTACCTACCAAGTATGGGGACTACAGGATTGGACCAGCATGGCCAGTTTGTGCAGTGTTGGGGATCAAACTTAGGGCTTCCTGGAAGCTTTCACCTTATCAACTGAGCTATCCATGCCACGGTGTCCATCTTTATTAAACTTTCATAACATGACCAGAGAGATGGTTTAGCAGGTAAGCCACTTGCCATTCAGTCTGACAACCTGAGTTCAGTTCTCAAAGTTGCCTCCTAACCTTCACACATGGGTCCTACCACAAACCACCATAAAAATTAACGCAATTTTAAAAACCTGTGTATCATTTCTGGCCTGGTAAGATACTTTGTTCTCTTTGGGTACTGCAGTACTTTTTACCTCTATCCAGAAGAAAAACAAACTTCTTAGCAAGGAGGTAGATTTATTTATTATTTATTATTTTTTTTATTTTTTTAGTTATTGTGGGGTTTTCTCCTTTATTTTTAGTGTAAGGATGGTACTCATGCATGCAGTGTCTGAGGTGGCCAGAAGAGGGTGTCCGCGATCCCCAGGATTGAAGATACAGATGGTTGTAATCCACTCTTCAGGTGCTGGGAATTGAACTAAGGTTCTTTCAAAGAGCAGTCAGTGCTCTTAACTGCTGAGCCATCTATCTCTCCAGCCCTGGATTTTTGTTTTTTTGAGCCTAGGTCTTACTTTGTAGCAGAGACTGGTCTCAAATTTCCAAACCTGCCCTAGCCTCCCAAATTTTGTGATTATAGATTTGGGATTACAGATTTGGGTCACAACTCTAAGGCTTTTGTTATTGTTGCTTATTTTTTCTTTTATTTTTTTTAAAGATTTATTTATTTATTATGTATACAACATTCTGCCTCGATGTATGCCCGCACGCCAGAGCAGGGCACCAGATCTCCGTACAGATGGTTGTGAGCCACCATGTGGTTGCTGGGAATTGAACTCAGGACCTTTGGAAGAACAGTCAGTGCTCTTAACCTCTGAGCCACCTCTCCAGCCCATTGTTGCTTATTTTTTCAAGACAGGATTTCTCTGTGTAACAGCACTGCCTGGAACTCACTCTGTAGACCAGGCTGGCTTCAAACTCACAGAGATTCGCCTGCCTCTGCCATCTGAGAGCTGGGATTAAAGGCACCCACTGCCTGGCTCCTTTTTTTTTTTTAAGATTTATTTATTTATTATGTATACAGTGTTTCGACTGCATATCTGCCTGCAGATATGAGCACCAAATCTTATTACAGATGGTTGTGAGCCACCATATGGGTGCTAGAAAGTGAACTCAGGACCTTTGGTAATGCAGTCAGTGTGCTCAGCCATCTCTCCAGCCCCTTGTTTTTGCTTTTTGAGACAGAGTCTCTCTGTGTAGCCCTGGCTGTTCTGCCTGGAACTCAGAGATCCTCCTGCCTCTGCCTCCCAAGTGCTGGTTGTGACTACCACCTGGCTTGGGCTTTCAGTTTATCATCCTTCTGCTCTTGACTCCTAAGGACAGACATGCCTCACCAGCCCTAGCTACATTTCAAGTCTGTAGGAAAGATATATCTGTGTCCTCAAACTGACAGAAAGCCTAGCTAGCTTGGTTTATGTGGACTTCAAAGAATGGAGAGATTACGATAGCAAGTTTTCCCATGGGTAGATCCCCAGTGTCAAACATAGGAGAGCTCTAATTTCCACTGGATAATTGTACTTCTTTCCCTTTTGCTTGTCCCAGTAAGCTTCCTATTGGATGGTGTCCACTCTGGGGAAGGGTGGGGCACAAGGAATCCTCTCTAAGCAAAAAAGGCATTCAGCAAAATCCTCTGATTCAAGTACGTGTGACTAGTGAAAGTAACAGTGCCTTCTGGGACCTCCTCTGAGTTGCTCCCCATCCGTACTGGCTTTTGTAAGCTTTTCTGAGTTAGGTTTTATTTTTTAGTTTTTTTGAGACAGGGTCTCACTTGCTGGTCTGGAGCTTTTAATGTAGACCAGTCTGGTCTGGAGCCTACAATAATCCTTTTGTTTCTACCTCCTGCTACTGGGATTCAAGGACTAAGTCCCTATGTCTGGGTTTCTGGGCTGCCACACTAGCCATATTTTACACACTTTGGAATTTGTTGGGCACTATGAGGGGGTGTGGGCTACCAAGAATCAGGCTAGACATCTAACTTCTGGGTGCAATGAGGCTGAGAGGTGACTGTCACAGTTCTTGGAAGAGCAGAGGTGTGAATCTCAGCCCTTGTAAGGTTTTTATTATTGCTTTTAAAAATCTTTCTGTTAGGTGCTGGAGAGATGGCTCAGTGGTTAAAAGCACTTATTGCTTTTGCAGAGGGTCAATGTTCTGTTCCCAGCACCCACATGGTGGTTCACAACCATCCATAACCCCTTTTGATCTCAAAGGGCACCAGGCACACACATGGTACACATACATATATGGAGACAAAACATTTATACACCTAAAAATTAAAAAAAAATTTTAGAGACCAGGTTTCTCTGTGTAGCCCTGGCTGTCCTGGAACTTGTTCTGTAGACCAGGCTGTTCTTGAACTCAGAGATCTGCCTGTCTCCACCTCCTGAATGCTGGGATTAAAGAAGTGCGTCACCACCAGCAGCTCTAAAATGTTTTGAAATCTTATTATTTTAAGTTAATTTTGTTACCAAAGTGTTTTTTATATTTTATGCATATGTGGCATTTATATGTGTATATATAAATATTTATGTTATTTATGCGTACAACTGCTTGCCTGTGTGTATATGCGTGCACCACTTGCATCCGATCCCCTGGAACTGAAGGTATAAATGGTTGTGAGCCACCCATGTGGGTGCTGGGAATTGAATTCAGGTCCTCTGCAACAGCAACCAATGCTTTTAACCACTGAATCATCTCTCCAGCCCCGTGGCATTATAATTTGCTCCATTAGTTTTTCCTGTGTAATTCAGATTGAATTCAGAGACCCTTGTATATGCTTAGCAAGCTCTCTACTGTTGAGTCACACAGCCAGCCTTACTTTTATTTTTGAGACAGCCACCTAGCCTGAATCTTGGTGTTTAGTCAGGCGTTTGTCTCAAGGGTTTTTGTGACAGGGATTATGCAGTACTGGCTGGTGGGTAGACACTAGGGCCCTAGCTATCCTTCTTTCCTTTTAAAATAAGATTTATTTAAGCCAGGCATAGTGGCACATACTTTTAACCCCAGAACTCTGGAGACAGATCCCCTGGGTGAAAATTTTCAGTGGTGAAAATTGCTGGGAATTGAACTCGAGATAGGCTCGATCCCCAGCCCTACCCAGGTCTTCTGGATCACACAAGCCCTCACTCTACAGCCAGATCTAAAGCCCAAAAGTCCCAGATCCCGAGGTGAAGGGCCACCCAGTCCCCTCCTCCTTCCCACTCCCTCCAGCTCCAGCTCCCTTCCTCCTTCCCGCTTTGCCTGTCGCAGCTAATCACGCCTGGGCGGTTGGGGGCGGGCTCTACCTGACTGCGCGCCCTTTGATTGGGCAGCCGAGGGGGCGGGGCGGGGCAGGCTGTGCTAGGGAGAGCCTAGTGGAGCTTTGCGCTCAGCGCGCCAAGTTTGGGTTCCCCCGGTCGCGGCGTGTCACGTGGGCTGTGGGCTGGTTCCCAGGGCACGTGCTGAGCTGTTGGGACTTGGCGGGTTGTTCCGGACAGCGCGCTGTGGCTTTCACGCTGGCGGTGGGGATCGGGTCGTTCTTCGCGTGCTCTCCAGGAACTCAGCGATCCACCTGCCTTTGCCTCCCGAGTGCTGAGATTAAAGGCCTGTGCCATCACACCACCCTAACCCCTTTCCGAAAGGCCGGAGGCTCAGGCGTGTAAGTCCAGGTCCCGCTACCAAGTGAATTGGAAGTCGTCCTGGACCACAGATTGAGACCTACTCACAAGAACCCATCCGTCTAATACTAGGTATGTAATGTCTAATCTTTGCGGTTGTTTCTTTTTGTTTTGTTTTTTGAGGTGGGGGAGTACCAAGTAGCACGTGCTAGCCCCGAACTTGCTGCGTAGCCAAGGATGACCTTGAACTTCTCCAACTCACCAGCGAGAGCTACCACTCCTGATTTATGGGGTGCCGGGGATGGAACCCCTTGATTTATACGTGTTAGTGAAGCTTCTGAGGTTTGGCTCAGGTTGTGTAAGCACTACCTTGGGTTTACTAGCACGTCCCTGTTTGTCTGCAGTTTGTTACCCTAGTCTAGGAGACGGGTTGGGTTGTGGGGATCTTAGAGCTCAGTGCCTCTATTTCAAGGTCTGGAAGTTAGGTGACCCTTGGTTAACTGAAACAAACACGAATGTGTTTGGTTGATTTAGGCAGTTGCTGGACTGGAAACACCAGTTTAGGTTCCCTACGGAATCCATTTTAAATTTTTTTCCTTGAGGGAATGTCGAAGGGAGGTGAATGATTGTTACCCAGGGTTCTGGGAAGAACCAGAAGTAAACCAGAGCTCGGATTCTAGCTCATTTGTATAACCCTAGTTCGATAAAGTAACTCCGCAGAACACAAAAATTTATGTGCAAGACAAGGAAGGCCACCAAGCCTGGTCCCTATTACAATTTAAAAGCAATAATAGTAGTAAATTAATACGGACTTTGGCAAACCTATAGACCTTAATTTAAAAAAAAAAAAAGCTGCTTGTTTTCCCGAGTTAGCCAAAAATGACAATTCCAGGCACTCACCTTTAATCCTAGCCCTCAGAAGACAGACAGGTGGACCTTTGAGTCCGAGGCCAGCCTCGTCTACAGAGAGAGTTCCAGGACAGAACAACCAGGACTGTTAAATTTACACGGAGAAATCCTGTCCCCAAAACAAGCAGCCAGGTGGTGGTGGTACATGCCTTTAATGTTAGCACTCAGGAGACAGAGGCAGGCGGATCTCTGCTTGTTCAAGACCAGCCTGGTCTACAGAGTGAGTTTCAGGGTAGATTCTAGGGAGAGGAGTCAAAGCAAGAATAGACTGCTGAGTTGGGGAGCAGAAAGGAGGCCACCCCTACAGTTCCCACCTAGGGCTGTCTTGGATCAGAAAAGCCATTGCATGTGGGCCAATGGGCAGCAAGTGAATCTGTGGACCAGAATAGGGGTGCTGGTGGTACCTAGATAGAGGTGGTGGGGACATGTTCTTCCTGAGAAGGATGGGACTGAATGCACCTTGCCAAAGGATAAGAGTCCGGCTCTCCAGAGAAGACTGAGCCCTCGTTCTCGATGGTTAGGAGAGACTCCGTTTCCGGCCTTCGGCAGTTAATATGTAATAAAGAGGTTGTTGCCCTTTGGGATTCCCGGAGCAAAGATCCCAACCTGACTGGTAAAGCTCTGGTTCTAACTTACCAAGGGTCCAGAGAGGTGTCTGGATTTCCTGGGTGCTGATGTTGGGGGAAGAAACTCATGGGGTGCTTTGCATGCATTGCTGAGGTCACCCGTAAACCTCTCCTTCCCAGGGAGCTGCTACTGCAGCTGCAGAAGCAAACTGACTTGTCTGTGCTTTCTCATGTGTGGCCACATGTTTGTCTAATGATTCCATGCTGGTGTGAATATAACTACTCTGAAAGTCCTAATTAGGTATTTTCTGTTTAAAGATGATTGACAGTTCCGTTGTCTACCTCTTCCAGGGAGAGAAGGAGCCCTACTTTGGGACTGGATTGGGAGTGTACCCTCTGAGAGAGTAGGCTCTTTGCTCAGGATTGGCTGTTCTCTGTTGGGGGTGTCCTTTCCACAGCAGACCTCCTGTCTTGGCCACCTCAATTTTTCACCTATTTTGGGCCTTAGGTATTCAGTATTAATGTTGGTCTATGGTCATTCTCCCCCTGAGGAAGCCCCATAAAGGCAGGTCGGCTCCCCGCCTCCCCCTTGGATTTATTGACCACAGCACAAAAGAGTAGTAGGCAGTGGAAGGTCCTTAACTACTTGTCCTGTAAATAAAGTTTGCACAAGTTAACAGAAAAGGACAGGAGGGCTGCCAGCCATTGTGTAAAGGAAGAGCTGTGGGTGCAGTGGGTTCGTTTTGCTTTGTTGCTTGTGTTTTTGAGACAGGGTTTCTGCATATCCTTGACTGTCTTGGAACTCTTTGTAGCCCAGGATGGCACCTGCCTCAGTGTCCTAAGTGCGGAAATCACAGGCGTGCGCGACCATGCCCAGACTGAATGCGGTGTTTTTATTTTACATTTATGTACTTTATTTTATGTGCGTGGCTAAACGTTTCGCACAACACAGCTTGGTGTTCAGTGCCTAGTCAGAGAGCAGCAAAGCTCCACGTGTGCTTCCGCAGAGTCTGAGAGAACTGTGTCCAGGACCGGAGATCGCAGGACTCAATTATAAAATGTTTACTGCCTATGGTGGAATGTGCCCATAATCCTAGCACTTGGGAGATGGAAGAAAGAGTTCAAAGTCATTTCTAGCCACGTGCCGAGTCTAAGGCCAACCTGGACCATGTGAGAACAAGCTATAAAGTGTGCTGCTGGGCATCTTGGAAGGAGCAGCCGTGGGGTTGCCTGTGTTCTCTGTTAATTTATGTTTACCCAGTGACAGACGTTGATAAGGAATGTCTACTGTTTCACAGGAACTGACCAGTTCTCTGCCAGTGGAATTGGTTTAAGTAAAGGGTCTGATTGATCATTTAGATGGAGATTACTTCTTCCAGTGTAGCTGTGCTAGAAACTGTGGGAGATTGAAAAGACTGATGTTTAGCTGGCAGTGCAGGGTTCCGTGGAGAACCCCACCTAGGAAGCTTGGAAGGAAGAGGCTCTAGGGCAGAGTTTTGGAATGAGAAGAATCAGGTACGAAGTTCAGGAAGGAGCCCCAACTGGTTTCCAGGGATTTATGCTCTTGGCGCGCGCGCGCACGCGCGCGCGCACACACACACACACACACACACACACACACACACACACACACACACACACACACGGGAGGCTCGCTGGAGTCGACGTTGGGACCCACGTGTGTTTTCCCTTTGTTTTACGCAGGAACCACTGCAGCAGCCGACATGGACATCACCCTGTGGTCTTCTCACGAGAAGATGTTGACACAACCCCTCAAGGACAGTGACGCAGAGGTGAGACTCGGGCCCCTTCCCAGGCTTTTACATCGGCAGCCTTGTTTAGATCACGGTGGGTTTTTTTTTGTTGTTGCTTTGTGGGGATTTTGTTTTGTTTCATTTTGTTTTGTGCTGTGAGGGGTGGAACCAGGTCCTCACCTGTTAGGCATGTGTCCACTGCTGTGCTGCATTCCTGGCCTCGAAATTACTCCTTACGACCCTGAGTGGACTGTGTACAGATGGCCTTGTAGAGTGACGGACGGGACTGGGGTGCAGTGTGGTGGCGGAGCGTTTTCTTTCCCAACTACATCTCCAGCACCACCACAGGAGCAGATGGAGAAGCTGTGGTTGATAGTCCTTTGCGGGTAAATGTAGGTTTTTCTGAGCTCAGTGCTTGGTGCTCTAGAAAACAGGAAAAAGGTTGGCCCTTCCTTTACACTGCCCAGGAACAGACACACTCAAATGCCCTAAAGCAGTTTGGTTTTATAACATTTTTATTGTTACATTATTCAGTCATACAGTTCAGTGTTTTAGCATATAGTGGTTTTTGATTTATGCCATAGTTATGTTTTTTTAAATATTTATTTATTATGTATATAATATTCTGTCTGTGTGTATGCCCGCAGGTCAGAATAGGGCACCAGACCTCATTACAGATGGTTGTGAACCACCATGTGGTTGCTGGGAATTGAACTCTGGACCTTTGGAAGAGCAGGCAATGCTCTTACCCTCTGAGCCATCTCTCCAGCCCCCTGTAGTTATGTTTTAATAAACCCACATAAGTTGAAAATGGGCCAGACTGCACTGAATCTGCTTCGTACCTGTCACATGTCCAGGCGTGGCGGTGTGGAGCATGACGGTTAGGAGTGTGTCCCGTTGTGGGCTCACTGGGCACTGCGGCTTGCTGCTCCTGCCCAGTATCAGGAGGGGAGATCAGAATCTCTCTAGCCAGGGAAGGAGACTGTTCAAAGCTGAAGTGGCATTTCCAGGTGCCCCATGCTTTGCCTCTCTCAAAAGCTGAGAAATCGTCTGTCCATCAGCATCTGCACTTGCAGTGACATACAGACATTTTATACCCGGGAATCCATGAGCAGCTACCCTATTCTCCCCAGATTCTCCACCCCAGGCAACCATTAGTGGAGTTTTCCTTCTGCTGTATTTTCTCAAATGTTTTTTGGAATAAGGTTCGCAGAGATAAGAACTTAGTAACACGTAAGGATAGAATTGAAAATTAACTGGGGGAAGTGGTTATGCCTTTAATGCTGGCAGAGAGGCAAGTGGATCACTGAATTAGAACCCAGCCTGGACCGTATTCCAGGCCAGCCTAGGCACATAGTGAGACCCCATCTCAGCAAACAAACAATAGAAATCAGGTGTACTAAAGCTAACTGAGGGTGACCCTGAGCCTCTGGTCATCCCACCTACACTCCCAGATGTTGAAATTACAGATTCTGTGCCAGCAAGTTCTGTTTGTTCAATTTGTTTTTATTTTTTGTTGCTGTTTTCCTAATTATTTAAACTTCTGATCCTCCTTCACAACCCAAGGACTGAGATTTCAGGCATGTGCCACCCTCCCCAATTTACTCAATGCTGAGGATCAAACCCAAGGGATAACGCATGCTAGATAAGCATGTTAGCAACTGAGCTACGCTCCAACCCCATGCCTGTTTCCTTCTGATAAGGTTTACAACATTATTAAAAAAGAGAGCAACCGGCAGAGGGTTGGATTGGAACTGATTGCCTCGGAGAATTTTGCCAGCAGAGCTGTGTTGGAGGCCCTGGGATCTTGCTTAAATAACAAATACTCCGAGGGGTATCCAGGCCAAAGGTGAGTGAGTAATCTTAAGATCCTGCTCTGACCATTTTGTTTTTATTTCTTGTTTGTGGTTCTGGCTGACCTTGAACTCACTACATAGCCCAGCTGACAATTCTGCCTCAGCCTTCCAAGTGCTATTGCAGTTGGAATTTACAGTGTCTGGCTTTCAACTAATGTGTAACTTTCAAAAACCTGTAGCTCCCCAGTTACAGGCTTGTCTTCTCTTCTTGTTCTCTGATGTAACTCCTCCAGCTCTCTGCTGGGTGGGATTCTGTGATCTTCTCAGAGCAGTCACACTCAGCAGTCCCTGTGTAAGACCTGTGTAGCATAGGCTGTCCTTGTCCCTCTGAGTTCACGTGGTTAGAAGCAGGCTCGTCTATGAGAGATGCGGTCCAGGCGCTAGGAAGGGTCATTGTCCTGTAAGAAAGCTACAGAGTGGCTTTTGTTCTGAGAACCTTTATATCTGGGATGTGAGGGGGAAAAAAAGCCTGTATCCCTTCTCTGAAATGCTTACAATCAGAAGTGTTTTTTTATTAAAATATCTACTTGATTCTTTGGTTAAGCATTCTGTATCTGAAACTAGTGCTTCAGAACTTGAAACTTTGGGTGTTTTGTTTTGTGAGTCTTACTATGTAGCCATATAATGTGGTGTGGACCAGGTTGGCTGCAAACTTGTGTTGATCCTCCTACCTGTTTTTTAAGTGGCGGCTTTGCAGGCACACATCACTATGCCTAATCTTTTTTGGTTTTGCTGGGAGTTGAATTTAGGACTTTATGTGCCCAGGCAAGTCTCCTCCACTGACTTACACACACACCACCTTGAAACCGATTTCTTGAGTCAGAATCTCACTGCATAGCATAGGCTGGCCTCATGCTTCTAAGTTCAAGTGGTCTTCTGTGTGTCTGTCTATTACATCCATTATCAGACTATGTGTCTGTCTGTCTGTCTGTCTGTCTGTCTGTCTGTCTGTCTATCTATCTATCTATCTGGTCATTTTAAGGCGAAATACAGAAGTTGACAGTGGTTTTTTTTTTTTAATATTTATTTATTTATTATGTATACAATATTCTGCCTGTGTATATGCCTGTAGGCCAGAAGAGAGCACCAGACCCCATTACAGATGGTTGTGAGCCACCATGTGGTTGCTGGGAATCGAACTCAGGACCTTTGGAAGAACAGGCAATGCTTTTAACCTCTGAGCCATCTCTCCAGCCCCTTGACAGTGGTTTTTGCACATGTATGCATTTGTTCCAGTGGAAATGGGGAAAGGGTGGATCCTGTAGAGACCACAATTCTATCATGAGATACCCTTGTTTCTTTTTCCTCCTTTTCTTTTTTTTTTTCTTGGGACAGGGTCTTTGTATATAGATAGCACCAGCTTCCTCCTGCTTCTGCCTCCCAAGTGCTGGGAGCTGTGCCCCACCAGACCTGGCCTAGCTACTGGATCTTCACAGCAGCCTTAGAGCAGGACTCACTTCCCCCACCATACTCTGCCCACCCTTTGGCATCTTTGGCCTCTGCTAGGCACAGAAACTGGACCTAGGGTGTGTGTGGACCTTGCTTGTCTTCGCAGGTATTACGGTGGGACCGAGTTCATTGATGAGCTAGAGACACTGTGTCAGAAGCGTGCTTTGCAGGCCTATCATCTGGATCCTCAGTGCTGGGGAGTCAATGTCCAGCCTTATTCAGGTGATTGTTGCATGCACATAGACCCTGGGTAGCTCCTTAGGCCTAGTTCGATGGGTTACAGCCACCAAGTCAAGTCCCACAGAAGCCTTCTCCTAAGTAACAGAGACAAGCCAAGGAATCTGTGCATTCATCCCCATTGCCCTTGGACTTAGCTCTGCACTCCCCTCCCATGTAGCATTCTGCCCTGGAACTTACAATCGGTGAAATTAGGGCAGCATTACTTTCTAAGGCTCAAGAAAATCGTGGTGATAGCCTGCCAAGTGATTGTCAAACTGTGTAGCCAAGCTCCCGGATGTCCCTTTGTGCCTCGTGGGTAGAAATACTCAGTGCCTCTCTGTTCTCCCTGTTTCAGGCTCCCCTGCAAACTTCGCTGTGTATACTGCCCTGGTAGAGCCCCATGGGCGAATCATGGGCTTGGACCTGCCAGATGGAGGTCATTTGACTCATGGCTTCATGACAGACAAGAAGAAGATCTCTGCTACATCTATCTTCTTTGAATCTATGCCTTATAAGGTAGGGGTTTGTGTGTCTCCTCAGAACTTCCCTTGTGAGTTGGTACCTGCGGGGATAAGTCATTGCGTTTACACAGCACTGCCGCAGCCCCTTCTACTGGATCTCACTTCCATGCCCCAAGGACTCCTTAGGCTCTTGGCACACTGTGGACAAGGAAGGGGGAGTTAAGGTTTGGGCCAAGGCTATAACATGATGGAAGCTATGACTGAGAAAGGGATCAGATAGCCAGCCCCCTAGCAGCAGCTGGTGGCACAGGTCTGTCTTCACCAAGGTCAGCGGGTACAAGTATGGCAGTGTCCTCACCTCTAGCATCAGTACTAGCAGCTTCACCATTAATAGCCTTAGGCCTCTACAGCCCAGCCCTGTAGCCCACCACTACCCTATTTCACAGACTGTTCTCAGCCATTGTTATGACCATGTGCCCCATTGGAATCAGTTCCATTAGAGCCAGTGCCCACAGCAAATGTTTGTGTGGGGTGTGTGTAGGCGTGTGACTCTTTGTTTTATCAGATGAACCCCCAAAATGCAAATAGGGGGTTGGGAGTATAGTTCAGTTGATAAAAGTACTTGCCTATCATGCACAAAATCCTAGGTTCAGCCGGTGGTGGCGTGCGCCTTCAATCCCAGCACGCGAGAGGCAGAGGCAGGCAGATCTCTGAGGGAGACCAGCCTGGTCTACAGAGCTAGTTCCAGGACAGGCTCCAGAGCTACAAAAAACCCCTGTCTCGAAAAACTAAACCCAAACAAACAAACAAAACCCCTAGGTTTAATCCACAGCCCTGCAAGGGGGAAGAAAGATAGATTTGAGGCCTCCACATAGGTCTAACACTTGGGAGGCTAAGACAGAAGGATTATGAAGTTTGAGGCCAGATGAGGCTGCATGAGTTTCAAGTCAGTGAGACCTTGAGTTTAAAAAAAAATAAAATTAAAACCTAAAAGGCCCAAGGGCTCATATGTACCATTACAATCTGTCCATTTGACCAACAATGGGAGCTGGAGGTGTCTACGAGCTGCAGAGGACCTAGGTTCAGGTCCCAGCACCTACCTGGTAGCTTATACCTGTAACTCTAGTTCCAGGGGAGCCAACACCTTCTGGCCTCCACTGGTACCAGGCACACATATGCAGGCAAAACACCCATACACATGCAGTAAATAAATCCTGAAAACAGCTAAGTGTGACTGGATAGAAGAGGGAAACATTCATGTTTTCCATTGTCTGGTAGTGTGTCCTTCCTGGTGTCTCTCTTTGGGTTATTTGATGTTCAATACACTGTCTCTGATTGTTTTCTTTTGGCAACCAGGAAAAAGATAACTGAATCTTTCTACTGAGCTAAATATTAGATGTGATTTTCTTTGTTTAATAAATTTGAGGATTGGCAAGATGGCTAAGTGGGCAAAAGTGCTTGCTGCTAAGCCTGGTGACCTGAGTTCAAACCCTAGGACCTACATGGTAAAATGAGAGACCTAAATTCCTTAAGTTGCTTCTGACCTCCGCATGTGCTCCATGGTACTCATGTGCGTGTACACACAAATGATGTCATCTTTGTGGAATCTTATTTACTGTGAAATCGGCCACGTCTCAGTTACGTAGCTACTGTGGGTGTGAGTGACTGTTTTTCTGGACAGCTTGAGGATTTCTTCACAGATCTTACTGGCCAGTCTAGAAATTAGATTTTTTATTTATGTATTTATGTTTTTCCTTATTTTTTTCCCCGAGACAGGGTTTCTCTGTTGCTTTGGAGCTTGCCCTAGAACTTCCTCTGTAGACCATGCTGGCCTCAAACTCAAAGAAATCCACCTGTTTCTGTCTCCCGATTGCTGGGATTAAAGGCAAGCACCACCACCGCCTGGCTAGATTTTTTTGTTTTTTGGGGTTTTTGTTTTTTTTTAAATGGGGGTCTCTCTATCATGTATGTAAATCAGGCTGGCCTAGAACTCAGAGATCCACCTGCCTCTACTTCTCAAGTGCGGAATTAAAGGCCCAATTTGGAAACCAGATTTTTAAACATGGGACAGTATAACCAAGTCTTCTCTTTGGTCTTACATTAGAGCATAAAAGCTGATTTCTGTTCTTACGACAGTGAAAGAATTGTGGTAGGGAGTGGCTACTGACATTTTCTCTGTACCCTTTGATGGGGTGTTGGCCAGCTTCGTGCTATTTTTGATTACTCCATGAAGCCCATTCCTGTGTTCCAATGCCCCGTTTTTCTCAAGCACTGTACTTGCTGCAGCCCTTGGCCACTAGAGTACTTGTGGTGGCCTGTCAGGTGTGGACGGGACGATCTGGCTTGGGTCCAGGAGGCACAGCTTCTGTGGACAGGCTGCCTCTGCTAGCAGCTCACCAGGGCTGTCTTCTGTCCGCTTTCCTCAGGCCGTCTGTCTCTCACGTCAGCTCATGCGCATCTCTCCTGGACTAAGCAGCTGCCCAGTGAGGGCCAGTGCTTTCTTTCTCCTCAATGACTGCAACACTGACCTTCCGTTGCTGTTACTAGTTCACATCTCATACTTGCTTCCATTCCCTTCTGAAAATGGAGGCTTTCCCTCTCTCTGGTCTCCAGTGGGGGCCTCTGCACTGTCCTGCCAGATAGAAGCTTCCTAGCTTGGGAGTGTGTCAGTGCTTCCAGCTGGTATGTTTTGGTTGTTGTTAGGTGTCTAAGATTTAATTTATGTGTATGAGTATTTCTCTCTCTCTCTCTCTCTCTCTCTCTCTCTCTCTCTCTCTCTGTATGTGTGTACATACATATATAAAACGTGTGTATCTAGTGCCTGAAGAGGTCAGAAGAGGGTGTCAGATCTCCTGGATTACAGACAGTTGTGTGCATCTTGTGGTGCTGGAAACTGAATCTGCCTTTGCAAGAATAGCAAATACTCTTATCTGCTGAGCTATTTCTTCAGCCTTTGTCTTTATTATTTTGGTCTTATGCTATATCCCAGGCTGACTTTGAACTCAGGACAATCCTTCTGCCTCAGCTAGTAGCTAGGATTAAAAGCTTGGCTGTGCCTTTCTCATTTCCTGGACTTTTTGTTCTGTAGCATAGTGTAGTACCCAGGGCTAAGACTCCCCCTTATCCTGAGACCCCTGTGAGGGCTTCCAAGTCTGTGTGGGAACTGAATACATTTTATACCCTTTTTATACCCTTGTGCAAACGGAGTACATTGCCCTGCCCCAGGTCCTGGTCTGTGTTGTGGCAGGTTGAATGTGCTCAGGTGGATGGGCAGGGGGCACTGTGTGACCAGAGGAAGCAGCCAAGCCTGTGTCTTTGTGCTCCCGACAGGTGCACCCAGACACTGGCTACATCAACTATGACCAGCTGGAGGAGAATGCCAGCCTCTTTCACCCGAAGCTAATCATCGCAGGTGAGCGGCAGTTGGAAGCAGCCTGGTTCCTGGGCAGGGCCTCTGCCTCCTCCAGAGAAGAATGTAAAGATATCGCGTCCTCCATCTCACTGTGCAGAGATCAGACTTGAAACATATTCTGTCCTTTTAAGACTTGGATTGGCTATTTTTTGAGCCAGGCTGCTGCCATCTTCATGAGGTCAGCTGTGCCTGCTTTCCAGGGTCCATCTTGATTGGGTCTGTGGACAGTTGATATTTGCCCTATTGAAAGGAGAGAGCCAGAGGGTCATTGAACCCTCACCCGAGTGTCAGGCAACTTTTCCCGGCCATTTGTGCAGTTTGGCCCCAAGTGCACGTGGCCTCCATGGGAGGCTAGAGTATCTAGGCTGGGGAAGACTAGGAGAAGAGAGCTTTCTTTATGCTGTTGTGAGGAAGCCGTCCATGCTGGTGAGGACTTCCCAGTGCAACTGCATTTGGATCGCCTACACTTCTGTCACTAATTTCTCACCCATAAGTAAGCCCAGGAAGCTCTGGTTTCCTGGGGTGAACTTGTACTTTGGTTTGTTATTATTGGAACCACATGAGGGAAAAGTAGACCTTGTTCACATCCCTTTCAGACAAGAAGTTTTATTTTGTTTGTTTTTTGTTTCAAGAAAGGGTTTCTCTGTAGCTTTTGGAGCCTGTCCTGGAACTAGCTTTTGGTAAACCAGGCTGGCCTCGAATTCACAGAGATCCGCCTGCCTCTGCCTCCCAAGTGCTGGGATTTAAGGCGTGCGCCACCACTGCCCAGCTTTCAGACAAGAAATTTTAACTGCTTGCCATCGATAGTGTTTAGTACATCAGTGATTCAAGCCTTATGTTTTTCTTATCATGTATAAAAACACAGGGGTGTTTTTTTTGGGGGCGGGGTTTGAGACAGGGTTTCTCTGTGGTTTTGGAGGCTGTCCTGGAACTAGCTCTTGTAGACCAGGCTGGTCTTGAACTCACAGAGATCTGCCTCCCAAGTGCTGGGATTAAAGACGTGCGCCACCACCGCCTGGCTCACAGGGGTGGTTTTGTTTTGTTTTATTAGTTTATTGTTTTGAAACAAGTTTCATCGTGTAGCCCTGGCTGGTCTCAAACTTTGATGTCCACTGGCCTCTGCCTTCTAAGGGCTGGGATTAAAGGTGTGCACCACCACACCCAGCTCAGATATGGTTTTGAGGGCACACTACACATTGTCCTCAAAGATGGGGGGGGATCTCCTAGCAGATGTGTACATTAGAGGCCAGCTCAGCTGCCCTGGACACCTTTGATGTTACCATGTCATCTCCTCTGTCTCAGGGACCAGCTGCTACTCTCGGAACCTGGACTATGCACGATTGCGGAAGATTGCTGATGACAATGGGGCGTATCTCATGGCAGACATGGCACACATCAGTGGGCTGGTGGCGGCTGGTGTGGTTCCTTCCCCTTTTGAACACTGCCATGTGGTGACCACCACAACGCACAAAACCCTCAGAGGCTGCCGTGCTGGTATGATATTCTACAGAAAGGGTAAGTGCCTACATGCTGGGACAGGCAGAGGGTGGGCTAACGTTTCCTGTGTGGAAGAAATCAGGAAAACTCTGGACTGTGACTCTGGGAAAGATCAGGATCTTGTACCTGGAATAGTCTCAGGAAAGAGCAGTGATGGGCTTTGAAGGAAGCCCCAAGTCACAGCTCTGTAGAGGACAGAGGACCACTTTTGAAGCTGGCTTTCTCCTTCCATTGTGGGATCCAGGGATTAGACTGACAGGTTTGTACAGCAAGCACTTTGCCTGCTGAGCTGTCTTCATGGACCTCATAAAGAAAGACTCACTGGGGCTGGAGAGATGGCTCAGTGGTTAAGAGCATTGCCTTCTTTTCTAAAGGTCCTGAGTTCAATTCCCAGCAACCACATGGTGGCTCGCAACCATCTGTAATGAGGTCTGGTGCCCTCTTCTGGCTTGCAGACATATACACAGAATATTGTATACATAATAAATAAATTAGTATTTAAAAAAAAAAGACTCACTGGGGTTGGTGTGGTGGTACACACCTATAATCCCAGCTCGAAACCAGAAGGTCAGAGGCTGGCCTGAGACTTTGACTCTACAGGGTGGGGGGCGACAGTGAGACCAACACTGACACCCAATAATAACTAAACTATAAAGCACTCATACAGGAGGTTGGCATGGCGGTGCGGTTGTACATTTCTGTAATCCTGCACTTTGAAGGCATAGGCAGCTGCAAGTTTTAGGCGCCGCCTGATTATCATAGTAAGTTCAAGTTCTAGTCCAGCTAGGGCTAGGGAGTTCAGAATCATGTTTCACGCATAAAACAAATAGAAGTAACCTCTGTGTGAGTTTTATCGTTTAGTACGGTGTTTCTCTTCCTACTTCCTTACACCCCACCTCTGCAAATACTCCCCTTATTCTGGAGTTCCCACAATGGTGAAAGTCATATCAACAGTGATGTAGCCCATAGCCTTGCAGCAGCATGGAAATTAGCCTTCCAGTGTCTTACCCTGGTGGGATCTTGAGGGCAAGTGCTAGTCAGGTGCCGCCTCGGTCTTCAAGGTCTTGCAGCCTCTGAGGACTTTGTCAGCTTGCTTGGAGTTGTGGAGTTGTTGGTTTGTTTTTTGTTTGGTTGTTTTGGTTTTGAAACAGAATCTCATACTGTAGCACAATCCTATCTCAGCCTCTCAAGTGACCAGATTATAGTCTAGGTCACAGTATGCTAGGTTCCTGGGTTGGCATTTGAGGAGACCTTTGTTGTGTCTGCTGTGTTCAGTGGATTTGTTGGCCCTCAGCCAGTAAGAGTAGCTCTGGCCTCTTTTGCTGCTGTGCCATCTCGGGCCACTGGCGGCTTCTCTGGGTCTTGTTTCCTCATCTCTAGAGCAGAGAGTGTTGCAGTAGCATCCATGCCTCTAGACTTGTTTGGGGGATTCAGTGAGTTGACACCAAGTGCTTCTGTAGCCAAACTTGGCTTACAAGAATATGTAGGTGATAGTGATGATTACCATTGAATAGGAATTATTTTTGTTATTAACTTTTTCTCATGAATAGTCATCTGAGCATTGATGCCGTCCTGTCACTGTCACTTTCCACACAAGCCCAGTGACTGAGTTCAGTCCCCAGAATCTACATGAAGTAGAGAACCAAATCCACAAAGTTGCCCTCTGACCTTTGCCATGGTATTTGCCATAGTACATGTGTATCCACATGCATATCATGTCCGTACACAATAATAGCTTTGTGGGTTTTGTATTTGAAGCAGGGTTTCTTTGTAGCCCTGGCTGTCCTGGAATTTGCTCTGCAGACCAGACTGGTCTCAAACTCAGAGATCCTCCTGCCTCTGCCTCCTGAGTGCTGGGATTAAAGGTGTACACCTCATGCCCTTGCTAGAGTTGTGTGGGTTTTTTTTAATTAAGGGGAAAAGGGAACCAAGCATGGCGTCACATTCCTTTAATCCCAGCACTTGGGAGGCAGAGGCAGGAAGATCTCTTAAGTTCCAGAACAGCCTGGTCTGCATAGCAAGGCTGTCTCAAAAAGTGGGGGGGAAGGGGAACCAGGTGTACAACTGAAACCAGTAATCCAGTCTGTCATCCATCTGCAAGGGCCTTTGCCCTGCCATTGCAAACCCGTCCAGGTGGGGCTGCCTGCACTCTTATCGATTTAGCTGTGAGTCACAGGTCTGTCTGCTAACATCCTAGTTTCTTTACCAGGTGTACGCAGTGTGGATCCCAAGACTGGCAAAGAGATTCATTATGAACTGGAGTCACTCATCAACTCCGCTGTGTTCCCAGGCCTCCAGGGGGGGCCCCACAACCATGCCATTGCTGGTAACGTCACCAAGTCTACTGTAGAGCCCTTGGGTTGCACCCTACATCACAGCGCCGTGAAGTCTATACTTCCCATCCTAGCTGTCCTCCAGAGTACGTTCCTGGACTTCCACACTAGAGAAGGAACTTGAGAGAGAGTGTGTGTACAGGAAAAGGGGAGGTGATTAAAAGTGGTACACGGGAGGACAGGGAGAAGTGACTGTTGCGCTCAGATGGCCATCCTTAGGCAGATACCTGAAAGATGAGTAGAGCTGGCACAGAAGAAAACTAGGACCCAATCCTATGTGACGAGCTGCTTCTCTTCCATATCCCCACACCTGTGGGGGTGTGGGCTCACACTTTATGACCTTCACACCTTGAACCCTGGCTACAGCAGTGACTCCTGGGTTCCATGGGAGCCCTACAGGCTCTCTTCTCCTTTTTCCCTCTATTTGGACACATGGCTTATAGATAACTACTAACATTCTGAATCATCTCACTGTCATTGTGGCAGTGACTGTGGCACTTGCTGGTACTGAGGCACCCAGGACAAGGTGGGGTCTCTCAGGCAGGACATTAGTGTGCACACTGCTAGGAAAAGAACAGCACATCGGGGCTGGAGAGATGGCTTAGCAGCTAAGAGCACTGGATGCTCTTCCAGAGGACCTGACTCAGTTTCCAGTACCTACAGGGGATTCACAACTATCTGTAACTCCAGTTTCAGGGAATCCAATATCTACTTCTGGTCTCTGCAGGGACAAGGGATGCAAGTGATGCACACATACATGCATGCAAGCCAAACACCCATAAACAAAAATGGGGGCATAGTGGCACATGCCTTGAATCCTAGCACTGGGGAGGAAGAGGCAGACAGATCTCTTGAGTTGGAAGCTAGTTTAGCTTAACATAGCACATTGGTGGGGCATGGGCTCTGGGTTTTCAGATTTCCTCATTGCAGGGTCTGCTTAGGTCTCATGGTTCCTGCTACTGAACTTAGTGTTTCCACAAGCAGACAGGTGCTCTATACCAGGACATCAGTGTGTGCATTGAGCATGGTGCTCTGCTTCTCGTCCCTTGTAGTCAGACAGCGCTCATGAGTAATTACAAGGGTGTCAGTGCTCCGAGGTGGTGAGGGGGCAAGCAGGCCGTTCCTCCTGGGACAGCTCAGAATGCTGCATTATGTCACTGACTTCGTTCATTCAGAGATTCATTTCCATATATCAAGCACAAAAGGACTAAAATCCATCCTTGTGGTAATCAGAATACACTGGGCTTTCATCCCCAGAGATAAGCTTACCTCCAAAGCAGTCCTTGGGGAGTGTCTTTAGTGATGTCTGCAAGGGTGGTAGGGTAATTATAGGGCTAAAACAATGGGTATGGGCGTTAGATCCTAGGTTCTATCCCTAGCCATGTACAAGAATAGAAATAGATAATTGGTCATGTGAGGGGGGTGATGTAATAGTTCACAGATACTGGGTTCCCTGAAAACAAGGCCTGCTCCTGAGTCAATACCTGTATTTAAATCTGTCTCTTTGTCCAGGTGTTGCTGTGGCCCTGAAGCAAGCCATGACCACAGAATTCAAAATCTACCAGCTCCAAGTGGTGGCCAACTGCAGGGCTCTGTCTGAGGCCCTCACAGACCTAGGCTACAAAATAGTCACAGGTATACTAAATGCTCACAAAACTGGGCTGACCTTTCTTGGGTGGGTATATTGAAGTCTTGCCTCTTGGTTTATCTGGTCAGGGTGTGGTTTGCCACCACTGCATTGACTCTTGCCACCTCACACAACTGAGCATACCCTCAGCTATAGTTCTTTCCCTTTTGTGTGTTTTAGCAACTGCCATGTGACACCCAATGCACATTCTGGATAACAGATGTCAGGTTACAGCTGCACCCACTTGCAGGTGGCAGAGTCAGGATCCTTCCACTTGCTGATAGCATCCATGAGGCCAGGGCACAGTAGGCTTTCCCTGGTTCCTGTCATGTATGACAGCCTTGTGACACACCAGTCTTTTCTTTTCTTTTCTTTTTTTTTTTGACCTGGGATCTTTGGAATCATTCCTGCAGTACAGCCTGGGGTTGAAGTAAAAAGTGATCTTCCAAGGCCACACCATGGTTTAAAAAGAGTTCAAAGTGGAAAGACCTAGAGGATCTTTTTGACCTTGGGCTTGGTCCAGAAAGTTCTGTTATTACTGCTGTCCTCTTCATCTGTTAGCCAGCTGTGTCTATAAAAAAAGTGCCTGAGGGACAGGAACCAAAAAGCTACAGAGAAACCCTGTCTCGAAAAATCCAAAAAAAAAAAAAAAAAAAAAAAAAAAAGCCTGAGGTAATCAGCGTAACACAAAGACAGACTAGCTCATTTTTGGAGTGTGTGATCAAGTCCACAGTAGATTAACCCAGTTAGTCCCTTTACTTTTGGGCAGGTACATCATNAAAAAAAAAAAAAAAAAAAAAAAAAAAAAAAAAAAAGTGCCTGAGGTAATCAGCGTAACACAAAGACAGACTAGCTCATTTTTGGAGTGTGTGATCAAGTCCACAGTAGATTAACCCAGTTAGTCCCTTTACTTTTGGGCAGGTACATCATGGTAGGAGCTTGTGGCGAACCACAGCCATTTAGTTCACAGCCAGGGAAGAAGAAAGAAAAAAGGGGCTGAGATCCCACAGTCCTTCAGTGACCTAAAGACCTACTAAGCCGGGGCTGGAGAGATGGCTCAGTGGTTAAGAGCATTGCCTGCTCTTCCAAAGGTTCTGAGTTCAATTCCCAGCTAACACATGGTGGCTCACAACCATCTGTAATGAGGTCTGGTGCCCTCCTCTGGCCTGCAGACATACACACACAGACAGAATATTGTATACATAATAAATAAATATTAAAAAAAAAACCAACTATTAAGCCTGTCTTTTGTGGGACAGGGTGAGTGTCTTTTTGAATTGGTTTCATTACATAGCCCAGGCTGGCCTCCAGTTCCAGAATGCTAGGTATGACATAGGCATACACCACAGTGGCCAGCATCTGGCTCTGTCACCTTTTGGTAACTCTAGAATAGAGAGCAGGCCTTTAACACCATGAACTTTTAGGGAACCCTTGAGATCTGAATCTTAGCATTATTTATGTCACTAATATATGTATATCCTTTGGAATCTGAAGGCTTTGAACACAAACCAGATGCCTAAAAGTTTGGATTAGCATTTTTGTGTTAGGGGTGTTCAACTAATAAGGTCTAGCAAATATTCCAAAATGTGGGGGGAAAAAAACCCTCAAATCTCAAAACACTGCTTCTGGTCATGAACATTATGAATGCCGGGTATCCAGTCTGTTTTGCCATGGGGTTTAGAACAGAGCCTCCAGAACATATATGGTCATTACCCCATCTGCATGGTTAATTGAGCTGGCACTACTCAAAAGGAGCTCTTTTGTTATTTTGGTTTTTTGGGACAAAGGTCTCACTATGAAGTCTTGGCTGGCCTTGAATTCATATGTGATCCACCTGCCTCTGCCCGAGTGGTGGGACTGATTGAGAGCATGTAACGCCATGCCTATCCCAGAAAGAGTCTTAAAATGGGCATCAGAAAGGCTGGTAGAACGTTTACCTAGAGTCATTTGTCACATAATATGAGAACTTGACCGCTCCTCAGCCTGTGTGGGTCTCTACCATGTCATGGCACAGGCAGTCTGGGCTGTAGTAGCTGCTGGACACTTCAGTCAGAAGCTCTGCACCCCTTTATGTCATGTCCTCTTCCCAGTTCCTAGTGGAGCATCTTTGCCCACCTCTCCAGAACCGCAGGTTCTTTTCCTTGTGTGGCCAACCTTCTAATTCCATTTTATCCAACTTTGTTTCCAGGTGGTTCTGACAATCATTTGATCCTAGTGGATCTCCGTTCTAAGGGTACCGATGGTGGAAGGGCTGAGAAGGTACTAGAAGCCTGTTCTATTGCCTGCAACAAGAATACCTGCCCAGGTGAGACTCCTCTGTGGTCATTCCTTCCATGGCCCTCCTATCTGCATTTCTTTCAGCCAGTGTTGGAGCTGATGAAAGTATTCAGCTTAGGAGACAGACCACCTTAGGGAAGGGCAGAAAGGAAAGGACAATTGAGTGGCACAGCTGTAAGAGACAGGAATTTTTTAAACCAAGTAGCATTTCTCCTGTCAGGCCCACATGTTAACCTCTCAAGGACTGCTTTTCATCGGTTAATACAGTAGCCCACATGCTTCTTTGTCCTACACCCTAGTTTTGAAGTCAGTCGCCTCCTTGCTAGATCAAGTTGGGATCCACAGACTAGGATCTTTACCCAACTTTCCTTTGAAAATACAGTGGGCACAGTAGTGTGTTTGACGCAGCTTAGGACCTTGCTTGTCTCAAAGGTGACAAGAGCGCATTACGGCCCAGTGGACTGCGACTGGGGACCCCAGCATTGACATCCCGTGGACTTTTGGAGGAAGACTTCCAAAAAGTTGCACACTTTATCCACAGAGGTAAGGGAGGGCGAGGTATTGGGAGTTCAAATGTCTTGCTTGTGTGTATAGTTGCTTGTGTGTTTTAGTAGCCAAGACCCAGCCATGGGTGAAAGCTGGTCTACAAATCCCTCATGTCTGTTGACAAAGGACACGGCCCAGAATCACCTAGTTATAGCAGGATATGTAGTGAAGGAGGCCCCAGTTGGCACTCACTGTCTTTTGCACAGGGATAGAGCTGACTGTGCAGATTCAGAGCGACATGGCCGGGAAGGCCACACTGAAAGAGTTCAAGGAGAAGCTGGCGGGGGATGAGAAGTACCAGAGTGCTCTGAAGAGTCTCCGGGAAGACGTGGAGAATTTTGCTTCCAACTTCTCACTACCAGGCTTGCCCGACTTCTGAGGGTAGGACTGTTCCAGGACCCTCTGAACCCTGTGCTCCCTCGAGACCACCAAGCTGCCCTGTAGTAGGCCACTGAGCCTGCCCTGTGCTTTGGAGGGTGTTTCTGGCAGGCTGTTCTTATTTCAGAAATCTGGGACAGGTTATCAAGGACTATAAATTTGAGACTTCACTTCTCAACAGCCGTATATATTTAATTATTCTGGAAAAAGTACTGTGTAGTCATTTGATCTCACTTATTGATTGCAGTATGAGGCAGAGCTATTAAAGATTCCAGAATTCTCCTTTCTCCTTTCTCAGTGGCCCTGTGGCAGGTAAGGAAATGTTCAGGTTCACCCTCATGTTTTCTCTTCTTCCTGTTCTGTTGCCCAGTAGAATGGAGAGGAGCACTGAGTTTTCTGCTCTGAGCTTGAGACTATAAACGAGACAGTTGTATGCAAGAGTTAGGATCAGGCGCTGGAAAGATGGCTCAGCACTGGCTGCTCTTTCCAAGGACCCTGGTTTGACCCCCAGCACCCACACGATGGATCACAATCATCTGTAACTCCAGTTCCAACACCTTCTGGCTTCTGAGGGCACCAGGTAAACATGAGCTGCAAACATACATATAGGCAAAATAGCAATGCACGTAACATTTTGTTTTAAAGAAAAAAATAGCGGCGGCATTTTGAATTACCTTATAGAAAGGCTATGGTGTCACTGTCACTTAGAGGGAATGCACATACTCAGTATGTATTCATGCCTAGGACACAAACTAGAACTGGTTGTCCCTATAGATAAGAAAATCCCTTTCTGGTTTGAGAGTCAGCAGAGGCCAAAGGCTTTGTGTTATATCAGCTGCTTGTAATTAGGAACCCAAATGCCACCTTCCCAAAGAGTCTTTATTTTTCACATGGCTAAATTGCAAACCAATTTAATACACACAAATTTTTATCCACAGAATGTCTACAAGAATTACAGCTTTAAAAAATACAACCAATTTTTATATTTTAAAA
Source organism: Alexandromys fortis (assembly GCF_014885135.2). NCBI lineage: Eukaryota > Metazoa > Chordata > Mammalia > Rodentia > Cricetidae > Alexandromys > Alexandromys fortis. The sequence goes on along the minus strand of NW_026068025.1, from coordinate 1,917,219 downwards.
ATATCTGAACTCAAATAAATTAATATTTTTAAAAGTATACTCCTCATACTATTTGTTTGGCATTTACTCTGGTTAAACTTTGTGCATAATGCCTGTGGTACACGGTCACATCAGCAGTGCTCTGGTTCCAGTACTGTGACTGCAAGTTGCAGGTTGGGACACATATTCACAGACATGGTGGGACATGCAGTAATAAAATAGCTTCTTAGAAAATAGCAAGAGTTCATTGCAGACCGTGCTGCTCGCTAACTGCTGTATGCCTCAGTCCAGCCTGCAGCTCCAGCTGGCCAGTATAAGAGTTTGGCCAAGGCTCCCTGGGAGCTGGTCCGTGGTTGGTGCTGTCTCCACCATGTGAAGGCAGTTGTGTTGGTTTCCGGGGAGTGTGGTGGCATACTGGTCCCCTCACCTCTGATTGTGGGGCCACTGCACTACTTTAGCAACCTTAAATCCAGGAACTTAATTCCTGCCTAGCTGAAGAAAACTACACAGCTCCAAGCTGTGCCTCTTGGGGACCTATGCTGTAAACCACCAACACACCAACACCGTAGGATGCTTTTTTCCCACTTCTACATCTCATCTGCTCCAGCTGTTCTTTCCCTAAGCTTTAACATTACCAAACCTTACTGGGCCAAGGGCTCGGGGAAACTGTGTTTAAGCACAAGCAAGGCTTTGCTTTCAGAGCAAAAGGAATCTAAACCTCGCTCTTTTGTGCAGCCTAAGTGTGAGTGTGTCCCTTAAATATTCCAGTTTGATCACAGTTTTAGGGTAAAGCCAGGAAGCTGGCTATTTGTTTCAAAGTACAAGCCAAGGCACTTTCTTAGGAGCTTTCTAGGGAAGTAGACAGTAGCCTGGATGGCCTACTGCCATGAGGATTTGGTACCTCCAGAGGCCTCACACCTGATGATGCACCATCCCTGACTGGGCGAGCTACTGCTACCCAACCATTTGGGAGCTAAACCATAGTGGCTCTAGCACAGGACATTGGTCCAATATGTAGCACTCAGGCTGGGGAGTGGCATAGACTGAGCAAAGTAGGCAGGTAGCCAAGATGCATACAAGATAACCTAGAAGCTCTGCCTCCATCCAGTACCACACAGCACTGCTGGCTTTGATACTTGGCAAGGGAGAAGGGAAATCTGACCTTCCTAGGATTATGTTGAAATCCTCTGTACTTTAAATATGGCAACTGATCTAAAATAAAGGAGTTAAAGGTCAGATCAGGAATGACAGGTCATGACTGAAGTCCAGTTCCAAGTTTAAGAGTAACTTCAGCCACTTCAGTAGCAAATCATGGAGGGGTTAAAACATTTGTTTTTGAGACAGGGTCTGTGTAGACTAGGCTGGTCTTGAACCCAGAGATTCACTTGCCTCTGCGTCCTTTGTGCTGGGATTAAAGGCGTGCGCCATTACCAACTGGCTGAATTTAAACATTTTTAATTCAAGGTTCTACTGAAGAGAAATGGTGAGGCAACTCAAACCAGTATGTTCCCACGTCCCCCAACACTGTATGGAAGACCGTGGACTGACCTCAGCAATGGAGCATGTGCATGTCCAGTAACATACAAGCATTACTTGTACAATGGTAAAAGTAATGTGCCAGTTCAATTGGATGGTTTTTAAACTAGACAGCTCTAAAAACAGGAAGGCAAATAATTGCTTGGCAGCCAAACTGAAATAAACCTGACTTGCCAGTTTTACTGCCAGAATTCAAAATGATAGGAATAAAGAAGGGGCTCTGTTATCCTGCTGTGAGGTGTTTTTAATAGGATAGTTGAAATTAGCCAGCCTAGGGATGCAGTTCAGTTGGTAGGGTGCTTGCCTAGTATGTATGAAGCCCTGGGCGCATTCCCCAAAACTGTATAATCTAGGCACGACAGACCTGCAAAGCATGCGGAGGCAGGAGGATCAGAAGTTCAGAGTTATCTTTGGCCATATGAGGCTGTCTCAAAAGAGCAAAACAAACAAAAGCCTTACTAGCCTAGTAACTGAGAAACACTTCAGATGGAAACCTTTTGTTCTTTGAGAATAGGGTGTCATTATGTGGCCGTGGCTGGTCTGGAACTCATCATGTAGGTCAGGGTAACCTCTAGCTCACAGAGATCCACCTCTTGAATGCTAAGATTAAAGATGTATGCCACCACGCCCAATGACAAATGAAAATTCAAGGAGTTGAGTCCTGCTACATAGGTCTCCACAGCATCAAGGTGTGTAGAAATACTTCTAGAGGATTCCAGTCCTCCACAGCAGAGGAAAAAAGTGTTAACTGCCTCAGTCCAAACTCAGTCCTTGTGACCAAGACCCTGAGAGGAAGCATGCTTTCAGCACTAAGTAATCCAAATCACCAAGCCTAAATCCAGTCACTGGGTCTGGTGGCACACACCTATCATCTTGGCAATTGGGAAGGGGAGGCAGAAGGATCAAGAATTCAGGGTTATCCTTGGTACATACTGAATTTGACCCAGCCTGGGTTAACATGAGATCCTATCTCAAAAACAAAACAAAAAAAAGTAAATCTTAGAGTTTGACCCCTTGTCAGTCTGTACTTGGTGAGGAGCCATTCAAGAGAGGCCATTTCCACAGCTGCTACACAAGACAGTTGTGCCCACTCCACATCAGTCGTGGCTTTGTCTTTTGAGTCACCATGTGGCTGAATGCCAAGGAGATACCTGCACGTGGAACTCCACTTCAGACCACTAGAGTTTGTGTTTTCAGTATCCAGAAGGCCAAGTGTGGCTGCAGCTCATCCGCCTTTCTCAGGGTAGGGAACAGTGTTCACCTCCAAGTCCCCGTGCTGAGGCAGTACCAGAAACTGACCACCTCCCAGCCTGGCTCTTGAGCTCCAGAACACATTCATCCTTGGAGGCCTGAGGAAACACTACCTTGCCAACCAGCCAAAGTCGCATCTAGAACACTGAGAAGCAGTAGCAGATGAGGGAGCCCATGAGGAGAAACCACAGCTGCTAAGGTGTCTATAAATACAGTGACAAAATCCTGGATCTGTGTCAAAGCCTCAGAAAGCCATATACTGTCTAAAGTGAAATGGGGACCATGACCTGAAGCCGTGGACCAGAACCAACCTCGTGTCAAAGGCAGGAGTGACATGCTGTCAAGCCATCTTTGGTTACTTGGCTTCTACAGGGTTCCTTCTGGTGAGAGACCCCAGTGGTGTGGCCAGCTGAGAGACCTGAGTGCAGGGGACACAGCATCTAATCAATGCATGCACAGGGCTGATCCAGGTCCAGTTTACTGCAGTTTTGTTGCAAATTAAAAAGGAGCACTAATAACCAGAGCTTCTCCTGTTTAGGGAGAAAACATTTTTAAACAGGTCTCACATTTTCCAGACTGAGGAGTGCTCCATGTAGCACATGAGGCCCAGCAAAAGCAGCTGCAACAGGAGTCCCTGGGAGGTCATGACGATGGCCACCAGTGGGACTGGAAGGGACGCACATGGGGATGATTGTAAGGATGGAGGTGCACACTGCCTCTCGGGTATGGGTCTGGAACGGGATAGCCTTGCTCCTAAGTTCCAGTCAGAACTTAGGTCACCAAGCCCCTAGGCCCCAAGAGAGGTAACAGAGTGCTGCATCCCTTTCCAGGGGCGTTCAAGTTAATGGTGTGGCCGAGAAGAGCCAGTGGGCAGCTCCTGCCATACAAGTGGGGAATGGGCTAGGGCCTGCTTCATCTACTGCTCCCAAGGTTCTCATGGGCTATAGCCATTTGATACCTGCTTCACATCCAGGACCACTGTAAGGAAGGACCCCCAGGGACTCAATAAGCACTTCCTTGACAGAGGGGAAGAGGACAAGGGGCCACTTCTGCATCCCCCCAGAGCCCAGATGTGTCTTTCTCCAACTGACCAGAGCACTTTTCCTCCTGGTCCTTGTTCGGGAGCCTCCTCTCGGTTATTGGGCTCCAGGAAGCCAAGTAAAGGGCCTTGGTAGAGGTAGACGGAGGTGATGGCTGTCTTGTTCCTACACACACCAGTTCCCAGGCTGATTCTGCCACTCGGGTGTCATCTGGGCTTTGGCTACTTAGCCTCATCTTTTCCAGCCCCAAGGGTCTGGAGCTTTCTTCTTCCTGCCCAGACTGTTGATCCTTGGAAAATTAAGGACAACCCCTATTTGACAGCTACTTCCCCATGGAACCAAGAGCAGCCACCTCTGGAGAGCCAGGCTCCACCTCTGCTTGGCCCACTTCACACACTGCCCAGGGCTAGATGGGAATCACGACTGCCACCTGTTTCCTTCCTTCTGACACCAGAACGCTCAACACTCCAGCTCAGGCAACCATTTAGTCACACCGACCTTTTCCCTTCCCATACCAAGTCACAGGTCTTGGTCACGGTGGCTGGAACTCTTAGATTTTGTACAAAAAGCTGGGGACATAGTCAAACCTGAGCAGGGGTTGGGTGGTCTCAGGTGACTCCTGCATGTAGTGCAGTTTCAACAGCTCAGCCAGATACTGCACCACTCTGATGTCCTCATTCACGAGTCCCAGGTTGAGCTTTAGGAAGCTGGCTTGTCTGCTGGCTACGGCTTCTTGTGTCTCCTCACTGTGGGCAGGCAGATGCAGGTGGTGGCAGAAGGTGTAGAGAAATGCCTTGGAGCAGAGCTGGGTGAGCATGCTCTGGACGTGCAGGTAGTATGTGCTGCCTCGCTTGATCTGGGTGCGATGGTCAGCCAGGCGGGGCACCAGTGTTCCTCTGTACAGGGGGCAGCGTAGGGTCTTGCTGTCCAGGTCCAGGATGCTCGTATAGCGGCTGTAACGGCTCAGGGTATGGAGGGTACCCATACTGGCAGGGGAGGCCACTCTGAAAAAGACAGGCCAAGGTCAGAAATGGCAAGGGTTAGAAAAGTGGAGGCAGATACTTAAGTGGGCTTACTGTCCCCAAACTCCCACCCAACTAGAGGAAGTTCAAATGCTTTGGTTCCCAAGGCCCTGGGCAATTTGATTCCTGATGTCCTCTGAAACATCTATTACTTGGCTAAACGGTTGCTCCACAGAGTGAGCCAAACTTTCAGTGGTGCTCCAGGAGGGCCTGGCCGTCTGCTGTTCCTGGAGTCCCTCACAGAGATGGAAGCACCTTCACGTCTCCCTCTTCTCTGGGCTATTAGCTTAGGCAATCTCCTTTACCTTTTCCAAGTCTCGTCTCTGAGATCTGGGTCACCAGTGTGACAAACTAAGTCACCTAGGATGGGACCTGGCCTTCAGTGGGTGCTGCTATCACTGTTACTACTCTGTGCCCACATCCACCCAGTGTGGTGGCTGATAGGGAATTCTCCATTCTAGAGCCCTGGGCTGCATCTCCCTTGGTGCTATGTCCCCCGTGCCCAGCAGCATGTGTTCTGGGGTGAAGTGAACAGGCCAAGTGCTCAGCCTTCCGAGGCTGCTCCCTAAAATCCTCAAGTTTCTCAGGCGTAAGTTCCTTTTCTTCCCATCTCTGTTCTAAGCATGCTTTCCCTAATATTGAGCTTTGTTCTCCAAGGCTCCCCTCCCTGCCAGCTGGCTTCTTGTGCACCATGTGGCTGACCTCCATGCCTAGTTCAGGCACGGTGCTCTGAGTATCTCCTCTTTAAATGCCCACCTTTGAGTCTGTAATAAACTTCTAGAAGTAAAACAAAACAAAAATGGCCTTCCTCAGGGGGGGTGGGGTAGAGTAGGTGGAAGATTTGCCTGCTATGCACAGGTCAGGGTTTTCATTCCAGCACAAGAAAACAAAAGCTCTCCTTTAGAGCAGTCTAACCACGAGTGTAGGCATTCCCCATAGGCCTAGCAAACAGAACAGACAAAATTTTACAGATGACCCTCCTCTAACATTTAGGGCACAATACTATACGAAAGAGCCGCCTCTGGGACCACAGCTATTTTTTCCTTCTTGGTGCATCTCATAATTACTAAGCATCTATTACCTAGCCAGGCATGGACCTGGGAGCTGAGACTGCAATGAAGGATGTCTTAGAGTCTTGACTTGTTCCTCTTCATGGGAGTGTTGGACCTGGGGCTTGTGGAAGGCCTGAAGACCACGACAAGGTCGGCTCAGAATTCAAACGGCAGGCACACACAGGCCCTAAACCAGTGGGTGGACAGCACACCCCATGCACAAGGGAGAACTGGGGCCTATAGGTGAGAAGCAGTCTATGAGGGCAGTAAGAGATCTGAAGAGAGCATTCTCTTTTTTATTTTGGATTTTTTGAGACAGGGTTTCTCTGTAGCTTTTTTGGTTCCTGTCCTGGAACTAGCTCTTGTAGACCAGGTTGGCCTCGAACTCACAGAGATCCACCTGCCTCTGCTTCCCAGTGCTGGGATTAAAGGCGTGCGCCACCACCACCCGTGAAGAGAGCATTCTCACCCTCTGCCAATCCCAATGCCTCACCCCGCACCAGCTTCTCATCACGGGACAGGCACACCTGAATCTGCTCCTCTGGCTTTCCATTAGGCTTGGCGCAGCTCTCCCTGTCTGACCCTCCGTCTCTGTGTTAACGCCCAGCCTAGGCCCTTTCCTGAGATTCAGCCTTGGCACTCCCTTCCTCCCAGATGTTGGCTCCTTCCAACATCTCCCATTTCTGTTCCCCATAAAACTCTTCCTCAGGAAGCCAAATACACAGTGCTCCATTACAGTGAACACAGCCTATTCCCCCCAAGTCACTGTCACCATCCAAACTAGGGAAGCCATCAGGATTGAGGAGTCCGAGGTCACTCAGCCAGGACCCCGCCTAAGCCTCCAACTCCCCTGACTCTCTCCTGCTAGAACTGGTTCCTGTTTACCCATCATTCCTGATCTTGTCACTGCTGTTCAGCAAGTCCCACACTTCTCCCTGGTGCTCATTTAAAATGATGGGAGGCTCATCAGTGGCTGAGCCAACCTTCTGTTGTCTGGCAGAAGGCCTGTGTGGGGAAAAAGAATCGAGCCAGGGAAGCTGGTGGTTCAAGGTGACATTCTTTTTTTTTTCTTTTCTTTTCTTTTTTTTTTTTTTTTTTTTTTTTTCTTTTTTTTTTTTTTTTTTTGTTTTTTCGAGACAGGGTTTCTCTGTGGTTTTGGAGCCTGTCCTGGAACTAGCTCTTGTAGACCAGGCTGTTCTCGAACTCACAGAGATCTACCTGCCTCTGCCTCCCAAGTGCTGGGATCAAAGGCGTGCGCCACCACCGCCGGGCTTCAAGGTGACATTCTTTGAAAGCTTCTTGAACAGTTCCAGGTGAATCCAAGACTGGAGGACTCAGACAAACCCTGCTCACAGAAATAGCCCTGCGGTAGCTCACGGCTCTGTGGACAAGAGTGCCACTTCACAAAAGCTCTCACTCTGCATCCCTTTTGTTCTTAAAGCCAATGTCTTGTTACTACAGTCTAGACTGGCCTCTACGTAGCTAACTGGTTACTAAGGCCAGGAACTGTTCTAAAATGACATCCCCCCCCAATCCGGGCCCCTTTCCAGCTCTGGAAGGTAGCACTGGGAGCAGAGGCACACAATGTAACTCAGGTGTCTGGATCCACCACAGTGCGGGGGCAGCACCAGCACTGACCTAGACCCTGCCGCTCCCGCTGCCATCACATCCTTCTCTGACAGCTCTCACCTCAGGTGTCCCAGCCTCATGGTTTCAGGAAGATGCCAGTTCCCTTTCAACTGCAATAGTGAGTCTGCTCAGAAGAAAGGCATTGTCTCTGCTAGGAGAAGAGGCCACTTCCCAGGGCCTCTCTGGCTTAGCCGAGACCCTCCCATCGCCATGTCACTTCTGGCTCCTGTCCGGGGAAATCGTCCCTTGGAGCACTGTGTAGGCACTGACACTCGTATAGGGGTGTCCCAACATCTGTGCCCCCCTCAGTAGGATACGCTGTATCTCATATGCTACAGCATGTGCCCTGCCTGTTGCCTTCATTTTAGAATGCACACTTGTAGAGACAAGTCAATGATAGGCACCTGTATCGTAAGACAGGCTTTACCGGCTGACTACAGTGAAGGCAAAAGCCTCGGAGAAGTTAAGCTGGTGGCATGGTGGCAGGATGGGGGCCAGAGTCAACATGGCTGGATTACCTTGGAATTCAGGCACTGGGCAGAGGCTGGCTCTTCACTACCCTCATAATACTTTGCAAATGACCATTCAATTTTCTTGGAACACAGGCAAGAAAGTTGACCTGCCTAAACACTTGTATGAATGAGCCACAGCAAGGTAACACCATAACTTCAAACAGTGAAAAGACAAGCTCTTGTGATTGCTCACTGCTGTAGCAAATACAGCAGCAAAGTACAAGCTACTGGAGTTCTACATCTCCCACAGTGACATTCTTTATGCCAATGTGAGCTGCAGTCAGAACGAACATAGCATCTTCAAGTCCACTCACTCTCTGATTTCACTGAAGCAAGACTCCAGCTCTTATTTCAGACAGACCAACTGATTCAGAATCTGATTGGGATTTCACGATTTAAAACTCTCCCAGGGGATGGGAATATAATTCAGAAGTAGTATATCTGCCTAGCATACACAGGCCCTGGGTTCTATCACTAGCACCAAACATACACAAAGAATAATTCTCCCAAATTGTCTGACATGAAAGTGGGAAGGAGCCCCCAGCACTGGCAATCACTTAGCAACTGTGAAACCCCTCTCCATGACAGATAAGGCAACAAAATCAAGAGTAATTTGCCAAAGGTAAGAATAGTGAGTTGGTTATCCATTGTCCAAAAAGCAAGCTTCCCTTTCCTGGGGTCCACAGAACAACCTGCTTCATCTCTTAATGTCTAGTGTTCTTCCCCACCACCTGAAACCAGTTACCTCTGTAGGCCAATAAGCTTCCACTTCTGAAAATCCATAATATGCAAAGGGGAAGAAATCCAGTGCTTGACTGGCTTGGCATAGTAGCCATAGCTGGGAACAAAGATAGACAGTGCGGTGACAAGCTTCCTGACTATGGTTTCGTCTTCGCCCAGGACCACAAGCGTCCTCCCACTAAGCAGGGAGTAGATGGCTGGGTGGGCGAAGGGGTATTGGCGGATGAATTTTAAGGCATTCTGGCCAGCTCTCTTTTTGTGTCTCTCAGAGGATAGGCCAGCAGAGTGAGCAGAGAGGGTTCTGTCTGAGCTGGTAGAAGCCACACTGCTCATGTAGCTTGCGGTGTCCGAGTAGTTATCCAGGCTTGTCTTACTAACATCTCGGCTAGCCAGAAGGCAGCTTGGATCCAGCTCATAAGCTGGGAATATTTCACAGCTGTTGTCTCGGGGAGAAGGGTCAGTGTTTTCCATCTCGACATCCACATGGAACCCCTGGTCCTTCTGCCTGGAGCTCTGTGGGGGGATGCTCACCACACCATCCTCATCAGAAAGAGTGTCAGCCGGGGTGGGAAGAGGAACCAGCTGACCTTCACTCGCCTTTCCAATAGAGCAGCTGGAGTCTATTTGGGATGGGGTATTTTCCAAGCTGCCCTCCTGAGTCTCACCCAGTTCTGGTGGGCAGACACTTGCCTCGAAATGGATGGCCCCCTCACTATCTGCATAGGTTTCTTCCTCATTAATGGCACTTGGGTAGCTGGCCTTAAAGTCATCAGGAATGAGGGCCTCAGATGGGCAGGTGCTTAAGACTTCAATACTGTCCTCACTGATCGTCCTGTGGCTGACTGCCTTGCTACGGACTACATGGGGGCTCAATGGTACCGTGAGGCTGGCCTGGCTGTCAGATTTAGACAGCACAGAAGATGACTTCTCAGTGCCCAGAACCTCGATGCTTTCCCCACTGCTGATGCTCCCTTTCATATCCATATCCAGGTAGTCCAGGTTTTCTTGGGGGTCAAAATTGCTTGACTCTGCTGCTGCCACTTCCTTGTATTCTTCATCTCCAAGTTCCTGCTCCATCTTGATCAAAACAGACTCCACACTGGACTTGTACGAACCAACACTAATTAACACTTTAGGAATGGGACATTCTTCCACAGGCCTGGAAGGCAGCTTGTCCTGACTGGGCCTAGAGGGCACATTCTCTTGTTTCTCCATCCTGTCATCAACCTCCATAAAGTCTTCAAAGAGGAAATTTGTTATGTGCTGTTGTTTTCGAAGTGCTCTGTCAATCTGATTGGTCAGGAGGTAGCATAGGTCTCCCCGGAACATGTGTTCAATGTGGCTAAGCTGGGCCAAGGTCTGAGTGAAATATTCAGTGTCACAGAGTTCCTCCAAGGTCTTCAGCTTCTTGTCAAAACACTTGGTGGACTTTGCTTTGATGAGTTTCGGGGTGTAAGCCGGTCTGCACGTATAAAGGTCTGCATTAGCTGACTCCTCGGGGTTGGAGGTAGTGGAGACCTGGGCAGCCTGGTCTTGGGTGTGCTCCGTATCGCCAGGATGCAAAGCAGGTATCTTCATCTTCTGGCGAGGGTACGAGCGGATCTGCCTCAGCAAATCTTGATGCTCAATGATGGACTTCTCCACATTGGCCAGTTCATTGGCTTTCTCAATTGCCTGAGATGTATAAAAACCTTTGTCATTGGCTTTCTTTTGGATCTCAGTTTCTGTGTGCAGCACAGTCCTCGTATAATCCAAGTCTTTCAGCTTTTTTTCAAGTTCCCCAGCAAATGCCTTCCTGTTACCCATCTTCAAGCACTCGGATGCTTTGGAAAATTCAGCCGAAAGCTCCTGGAATTGCTGCATGATTTTATGCTGGTCCGCAGAGATATAAGCCATACAAAAGGGTCTCACAAAGCCACGGGCCTCCAGGTCATACAAGGTGAGGTGGTGCACATATGCAAAGGCCCCTTCCTTAGAGTCTCCCAGCACCACTTTGGAGTCCTCCACAAAGTTCAACTTGGGGTAGGCAGAACCAGGAGGATGACCAACGAACGAAGCCTGGTAATCCACTGACATGATCCGCAAGGAGAAGTAATTGAGATCAAAAGTGCCAAAAACTTTGGCGTCATTGGGGATGGTCAGCAAGGGCTGAGGTCCCACCTGTTCAGAGAACTCGGAAATAAGGATGAAGTCCCTGGAGAACTTGGCCCCGGACAGTTTAGACCAGGGGTTAGCCCCCTGGCTGGCATAGGGGAAGAGAGGTACTGAGTACTCCTCCGGCAAGGCGGGCTCATTGTAAGGTTCTTCCTCATACTCGTCTTCCTTGGTGAAGGCCACCACATCAGGGGCGCTGATCATATTTCCTGAAATACGGAGAGAACATTGAGAGGAAATGGAAAATAATGCGGGGTTAGTCGGCGGGGAAGTCCGGCCTCTGGATGAGGAAGCGAAGTTCTTAGGCCTTCTTTGGACTTTCAGGGGTCCTAAAATGCCTCTCACACACCCAATAATTCAAATTCCCGAAGATTATCAAGGTTTGGGACCTGGGAAACCCTGGGAAGCCTCATGAACTCCAAAGCTGCAAGCGCAGATGACGGAGGAGGCTAAACTAACCACTCTCTCGCTTTTCCCCCCGGCTGTCACAGGCTTCTGGAACCGAAATCACTAACACTCCCCGGAACCTACCAGTGACATCAACAGTCCCAGCTCTGATCAGGTCCTTAATACTAGTCACGGACGGCCGCAGAGTCAGCTAAATGGGCCTCCCCAAAACCTAAGAGCAGAAACTGTTGGCGGCTCCTAGGACTGCACTGTCCCAGTGAAGCTACCGCGGCACCACCATCTTGGTATCACATGACTCCCAAGCATCAGCGTCGCGTGACCCGGAAACGCTCACACTAACTTCCGAATAAGTGGCGCCTTTTAAGAGGCGCTGTCAATCAGTCCCTCCAGAGGACAAGTCCCATTAACCAAGTACTGTCCTAAAGAAAGGGAAAATAGAATACAGTGAGGTGGGACGGAGGAGGAGAAACGGTGTTGGGTGAGCGTGCCGGGGCATGAAGCATTCTGGGAGTTGTAGTTTGAGGCAGCTCGGTTACCGGAAGTTGTCAGTGAGCGCGAGTTTAAGCGGATCTCTGAGGCGTGGGTTCCAGGCTGAGGCAGCCAGTGGCCTGGAAAAGGTGCACTGTTAAAGTGACTCTCGGAGGTGTGCCTCGTGGCATCTCCTCTGGGTTCCCCAACATGTACGGGGCACCGTGGAGTTGCTGCTGGCGCAGGGCCTAGGGAATGATCTTCCCAATCACCCTCTTAGCGTTCCGGTGGCAGCGACGGCCTGGAGGCCGTGCCTTGTCCCGCGCTGCCATGGAAGTGGCCTTCCGAGGAGTACGAAAAGTTCTCTGTGTGGCTGAGAAAAACGACGCAGCCAAGGGGATCGCCGACTTGCTGTCCAATGGTCGCATGCGGCGGGTAAGGAGCTTTTCGGTTCGACTTCCTTGAGGAACGCCCACAAAGTGGCGCCGGGTACCCGAAGCGGAGGCGAAAGCGACTCCGCCTATAGCCGGGCCGGGACCCCCTCCCACCCGTCCTCACGCCTCGGGCTCCCCTCGGACTTCAGGCCGCTTTAAATGTAGCCCTTTAACGGTGTTTAATAGATCTTTGCCCGTTGTCTCTGTCTGATCGTCTCAAATAGATATGGACGATGGGTCTTCTGTGGGTCTGAAGCGATTGTGAGCAAACATGTATTTTCGCGTTCTCTCTTGGTGAGGCTGAAGTTCAGTTGAGTTGGAAACCCGTACCAAACTCCTTTTACTTAGCGTCCCAACTTTATTTATCGTTCCTATGCATTCTACGATCCCAGTGATTTTAGGTCTCGGTGGCAGTGATAATATTAAGCTTTGGGAGCTAGAGGGGAAATCTACTCCTTTAGATTGATTCCAAGATACACAGAGATAGGACTGTCTCGGAAGATGAAAGACAGAACCCCAAGAACTGTTGCGTTATGTCTCAGTTGGAGGGCCTTCTACAGCCATTCCTTCTCTTTGTAAATAGCGGGATCTCTAGACTTCTGCCTCCAGTTCTGAAACAGAGGGGAGCCAAGGTTGGGCGGACACTGGCCCCCAACTTCACCTCTTCAGAGTGTCGAATAGTTAAAAAAGCGTTGAGTAGTAATTTTTTCTCTTCTTTTGAGATAGGGTCTCACTGTGTGACCCTGGCTAAGTAGACCAGGCTGGCCTTGAACAAACAGATCTGTTTGCCTCTGTCTTCCAAGCACTGGGTTACAGTTGACGTCCAGCCTAACTACTGTTTAAATGTCTTTTCTTTTTTTCTTTTTTTTTTGGGGGGGGGAGGAGGGTTGACTGCATGTATGCCTTGTTTCACATGTATGCTCATGGAGCCATACATGTGTTTCATATGTATGCCATGGAGGCCAGAAGTGGGCATCAGATCCCCTAGAACTGAAAGTACAAATGGTTGTGAGCCAGTAGGAATTAAACATAGGTAACTCTGGAAGAGCAACAAGTGCCCTTAACCATTGAGCAATCTCTCCAGCCCCTTAAATGTTTATTTTAAGATTTCTTTCCCCCACATTGTTCTCCCTACTAGGCCTGGGATACTTTTCTCTCTATCTCTCTCTGTCTTTGTCTCTTTCCTTTCCTTTCTTTGTTTTGTTTTGTTTTTCCAGACAGGTAGTGTAGCCCTGGTTGTTCTGGAACTAACTATGTAGGCCAAGCTGCTGCTGCTGCATACCCCTCCTCCTTCTCCTCCTCCTTTTAAAATTAAGTTTTATTTATTTATTTATTATGTATATAGTGTTCTCCCTGCATGCCAGAAGAGGGCAGGGTTGAATCTGGAATAGCAGAGCTTGCTGTTGCTTTGCAGATACCCATGAGTACACAAGCACTAAATCTTTTTTTTTTTTTTTAAGATTTATTTATTATGTATACAGCATTCTGCCTGCATGTGTACCTGCACCCCAGAAGAGAGGGCACCAGATCTCATTATAGATGGTTGTGAGCCACCATGTGGTTGCTGGGAATTGAACTCAGGACCTCTGGAAGAAGAGTCGGTGCTCTTAACCACTGAGCCATCTCTCCCCAGGCACTGAATCTTTAAACCAGTGCTTTATTCCAGAAGCTGGTAATCTGTGAAGACAGTCTTCCTTCTCATCTCCAGCTGGCAGATTATGTGGGGGGAGTAGAGAAAGAAAGGCGGTCAGGAAAAAGGAAGAAGAAGAAAATCCAACCCCCCACTAACAAAAACAGAACTGAAGGGACTCTGGCCAGCTCGAGCATGGCCAGCATGGCTCTTGGGGGTCCTGAGCCAATACTTCTCCTTTCAGTAACAACAGAGCAGGTTAATGGTGGTGAGCATGACAGAGCAAACAACGGCACACCTTTAAAGAGACAAACGCACCTTCTGGAACTAGAGAGTATAATGCCTAAACTTGACACACCTAAGCTTTGTTGTGAGACATTTCCTCCAAACTGAACATGAATTTCACCCCCTACACCCACCTCCCTACCCCTCACCCTGGCATAGCCAAGGCCTTGAAACTTACCTCAAAGTTCCAGGAAGCAGGTATTTGAGGATTGCAGAAGGCATCTGGCCCAATTCCAGACACCCAGTAGTGGCAAAAAAGAGACAACAGACAAACAGCTTATCTAAGGGAATCAGCTAACTTCCTCATTCTGCCCCCAAATAAATCTCTGTCTTCACTGCTCCCTCAACCTAAAGCACGTAATGCTCTTCTCTTGAACTATGGGAGTCCTAGAGCGGGATTGTTGGGGTATGTGGTGCTACCTTTAGTTTGTTCAGAAAGCACCAAACTTTTCCACTTGCTTTGCTAGATGGTGGTGATGCACGCCTTTAATCCCAGTACTCAGAAGACAGACGCATGTGGATCTCAGTGAGTTTGAGGCGAGCCTGGTCTACAAAGTGAATTTAGAACAGCCAGGACTGTTATACAGAGAAACCCTGCCTCAAGAAAACAAAAAAAAAAAAGAAAAAAAATACTTGCTTTTCTTGTTTTTACTTTATCACCATCCTTACAGGTGTGAAAGATACTGTGTTTTCAATTTACAATTTCATAATGACTTATTGACCAATGATACTAACTTACTTTTCTTGTATTTGTTGGCCATTTGGTTATCTTTTTTGGAGAACTTTGACTGTGCAACAAACTCAAAACCTTGCATGGCAACTGTTCTATCCTGAACTATGGCCTAACTCACTTTTAATGTCATTATCAAATCCATTGTCAGAAAAATGTATGTACATATCTTTTTCCTTCAGAGCCTCACAGTTTAAACGTTTATCCATTCATGTACTGTGTCGTGCACGTGTCACAGCATGTGTATAGTGGTCAGAGGAACTCTTGTGGGAGTCAGTTCTCTCTTTTACCATGTGCTTTTCAGGAAGCGAACTCAGATCATCAAGTTTGGCAGCAATCACCGTTACCCTCTGAACCATCTTGCTGGCTCTAAGTTTTAGTTGTCTTTGATCCACTTTTTAAGCTCATATTTCTGTATATGTATCCCACCTCATTCTTTTGATATATGGAGATCTATATTGTCCCAGCATCATTTGATGAAGTCTGTCCTTTGAACAGACTTGGTACCCTTGTCAAAGATCAATTAGCAAGGAAAAGCCTTAGTCCCAGGATTCAGAAAACAAATCAGGAAAGCAAGTTTGAGGTCAACTTGGGCTGTATAGTGAGACTCTTTCAAAAAACACAAAATGAGAGTTTTGAGAGCTGGCTCAGAGTTTAAGAGCACTGGCTGTTCCTGTATGGTCCTGAGTTCTCTTCACAGAACCCACGTCAGATAGCTCACCACATCTGTAACTCCAGGGGACCCAGCATTCTCCTCTAGCTTCCAGGTACCCAGGTACATGTGGCACACATTCTCTTTCAAATTTAAATTTAAGGGGAAAAATCATAAAATGGGCTAGGGAGATTGTCAGTAAGCACATGCTACACAAGTGTGAGAACAAGAGTTCAATCACAAGCACCCACATAAAAAGCTGGGTGCGGTGACAGACATGCACCTGTAGCCCTAGCGCTGGGAAGGCAGAGACAGAATGATCCCTGGAGCTTGCCAGCCACCCAGTCTGGCTAAATCGTGAAGCTCCCAAGATCAGTGAGAGACCCTGTCTCATTCAAGGTGAAGAGCAAAGAGGAGGATGCCTGACATTGACCTCTGCCCTTTACACTTAGTGTGGAGGGTTTCAGCCAACGAGGCAAGTTTCACCATTGAGTTATATTCTGAGCTCTCATGATTACTATAGGTTTTTTGTTTTAAAATTAAATCTGATATTTTTAGTTATTGTAGTTTTTATGATTTATTTCTTTGCATTGGTGCATCTGTGTAAAGATGTGTAGCTTCTCTGTGGAAGCCTTGAGGGTGTTTTCCTCTCTGGTTCCCTTCTTTAGAGGCCCTGTGACGTTCCCATGGCCTCTCTGATGAAGAGGACAGGAGACTCTATGGGCTGCAGGACCCTTTAAGAGATGTCCCATAGTCTCCTGGGACCTAGCTGACTTTGAGAATTGTCCCTCTATTGACATTAATATAGGCCTTTAGGCATTATTGAATACTGAGGTCAGTTATACCAGTCTGGTACATTTAACTTTTGTGTAACATTTAGATTAAAAAGTGGGAAAAACCAAACACTTTTACATAAATCCTGATTAAACATACATTTTTGTTCTAAAAGCCAGTCTTTGTGAATGCTAGAAAGAACAATAACTTGAGAGCTCTATTGGTTTTAGTAGAGGTTGATTGATGTCTAATGGCCACACCCTAGCTCTGGGGGGAGAGGGGTAGTCAGCTGCAAGCCCACCAGAAACCACTTCCCTGTCTCATGCTCAAAGCAGCTGCAAACACAGGAAAACAAGTTGTTTACAGGAAATTCAGGGTCTGGGGGTCCACAATCCCCAACAGTACATTAGGTAAAACAGGGTTCCAAAACCAAGATCCCATTATGGAAGTCTGGTATACCTCCTTAGTCTGATATAGGAAATGTATTGGCCTTATCACAAGGCAGTAGGGGCACCCAAAATGCATGCATGGACAACAGTCAGCCACCCCACTCTCTCTTTTTTTATTTGTTTTTGTTTTGTGTTTTTGGGCAATATTTCTCTGTATAACAGCCCTGACTATCCTGGAACTCACGTTATAGACTAGGCTGACTTCAAACTCTCAGAGATCCACCTGTCTCTACCTTCCACTGAGGTGACCTGAGATATGTAGCCTAAAAATGGGTGAGGTCCTGTAGTTTGATGGTGGGGGGGGGCTGGCCGTGAATTTGAATTGTGGCAATCTTCTGCCTCAGTCTTCTGAATCCTGAAATTATGTACCATGGCCAGGTCACAGTCATGGTTTTTGTGTTGAACATGTATTCTGCATCTTTGCTGGGTTTGTTTATTACCACTGTTCAGGTTTTTTGTTATTTCTTTAGGAGTTTTCACATATAAAAGATCATGTTGAGCCAGATGTGGTGGTTCATGCCTTTAATCCCAGTACTTGGAGGCAGAGACAAACAGATTTCTATGAGTTTGAGGACAGCCCCTGAAATCTTGAAAAAGATTATGTTGTGGGCTGGAGAGCTGGCTCAGAGGTTAAGAGCACTGGCGTTCTTCCAGAAGTTTTGAGTTCAATTTTCAGCAAGCAACACATGGTCCCTCACAACCATCTATAATGAGATCTGGTGCCCTCTTCTGGCATGCCGGCATGCATACAGGCAGAATATTGTATACATAATAAACAAATAAATAAGAAAAAGTTCATGTTGCTGGGTGGTGATGGCGCACACCTTTAAACCCAGCACTCAGGAGGCAGAGACAGGTGGAACTCTGTTAGTGGCCAGTCTGGTCTGCAGAGCAAGTTCTAGGATGGCCAGGCCTGCACAGAGAGGATCATGTTAAGCTGGGCATAGTGGTGCATGTATTTAATTCTAGCACTCAGAAGCAGAGGGAAGGGGATCTCTGTGAGTTCCAGGCTAGCTAGGGCTATATAGCAAAACAGTCATGGTGTCTGTAAATTTTTCTTTTCTAATCTTGTTGTCCTCTTTTTCTTTTTCTTGCCAGTGTTTTCGCTGGAACTTCTAGGATAGTGTTGAAGAGCAGAACCAAGAATGGGTGTACTAGTGGTGTTACTGATCTTTTCTTTTCTTTCTTTCTTTCTTTCTTTCTTTATTTATTTATTTCTTTTCTTTTTTTTTAATTTATTTATTATGTATATAGTGTTCTGGGCACCAGATCT